>NC_138744.1:4412811-4837811 GCF_965113295.1 Leuciscus leuciscus | reverse complement strand
TGATCAGTGTCAAAGATGCAATCTTACTACTTTAGAATTATGAGGCGAAGCCTTTAAAAGCCCACACGCACACTCTCAAAAGGCCAGCTCACCCAAAATGGAAATTATGTCATTATTTTGCAACGTACCTCATTGGGGAAAAAAAAAAGGTGCCTCTGCCTACAGTTGAATGAATGTCAATTCAATTCATAGTTTCACTAGAGGCTGTAAAACACCAAAAAAGTTCAGTGTTCACACAAATTATGATTACAGTTAAAGGGACAGTTTACACAAAAATGAATCTTCTGTCATTAATTACTCACCCTCATGTCGTCCCAAACCCGTCAGACTTTCGTTCATCTTCGGAACACAAATGAATATCTTTTTGATGAAATCGGAGAGCTTTCTGTCCCTCCATTGACAGCTACGCAACTACGTAGCAACATGCTTGAGCTTCTGTTTACCACAACTGATGTGTGCGTTGATGAATGTTTATATGTGAATAAAAGCCTAAATTAAATCTGTTCATCATATAAAGCGATCAAGTCTCTTCAGAAAATTTGGTCTAAACCGCTCAATTAATATGGATCAGTTTTACGATCTCTTTATGAGCTTTTTGTAGCTGTCAATGGAGGGACAGAAAGCTCTCAGATTTCATCAAAAAGATCTTCATTTGTGTTCCGAAGATGAACGAAAGTCTTACGGGTTTGGGGCGACATGTGGGTGAGTAATTAATGACAGAATTCTGAACTATCCATTTAACTATCCTCAAAACACTTTTATCATAGTGCATGATCTTACCACAGAGCATATCCATATGTATGGCTTGCCAAATGTTGCCAGTTTCACATTCATCTGGTTTTGATTCAAACTAAATGTGCTGTTAGCGACACTCACTGTACTTTTCACTTTTGAAAGTGTCGCAAAACGTGCAAGAAGACGTCCAAACAAACACCAAAGGAGAAATGTGAGGTGAGCAAATAATGACTGACTTTCCATTTTGGGGTGAATTGTTCCTCTATGGTTGTCAATGGTGGCGTTTACTTGAAATGGGGCAAGACTGAATGTTTCAGAGCTGTTTCTTACGGCCTCATACCCACCAACAGACAGGAAGAAAAAACACTAAACCAAACTGTTCACCGATGTTTCCCCCGAAAACTAGCGAGAAACATCTCTCGATTTGGTTGCAAATCGGTCAGAAAACGAATGCACAGATCCCTCCCACCCCATCATGACTCGTCCACCATCGCCATCCTGCCATTCTGCCAACTACAGGCATCACAGAGAGCTAGGAAGGTGAGGAGACCCCCATACCACATAAATGATTGGAAGAACCTGCAGCATGGCCACCACCCCTACCGTCATCATTCACGATGCGATCGTTCCGAAGCCAGTAGACCTCCACCTCGGGCTTCCCAGAGACGAAGCAGGGAATGGTCACTGTCTCGTTCACCAGAAATTCATGGTAACTCCGTGTGTTTCCAAAGTCCGGTGTTTCTGATTGTAGGACAGAATTTCACATGAGAATCATTATGGAGATTAAGCGCTTGATAGAAAAATAACGGAACATTACGAGTCTTCAGGAACCTACGGTAGACATAAAGCTGGTAGGGCGTCTTCTTAACGTCGTGTTCATTTTCAAACGCACAGGTATAGGTTCCACTGTCACCTAACACAATGTTGTTCAAGGTCAGCGTACTCGAGGCCTCATCATTTTTCTTGACTTCATGGCGATCTTCATCAACGTCTTCATTATCTTTCATCCAAGTGATATCTCCCTCTGAATCAGCTGAACCACAGCATATAGAAAGACAGAAAAGAATAGAAAATAACATCTTCTTGGTTATTTTATGACAGTAACATTGTATCTCTGTGATATTAAAAATGTTTCGACTGGTACAGGCTGTTATGTGATATACAGAGGCCCCCAAAATATTTGGACATGTGAAAATGTATTAATGTCAGTGCATTACATACACTGTAAAAAATGTGACAATGTGATCAATAAGTTATGACAACATGTGACAGCGATTTTCATCTTTTTTATAAGTTATACAAGATTCAACTCATTTTTTAATGTAATTTAAGTTGAAATGACTAAAACATCCAAGTTGATTGTACTTAAAAATTGAAGGCAGCAACTTCTTTTTTTTTTACAGTGATAACAAAACATCAAACTAAGTGCCATTTATTTTAGAGCAAAAAAAAAAAAAATGAATGAAAACAAAATTACAAAAATATTGTTGACACTTGAGGAGAACTGATCTACATTCAATAAAAATCATCTTGAGCGCAGCTTAGTTCAAGCTCCCCAAACAGCATCATTTGTTTGCATATGAGTTTGATATTTTGTTAGTCATTAAGACATTTCTAAGAGTGTCCAGATATAATTTGGGGCCATTCTTTGTGTCCGTTTTTACAACTAAACGCACCAACCTTTGCACAAGAGCAGAACTTTGCTTCCCACCGCCACATCTGGGTCACTAGAGATGATGTCTACTTTAGCATCTAAAATGAAAGGAAACACATTCCACAAATCATGAACAATCATTTTTACACTTTACATGAGTTTTATCAGTGAAACCATAGAAAAAAGTCAGCTGGCAATGCTGATTATTTTCAAGTTTTACTGCGTCACAACCACAAATAGCTCTGCTTCTAATATTGGACAGCTGACGAGGAAAAGAGTAAATGTACATTGGAAATGACCGGCTTCCCTTACAAAGCAATATTTCTTCCTGTATAAGTGATCAAAGACAACCAGCTACAAAGAACAGAGCAACAATGTAAGGGTTTTCTTTTCAAAGGGAAACATTATCTCTCCATCACAAGAGAAAGTGTAAGCACATTTATCACTGCATATTATTTCTATTGATTTATCTGTAATTGTTGAAATAATTGTGTTAAATGTAGATTGAGTAATCCATTTTTTAATGCCATGGCAGCGTCTGAGGCAATTTTCACGGCACGAGAAATTATATCAATTAAAAAAAAAATGTGTTAAAGACAAATTAATAAATTAATCAACAAACAGGATAAATAGCTAGCTATATTTATATCAAAATTTCTGAAAATGCTAATATTTTCTGATTTAATCTAACATTTTCAATACAAATGATGTTGGTAACACTTGACAATGAAGATTCATTATTTAACATTAGCTTATGTATTAACTGACATGAACTATAATGAACAAAACATATGAATCTTTGTTAATGTTAGTTAATAAATATCCAGCTGTTAATTGTTTTTTCATGTTAGTTCACACTGCATTAAATAATGTTAACAAACACAACTTTTGATTTGAAGAATGCATTAGTAAATTTTCAAATTAGCATTAATATAGATTAATAAATGCTGTTCATCCTTGTTAAAAAAATATGAAAAATAAAAACTGTAATATTAATATTTGCTTTAATTAATATGTAAATAGGTTCCCACATGTTTGGACCCCACTGTATCTAAAAAGCAAGTAAATATGAAACAGAGATATTGAATTAAACTCAAAGGTTAGGTAAGTAAATCCCGGCTCACCTATTAGTCTTGAGCTTAAAAGAAGGAGTCCACACAGTCTGAGTAAAATCATGGTTGCAGTCTTCTCTTCCTGCGCAGTTCTCTTGGAGTCTGACAGACAACGTATCCCCCATGATTTATATGCAATGACAGAGACAGTCAGGAACCTGGTTATCTGGAGGATCTGACCCCAAAACCCCCTCCTCCCGATGCTTCATTCAGATGATGGAGCGCAGGGATGCGGAGACGCCAGACGCCAGCGGCCCTCCCCTCCCCTCCTCTCCTGCGCACCGGATGAAACGAGCCCTGCTGTCCCCTGACACTCGATGAAGGGAGATATTTTATCTCAATATCTTGCATTTCATTGAAGATGATTCAAAACATGCGGGAGATAAAGAAAAACATGTGCACACACGTTACCAAATAACTTGAGAACTTTTTTTAATAATTGGTCATAATTATTATGCTTTAAATATCAAATAATCTATGATAAACAAACAAATAAATAGGCTATATACATCATTTTAATTTGTTACATTAAAAATGTTACCTTAGCGTTTGATGGTTTATGAAATGCAGGTTTGATGTTGTAGGGAATTAACCACCCGTGGGCTGATATTTAGTACTACAGCAACATTGCAAGTGTAGGCCTAATATTGCTTTTGTGCATTTCTATAAACAAGCAGATAACATTAATTTTACTGAAATAAGTCGTGCGTTTAGCATCAAACTTATGCTAACTTAATAGCCAAACAAGTAAGAGATTGAAAACAGGTCTGGAATTCCGAATATGAGTGGAGTGGAGCGACTCTGTACTCCAAACGTAACCACTCCGCTCGAACTCCACTACGGAGTTTACTATGGCTTTTAAGACTGTAAGCCGTTTATATACTGTCTATGCTGTAAAGTCCATAGACTGTAAAACTTAAAACTCGCGCACATAAAATTGAGTCGCGCGCCCGTTTCCACTAGACTATGGCGAGATCATGCGATCATGAACATAGAGAAAACGCGAACCGTTGTCCCGGAGACAACCAACCCCGGTAGGCTAACGTTAGATGAAAAATAAAATAACTAGCTAGTAGCTACACTTCGGCAATCGCGAGAGAAAACGCCAATGTTTTGACTTAAAAAAAACAAAAAACACGCTCGTTGAGATAGGACAATCTAAACCAATTTCACCACATAAGAAAGAAAAATCATAATTATGACATAAAAAGTCGAAATGACATACTGCCATATGGCATAAGTCATTTATCCGATGTCGAAATTGTGACTTAAGTCATCATAATTATTAGCCTAGGCCTACATAAAAAGTTCGAAATTATTCGACTTTTTTATTATGACAAAGTCGAAATGCTGACATAAAAAGTCATATTTATGACATAGGCTACTAAGTCAGTTAATATGATATTGAAAAGTAGAAAATAGATTATAGAAATTATAATGATATCATAATGACTTTTTAAGTTGTAATTTTGATTTTTTTATGTCATAATGACTTTTTATGTCAGAATTTCGACTTTTAATGTTATAGGCCTATAGATGTCACATGGAAAAGGACTAACTAAAGGTAACTAATACTCCAATCACTCAGATGTGTTTTCTCTAAACATTTAGTACAAAACACTTTTAAATGAGATATTTTTTGTGATTTTTTTTTAATTCTGTCATATTTTGCTTATTAAATAAGTATAATAAAATCTAATTCTAGTCTACTGGATGCAATGTCATGATATGACAGTATGAAATAACACCAATGGAATTATTGGTGGACCAAAACAGTAGTGTTAAAACAAATCAAAAATGAGATTCAGTGGGATACAATGTGTTACACTGATGAAAGTCTTCATCCAAACACGTCTTCCTAAAGGATGCGATGATTACAGTCACGTATCGTAGTAGTGTAATCAGCAGAAGAGATGTTTTAGAAACAAACAAAAGGTTATTTTTGTCTTTTCCAGAACAATTCACGTCAGTATAGTTTGACTCACCTGCTCTAATAAATTTTAGCTCAGCATGTTTGCGTGCAGAAAACAATAGCTGTTGTTTCTGCCCCATGGGATGCGCCCACACATATCACGACTGAAATTTTTGCTGATTTTGACTAACTTGACTAATTAATTTAACAAATTTATTCATACAAAACATGAAACTATTTTGTTGGAAGCAAAAAAAAAAAAAAAAAAAAATTCTATTATTCTGATCAAATTAAAGAGGCTTTATTAGTTTGTGTACATTATCATCACAAAGGTCATGGAATCATCCATATACTGATAAAAGTAACCCTCCTTGAACAGGTAGAAGGAAAGTGATGGTGTACAAGGATAAACTGACTGATAAGAGTCCTGTAATGACAAGTTTATTGCCAATAAGCTCTGCTGTTGTGATTTAATTTCAAGGCCAGAGCAATTGTCATATTAATCAGAATGCTCTCTAAAGGTTGACATGAAATATCCATTGATGTGAATAGGAACACGTCTACTTCTCTGTTGTATACACATCTTCAATTAGGCTACTCCAATTACTCTATGAACTATATAGGAAGTTTTATAATGCTCCTCTGTGGGGCACGTCAGCTTTTTGGCAGCGAGTAGGTTACCATCTAAATGGGTTTATCTGGTGGTAATGGTTTATTTAACTGGAAATAAAATAAAAACAACATCAATCACTGCACAGAGCCTGCAGAAGCCATGATGCAAGACCTTATCTTCAAAGTCAAAGGTAGAGAAAATTGAATCCTTATCGTTCCAAATAAAAAGCCTCATCCCCCTGAGTGTGAACATCCTGGAAATTGGCCGTTTTGGGATCATCCAAAATAAAGTCGTAGTTAAAATACACATTGCTTCACAATGGAGATGTTGTGTGGAAGAATATCAGTGAATAACATAATTTCAGTCTGTTTTTCACGCCAGGGTTATTATAGTTAACTAAAAGTTAATGCTAAAAAGCTAAAAATTTCTATGCGTTTTTCACGTACAGACAACAACATTGTCAAAACAATCCCCGTTCATCCGCGAACTTTGTTTACTTTGTAAAGAAACACGCGCTATAGACTGAACACGTAACACGCATGCGCATACTTCACCTTTTCACGTATTCATGTTTTTGTAGGTGTGTCCATGATGTGCACATGACGTTACACAAATGCAGTCTTACATATTTTTTCAAAAACTTGCACTTTTCAAAAGTTTGCATTTTCAGGCCCCAAAACGCTGTTTTCATGTAAATGAACGACAAAAATGTCCAAAAATGTTTCCGTTTTTAGTTGAAAATGGTGTCGTGTAAAACAGTAAAAAAAAAAAAAAAAACTTTTTTACATTTAGTATAACTTGATGTACTAAAATAACTAAAACTAAAATGGAAATAAAAATGATTAAAAACTGTTTAGACATATTTAAGAAATAATAAAAATGAAATAAAAATAAAAATAAATAAAACAGAACATATAAAATTAAAAATAAATTCAAAGTATTAATAAAAACTATAATATGATACTAAAATAATTCAGATTCAGAGTTATGGCTACAGATCATTAGGAATATAGTGGATCGACAACGCTATCAAATATTATCCTTAAATTGTGATTTTATCCTTATGATTTGAAATAAAGTGGATCAAAATACAAACTATTAAATGAGCTTATAGTGTAATATCATCCTTATGACCTGGAATAGTGAATCAACTTCCAAAATATTATCCTCATAGTGTAATATTATCCTTAAGACTTGGAATATAGTGGTTTGACATACAAAAAGATCAAATATTATCTTTATATTGTAATATTATCCTTATGATTTGGAATATGGAGACTCGACATAAAAAAAATTCAGATATTTTCCTTTTATTGTATTATTATCCTTATGATTTTGGAACATTTGATCATTTATACTTTGACATATTCATCTCTGACACAGTAACAGAATACTGCCTAAATCGTAACATTGAAACAGACATTTCCTGTAAAGCTGCTTTGAAACTATATATATTGTGAAAAGCGCTATACAAATGAACTGAATTGAATTGAATATAGTGCACAAATCATATGAACTACTTTTATGGTGCTTTATTTGCTCTTTTTGAAACTTAGCAATATAAAAAGCAGCGGGGACATTATGCTTAACATAAAACGTTTTCATTTTTGGCTGATCTATTCCTTGAAAACCCATTCCTAATACTCTCAGCAGCAACAAATGCAATCTCTCAGCCCCAATGTAATCTGGTTTGCCACCAACTGCGAGATCTGTGCCACTCCTGTTCTCTCCGAGAGACCTCCACACCTCTGACCTTATCAGCAAATGAGAGCAACTGGCAAGCACGGCTTCCCAGCACCTCGATGCTTGATAGCAGGTCAATCAGAGGCAATGCATGGTCTCATGCAAAGGTCCTCTGGGCCTCTGGGAATGTAGTCCACCCATTTAGGACCTCATATCAGCGTGATAATCGGCCCCACTCATTTTCTTTCATTATGAGGGAGCATGTGCTTTCAAAGCTGGGCACTGGGAGATGAAAAGGAGTTGATGGCCATCTTTTTTCCAATCCTTCTCTTGTGCATTTTAGGTCTTTATAACGTCTCTTCGATCAGAACAGTATCCCATTGAAGCTCGGAAGATGTGCAGTACATGTCCTAAGCGTTTGCCAAATCTCCAGAGTAAAGGAGCTTCCCTTTTAAGAACCTCAAAACAATGAGCCAACACCCACCGGTTTAGGGATGCCACACGACGCCAGCTCCCAGAAGTGTAGACCAGCATCTGTTCCCGTCTTTGTCCTTCTCTCAGCCTAGTAAACAAACAATAGTTTCAGAGACAATGGGGTGTTAGTCTGGAGCCAGTAGCGTAGTGCTGACATATAATAAAAACACGCTAGTAAGTGCAAGCAACATGCAAACACGCACGCAAGGCGCTCAGGTTATTGTCTGAGACAGCTTCGCTGGGCGTGAACAGATGCTTCAGGAAGAGCGGACAGATGTCAGGCAAACTCCTGCGATATCTGGACAGACGGCCTAAAATTACACTTGCAGACATGCTGATTCCATGAAGACAGTGATGGTATGTCAGATGTCATAAAAGGGATGGTATTGATTATTTAATTATGTTGGACTGACAACATCCCTGACTTGAAATCAAATTTTCTAAATGTAGTTCATCCTCGACCTGTCAAGCCGTTCTACCTTAGTGTATTATATCATTTCCAACTGACTGAACTTACAGGTTTCTTATAGACAATCATTTCCTAAAAATCCCATAGGTTTCTATGGGAAACCGTAGTTCAGAAATGTAGGCTTTATTATTTTATCTGATCAACATTTTTAAATATTAAACAAACTAAAGTCCAAAATATAAAATAAATGTACATATCTATCGATCCATCCATCAGCTCCAAAAGTCATTTCTTCAATACTCAGTGAGAGCAGCTTTGACATTCTTCGAATGTTCTCCTTGACATGAGGGTGTGTAAATTATTGCAGAAAGTAAACTACCCTTTTAAACAATGCACTGATGACATTAACAGTATCCTAAAGATTCAAACATTTGCACAGTATTCCATTTGTTTGATGTAAAATTTTTTTGCATCTAAAATATGAAGAATATGAAGAATACACTTGAGTTGAAAATAGACAAAGCGGCTATATATAGATTCCTAGTACGTGCCATTTGTGTATTAGAGGAAGGAAGGTGTGCTCTCTTTTACAACAGTGTACTACTGACGTACAGCAAACAGTCAAGGACAAAATATCTGGCTTGAAGCTGGGAGCACAAAAGTTCACTGTAAACTTTAACTTTCACTATGATAGAAATAGTTTTACTGTAAAAATAATATTTTATTTTATGCTTTGTTTTGCCATTTATTGACTGACAGCTCTTCTGTCCTCATGTTGAAAGAATAAGTATACTTTTTGGGGGAGTAACGCAATCTTGTAACGCAATCTTGTAACGCATTACTTTTAAAGGTAACTTTCCCCAACACTGTTACAGCTTTTTGTTGACTGCACATCATCCAAACAGCATTTGTAAGAATAGTAAAGTTTAAAGGGATAGTTCACCCAAAAACGAAAATTAGCCCATGATTTACTCACCCTGAAGCCATCCTAGGTGTATATGACATTCTTATTTCAGACGAATACAATCGGAGTTATATAAAAAATGTCCTGGCTCTTCCATGAGGACTGTAACAACTTTTTGTCGTTTTTTGTGAACAAAGTACAAGACATTAGGGCCAGTGTTAAAGTTCCCCTAATCACTGTGTGTTCTACTGAATTCTCAATGGTGTTGTCTTGGTCGTCCTTCACTCCTGTCAGCCTAGGATGTGAAGACCTTAATAGGAAATATGAAGCCGTCTTCAAGCCCCGCTGACATTGTCCCAACACCCCTGTTGTTGAAAATGTTCGATATTGTTGGCCCCTGTGTGGTAAAAATAATTAACCTGTCACTTGCATCTGGCTCAGTCCCCAGCTACTTCAAACAAGCTGTGGTAAACCCGATCTTTAAAAAGCCCAATCTTGACCCTTCAGAACCTAATAACTATAGGCCCATATCAAAACTTCCATTTATTTCAACAATTTTGGAAAAAGTAGTGGCATGCCAGCTGACTTCCTTTATGGAGCAGCACAACTTATTTTATATTTTTCAGTCTGGTTTTCGAAAATTGCACTCCACTGAAACAGCTCTTATCAAAGTCTCTAGTGATGTGATGATGGCAGCGGACACTGGCCGCTACACTGTACTTGCACTTCTCGATTTGACTTCTGCTTTTTGACACGGTAGATCACAGTATACTGATCAACCGGCTTCATAATGAGATGGGACTATCTGGATCTGTCCTCCAGTGGTTCTCTTCCTATATTCAAGACAGAACCTTTAATGTTGCTATAAACAATGTACAGTCAGATGTGACCAATTTGTCCTGCGGAGTGGCACAAGGGTCAGTTTTGGGCCCTATTTTGTTTTTACTGTACATTTTGCCACTTGGTCATATTATGGGTTGTTTTAAGGATGTATCGTATCATCTCTATGCCGACGATGTCCAGTTGTATTGTTCTTTCAATGATGCTGAGTTCCATCGTTTGTCACTGTTCTTAGAGTGTGTGTCCTCCATCAAAGACTGGCTGGCCACTAACTTTTTGCAGATAAATGCAAGTAAGACTGAAACACTGATCTTTGCTCCAGACCACAAGATCCCGCTGATCAAACAGCACCTTGGCTCTCTTGGCTCCTCTGTCAAATCCAGCCTAAGAAACCTGGGGGTTGTGTTTGACGAGGCCATGTCTTTGGAGATACACTCAAAACAGCTTGTCCGAAACTGCTTTTATCACCTTAGGAATATCTCTAAAATATGCAAAATGTTGTCAAAGAAGGATCTGGAAATTATTCTTCATGCTTTCATATCAACTAGACTTGATTATTGCAACACTGTTTTTACCTTCTTGAATAAGTCTGCTCTGAACAAACTGCAAATGGTTCAAAATTCTGCTGCTAGACTTCTAACTGGTGCCCCCAGAAGGTCTCATATCACTCCCGTTTTGTTGGCTCTCCATTGGCTCCCTGTAAAATTCAGGATTGATTTTAAGATTTTAGTGCTGACTTTCAGGGCCTTAAACAGTCAGGCCCCACAGTACATCAAGGACCTTTTGAGCCCGTACTCCTCTAGCCGCACTCTTCGGTCCTCTGGCCAGAACCTGCTTATGGTCCCCAAGACTCGTTATAAGACCCGAGGGGACCTGTCTTTTCAGTCTGTTGCCCCCAGACTGTGGAACGCCCTGCCCCTGTCTCTGCGTCTGGCAGACTCTGTTGACTCTTTTAAAAAGATCTGAAGACTTGTTTATTTAAGAAAGCTTTTGGTTGATGGGTTTTCACTAGTGTCACTTTGATTTTACATATGTATAAACATTTTTATATTGTTTTGTTTTACCTTTCTCGTGTACAGCACTTTGTGATTTCATCTGTGAAAAGCGTTTTAGAAATAAACTTTACTTACTTACTTACTTACTTCCAAGCTTGATAATGGGAGTGAATGGCTGTATGTCTTTGGAAGTCCATCAAAGTGCATCTCTTCATGATTAAAGTGCTCCACACGTCTCCGGGGGTTAATAAAGACCTTCTGAAGTGAACTTACACGAAGTGAAGTTCGTGCAAGAAAAATATCCATATTTAACACTTTATCGACTAAAATAACTAGCTTCTGGCAGACGGCCGTACAACGTAATGACGGCAATTGACGCCTCTCACGGTTCAAACAGGGCTGGGCAACCGCGTTCGTCATTACGTTGTGCGTCAAGTTCAAGGGTTACTCTTTTGGCGTAAGTCGATGCGTACGGCCGTCTGCCGGAAGCTAGTTATTTTAGTCGATCAAGTATTAAATATGGATATTTTTCTTACACAAACTCATCGGTTCACTTCAGAAGGCCTTTTTAACCCCCCAGAGCCGTGTGGAGCGCTTTAATCATGAATAGATGCACTTTGATGGACTTCCAAAGACATACATTCACTCCCATTATCAAGCTTGGAAGAGCCAGGACATTTTTTTATATAACTCCGATTGTATTAGTCTGAAAGAAGAATGTCATATACACCTATGGTTTCAGGGTGAGTAAATCATGGGACAAATTTCATTTTTGGGTGAACTACTGTAACCCTTTAAGTTTTGAGAAGAAAGCTATTGTTCCTCTGACGTCACTGCAAGCTGCTCCTGTAATACTGTATGAGCATTAGTGTGTACTGGGTAGTCAAAACAAAGGTGGGGTGTTCACACAGAGCATGTGATTTAATGTAAAGACTCATCTTATCACTCAGGTGAAGATAATCATTCAGACAATAGCAGGAAGCCGACAGCATTTCAGCACCAGTAAATAAACAGGCCAAATGATTGCTGCAGAAGTGTAAATACAGAGCTAACAATAAGACAGACTGGTTGTGATGTTGCTAATAATAGCTCAGCGCCTTTATTATTAATGGCGTACTGGCAGAAATTTAATGCAATTCTTAAATAGAATACTTTCTGAGGGGGGAATGTCAAAAGTGTCAACAATGTCTCGGTTGCCAGTTCTTAGAAAAGAACTCAACTGTGTGGAAAAAATACCCGTTTTTTATCTTTCTACTATAAACTGTGATTTTGTTGGTTTATTGGCAAACATATATTTTTTTTCTGGCTTTCTCTTTTGGTCACTTGCATACATGACGAACATGAGGTCATCCAAAAAATAAGGGTAATCTCACTACATTACTTTAATAATATAACAATAGATTTTTGTAAATAACAAATTTTAACTAGTAATTTGTAATACAAACACTTTATTTTGATGGTCCCTTTTGAATGTGCTGTTGACTAAGTACCTTTGGTTAAAAGTTAAGTAACTTTGCAACTATATGTCAACTAACTTTCATTGGCGTATAAGTAGACTCTCTGCTTAGTATCTGCAAACACTTTATTGTGATGGTCCTCCAACAGACACTCTACTGACTATAAGTAATTTTGCAACTACATGTCAACTTAATCTAACCCTAACCCTACCAGTCTCTAATGAGAGTTAGTAGACATTAGGTGCAATGTTACTTATAGTCAACAGAACGTGTTAAAGGGACCATCAAAATAAAGTGAAACCCAATACATTTTTAAAATAAATCTCCCATCGAATCAAAATATACCTACCAGTTGAGGACTAAATATATTCAAACTGTGTCTTTTCATACACCCTATGTTCCCAAACATTTATTTTGATATGTTAATTAGGGAATCTAAATTGTTCACATCAGAAATCATCTTTAAACAATAGCTAGAGGTAGATTTAATTCACTATATTAGAATTGGGTAAAAAATTGACTGGCATGTTGTCATATTTAGGAGTTATATATATGGATGGATGATGAGATAGATGGATGGATGATAATGAGATGATGGATGGATGACAAGTGTATATAAACCTTTGACCCACTGAAAGTATAAATAACAGCTGAAATAAAGTTTCTTAGCTAACTATGAAACATTTGACCTCAGGGAGTACACGTATAACATCATGAAATATGCTGAGTTGTGAAATATTGAGTTTGACTGTCACTTGGCTATGAGAGGATGTTTCCTCAACTTTATAAACATGACCTTCACAGCTGTCTTTTACATAAGAGACTGCTGTCACTGAGTGGACTGGCTATTGATCACGAGGTCTGTGATGTTTTTGCCCTTCCCAGAAGTCAATCTGAATTCACTGCATGTTGATGCAACCTTCTAATAAACCAAATGCAATACATCTGCATCATTACTGATAGCACAGAGCAGCGCCCCCTTATCCCTAAATTGTCAGAGACATAGACATTTTGCATTGTCAGTCGAAGTGAATAATTGCACCAACTTATTGTGCCTCTGCAGTTAAAAGTTAAAAGTCTGGAGCTAAAATGGCTTACTGTACAGCTGGCAAATACCTTTGACCTGAGTCATCTGTGCTGGTACTGTGGATTCACATTAGCATTTATTTAAAGGAAGAGCATAGTGGAAAAAACAAGGCCATTTACATACCCACAATGCAATGCATTGGTTTCTTCAAAAGGCCACCCACATGTCCAGGCAGAAAGATCTCGGAATAGCAAAGAAAAATAAACTTAAATGGCTTGATCAGGAAATACAGCACTACGACACATGCTGACCCAGATAACAACACCCAAACAACAACCCTGAAATAACACTCGGTCAATCTCTCTGTGCTTTGTTTTAAAATGTGTAACTGCAGCATGTTTTTGTCATCATTATTATTATTTACAAAAATAAAAAAAGCCCTAAACGTTTGCGTAGGTTTGTTAAGCCTAAAAAAGGATTGTTTTGGTTTAACTTTAACCCTTTGATGCATGCACGCATAAAAAAAATTCACTAGTAGACAAATATAAATTGTACTTACCTATAAAATTATAAAATAAAATAACAAAAAGCTAAGTTTTAATTAGTGATAATAATAAAAAGAAGACAAAGAAGAAGAATTTTAGATGAATTGGACCAGAGACACAAACATGTATAGATAATATAAATAGACAAATTGCACGCACCCATTGAATAATATAATAATAATAATTATAACAGTAAGTTTAGAAAATGATGAATTGGACACCATAGAACATTTAAAACCGCTACAATACAGTTTTGATTTGTGTCTATATAATATATTTCTGGTCACTATTTCATTTCCATTCTTCCATTTGTGTTATTTGACAGTTTTGATGACTTCACTCTTAATCTAAAATGTGGGAAATAGCAATAAATACATTATAATGGGTAAGAAAAAACAGGACTGGATGTAAATGTTCTAAAGGAGAGACTGTTTCAAGTAAACATTCAGCCATGGATGAGAACAGAATGACAGAATCAAAGGAAATAAATTCCTTTGCAAGACTTAAAGATTTAAAGAGCACTGTGAGTTTACATCAGACAGCCCTGCCTTTCTTTATCTCTCTACATCCCTGGAGTGTCGACACTAGTCCAAATAAAAGCTGACCCTTTGTTCTTGAGAGAGTCGAGAGAGTCGCTGTCCTCCACGCCCATGGACACCCACCATGCCATGTAGGGCTTTCCAGGGACAATCTGAGAGGAGACACTTTGATATCCGTCTGTTCCAGTGTCCATCCTGTCCTAATGATGTCAGCTGATCGTTTATCTGTGTCCGATGCACATGCGCACTGCAAGCGGCCGTCAATACGCCAGCTGTCTAGCGCAGACAATACGTGAGGATATATGGTTCCTCTGCCCAATCAGGAAGCAACAATGTTACCGTGATTGCCTGAAAAATGCCCTCGACACGCCTGGACGATGCCTACGCTCACACGTGTGTCCCGCCCAAAGTGCCCCAATTACAGGAAATCACAGGAAGTTCATTAGCGTTATCGGTAAAGAGGGAGTCTGCAGCGGACCCCAGCGCAGTCACGTACGGCACAGGCCCTGGGGTGAAATGCCCTCAGAGGAGAAGAACTAGGCCTATACGCTTTACCGGTCTCACATCACATACACTAGTCAGCACGTAGGCTATACACAACAACGTAAGTGCAAACTGAGCGCTTTCACATTATCATGTCAATGCCAGTTTACGTGCGCCGAATCTGACAACCAATCACAGTACGTCACAAGCTTCATTTGAATATTCTGGAACTGAATTAAATGAATGTGTTTGTTTACAATGAAGCAATTTCTTTGAAAGTGAAACCATTCTGGCACAAAGCAGCTCAATCTATAGAGGTGGTGATTGAAGAATAAAGCAATAAGCCAGGTTGCATTAAAATGATAACTGGTAAACACGGCCTTGAGTGGACTTGCTTTATTTAAGCTGTCAGTTGTGCTGAAAAATAGCGTTATATCTTGTTTGTATTTGTTTCTGTCCTACAGGTAAATGGAGATATTTAAAGGATTAGTTCATTTACTACCCTCAAGTTGTTTCAAACCTGTATGAATTTCTTCTGTTGAACACAAAAGAATATATTTTTATATATTAACAAATATAACAGAATATATTAACAGTTGATGTACCCCCCCAAGGAAGCCAAAGAAACCAAGAAATACATTGACAAGTCAAGAACCCTTTTTGCTTTATATATGCATTAAACTGCATATAAAGATCATAGGCCTATAAGCTCTTTTTATTGGGAATGATTATATGAAGATATATTGAAACAAAACCCGCAGGAAACAGATGTCGGGACACTCTAACTCAAATGATAAATACAGTCCTTCTCAAAGATAGCAAGCTTCAAAAGAAAGTTTTGTAACATTATACAGTTATAAAATTATATATTTAAGTCTTTACTGTCACTTTGATCAATTTAATGCATCCTTGCTGAATGATTCAAACAATTCTTACTGACCCCAAACTTTTGAATGGCAGTGTATAATGTTATAAAAGCTTTCTATTTCAGATAAATACTGTTCTTTTGAACTTTCGATTCATCAAATTTTTTTTTTTTTTTTTTTTTACTGTTTTCAGCATTTTCAACATTGTCACCGCCATCTTCATTGACCTGCAGTACATGGTGAGATTCGCTGAAGCACAAATGATCAGCATTGTGTAAAGCATCAGCCAAGTTAAACAAACATATAAACCTGCATGTAGTGTTTTTAGATGCTTTCAAACATGCAGCTTTTGCTGTGAATTTAAAGGGATTTTTCAGCATCTACCATGAAACTGGACTTTTTAAAAGAATATTCCTGGTCTTAAGCACAATTTATTGGTGCACAACATTACTTTAAAACAAAAAGTAACATACAAATATCATGAATATATAAAAATTCTAATATATTGAAAAAATTATTTCTGCCTCTGAAAGATGTCACAAACCCCTCTATATAATTTTTTTCCCATGACAAAATGAAGTCCCAAAATGCATTTTTCAGGTTGTATATCCAGTTAATCATGTAAATATGTCAGATTACAATGTACACCGTTTATGTTTGGGGTCAGGAAGATCAATTTGAAAGAATTTAATCATTTATTACTCAGCAAGCATAAATTAAATTCAATCAAAAGTGATAGTAAAGACATTTATAATGTTGCATATTTCTATTTCAAATAAATGCTGTACTTTTTAACTTTGTTCATCAAAGAATCCTGAATATACACTACCGGTCAAAAGTTTTAGATCGGTAAGGTTTTTAAAAGAAGTATCTTCTGCTCACCAAGGCTGCATTTATTTGATTAAAAATACAAACAAAAACAGTCATATTGTGAAATATTATTAAAATTTAAAACAGCTGTTTTCTATGAGAATATATACAGTGGGGAGAACAAGTATTTGATACACTGCCGATTTTGCAGGTTTTCCCACTTACAAAGCATGTAGAAGTCTGTCATTTTTATAGGTACTCTTCAACTGTGAGAGACGGAATCTAAAACAAAAATCAAGAAAATCACATTGTATGATTTTTAAGTAATTAATTTGCATTTTATTGCATGACATAAGTATTTGATACATCAGAAAAGCAGAACTTAATATTTGGTACAGAAACCTTTGTTTGCGATTACAGAGATCATAAGTTTCCTGTAGTTCTTGACCTGGTTTGCACACACTGCAGGGATTTTGGCCCACTCCTCCATACAGACCTTCTCCAGATCCTTCAGGTTTCGGGGCTGTCGCTGGGCAATACGGACTTTCAGCTCCCTCCAAAGATTTTCTATTGGGTTCAGGTCTGGAGACTGGCTAGGCCACTTACGGTGCTTCTTACGGAGCCTCTCCTTAGTTGCCCTGGCTGTGTGTTTCGGGTCGTTGTCATGCTGAAAGACCCAGCCGCGACCCATCTTCAATGCTCTTACTGAGGGAAGGAGGTTGTTGGCCAAGATCTCATGATACATGGCCCCATCCATCCTCCCCTCAATACGGTGCAGTCGTCCTGTCCCCTTTGCAGAAAAGAATCCCCAAAGAATGATGTTTCCACCTCCATGCTTCACGGTTGGGATGGTGCTCTTGGGGTTGTACTCATCCTTCTTCTTCCTCCAAACACAGTGAGTGGAGTTTAGACCAAAAAGCTCTATTTTTGTCTCATCAGACCACATGACCTTGTCCCATTCCTCCTCTGGATCATCCAGATGGTCATTGGCAAACTTCAGACGGGCCTGGACATGCGCTGGCTTGAGCAGGGGGACCTTGTGTGCGCTGCAGGATTTTAATCCATGACGGCGTAGTGTGTTACTAATGGTTTTCTTTGAGACTGTGGTCCCAGCTCTCTTCAGGTCATTGACCAGGTCCTGCTGTGTAGATCTGGGCTGATCCCTCACCTTCCTCATGATCACTGATGCCCCACGAGGTGAGATCTTGCATGGTGCCCCAGACCGAGGGAGATTGGCCGTCATCTTGAACTTCTTCCATTTTCTAATAATTGCGCCAACAGTTGTTGCCTTCTCACCAAGCTGCTTGCCTATTGTCCGGTAGCCCATCCCAGCCTTGTGCAGGTCTACAATTTTATCCCTGATGTCCTTACACAGCTCTCTGGTCTTGGCCATTGTGGAGAGTGGAGAGTGTTTGATTGAGTGTGTGGACAGGTGTCTTTTATACAGGTAATGAGTGGAGAACAGGAGGGCTTCTTAAAGAAAAACTAACAGGTCTGTGAGAGCCGAAATTCTTACTGGTTGGTAGGTGATCAAATACTTATGTCATGCAAGAAAATGCTAATTAATTATTTAAAAATCATTTTCTGGATTTTTGTTTTAGATTCCGTCTCTCACAGTTGAAGAGTACCTATGATAAAAATTACAGACTTCTAGTTATAGGAAAACCTGCAAAATAGGTAGTGTATCAAATACTTGTTCTCCCCACTGTAGTTAAGTGTAATTTATTCCTGTGATCAAAGCTGAATTTTCAGCATCATTACTCCAGTCTTCAGTGTCACATGATCCTTCAGAAATCATTCTAATATGATGATTTGATGCTCAAGAAACATTTATGATTATTATCAATGTTGGAAACAGTTTTTTACTTTTTTATTTCATGATGCTATAATGAATAGAAAGTTCAAAAGAACAGCATTTATCTGAAATCTAAAGCTTTTCTAACATTAAACACTACCCTTATAAAGTTCGGGGTCAGTAATAATTTAAATTTTATTTTTGGTGGAAAGAAAGAAAATAAATCAATACTTTTATTCATCAAGGATGAGTTAAACTGATCAAAAGTTACAGTAAAGACATCTATAATGTTAGAAAATATTCTAGTTTAAATAAATGCTGTTTTTTTTAACTTTCTATTCATCAAAGAATAAAAAAAATAAAAAAATTGAGCATAAAATCAGCATATTAGAATGATTTCTGAGGGATCATGTGACGCGAGTAATGATGTTGAAAATTCAGCTTTCATCTGAGGAATAAATTACATTTTAAAATATATTAAAATAGAAAACAGTCATTTTAAATTGTCATAATATTTCACAATAATACTGTTTTTTTTAATCAAATAACTGCAGCCTTGGTGAGCAGAAGAGACTTCTTTTAAAAACTTAAAAAATCTTACCAATTCAAAACTTTTAATGGTAGTGTATATATATACTTTTTGATTGTGCATAATTATATGATAGTATATGGAAACATTTTTTTATGCTTGGTGCAAATCCAACAGGAAATAGATGTTGGGATACTCAGATTATCAAGTGTTATTTCACTGTAAAAAAACACACACAAAAAACAGTCCTTCTCAAAGAAAAATCTCATTATTTTGCAGCAATACATGGATTTAAATGTAAATGCAACTAACTACATTTCACTGTGTTAGTGCTTGCAACTTCACCCAGTGACACAAAGCAATGCAAACAGACGTCAGGATGTTGCGTCCTCGCCGCCGTTATGTTGTAAAAACCAACACTGGTTTAACTGTCATAGACTTTAACATCTTATCATCTTAAGCAATCCCAACAGATCTTCAGGACACCAGAGGACGTTGCAGCAATAACTCTTTCACGCTGTGCTGCCTGATGGGGAACGAAACCTTAAACTCGAATAAACAACATAGAAACCAAGTCAAGTAAACCATCACACATTGCAACTATGACTGTTTATTTTGATGTGCACTGAGATGCTATTACAAGAGATTCGCTCATTTCTCATCCCATGGGAATCTGATGTTACTTCCTTTCATTTCCTCCTGAATTACAGCTGTGAATTTGGCATCAAGTTCAGGGCTGAAGTGATTCTTCCAGTCTCCAGCGATACCTTTAAATAAACAGAATGGTTTCAGTCAAAAACATAAATGGGATGAACATGTATGTTTATTATTAAAACTGTACATCTTTTAAAAGCTTTCAGTGTTTTAAAATGTGTCAGTACTGTTTAAATGCTTGTACCTTTTCTGAGGAAGTTTGACTTCTTCTTGTCCAAAACGACATCCGGCACCAGAGAGTAGTTTGACATGTTGTTTGTTTTCATGTTTTTGAAAGTGCCGTTATTGACCACCCGATCCAGAGCGTCTGCGCTGAGCTCCCGACCGAGGAAGTTTAAAATCCGCTCCACGATTTCACGGAGGTCCTTTAATTACAAAAAAGAAAGAACTGCAAGTCACTCATTCTCTCTGATACCTGAAGGAGTATTTCTTTCCCTTCACTTTACCTGAATCATTTCTTCATAGGTGATGTACAGAATTCTGTCCCCGAACTCAGGGTTTCGCCAACTTTTCACATGGTCAGTCCACTTCCCGAAAAGAACTGTGCAAGCAATTGCAAATCAATTATTGCAATATTTATGACACACTCCATTCATTCATACTGTCTGATGTATGATACTGTACTGTAAAATACTGAAATAAAGATGCTTCAATAGTGATTTTAAAGCGGCAACATCAATATATCAAAACACACCAATGTTCAAGAACTAGTCAATAATAATCAGGATAGAACTGTTTTCAACATTGAAATAATAATCAGAAATGTTTCTTGTGCAAATCATCATATTAGAATGATTTCTGAAGGATCATGTGACACTGAAGACTGGAGTTATGATGCTGAAAATTCAGCTTTGCATCACAGGAATTAATTACATTTTAAAATAGATTAAAATAGAAAACAGTCATTTAAAATAGTAATAATATTTCACAATATTACTGTTTTTACTGTGTTTTTAATCAAATAAATGCAGCATCGGTGAGCGACTTCTTCATAAGAGATTTTTTTAATTTAATAATTCAAACTTTTGAATGTTAGTGTATATTTGAATCCCTCACCTTTTCCTGACAGGAATTTGTCTGTGAATTCTTCAAATGTTCCAGGGTCTTCAAGGAAAGTTGCCATTTTATGAAAGTGGAAAGATGAGACTAGAACATCTTTAGGATTCCGAGCAACGTAGATTACCTGAAGAGGAAAGAAAAGATATCACGATTAGAGACATGCAACCTGACTGACTGGCCGGCCGGACATGTTTCTGGATATGAAATCACCCAAAACACACAATGTGCAAAAATGCAAGGATATTACCACTGATTCCTTATGATGCCATAATGTACTGAGAATTATACAGTGAAACCAATGCAGACAAGGTCATTTCGTGTCATAACACACGCAATTGCTGTCAAGGATAACAATAATAAAACACTCTGTGATAATAGATTTGATAATAGGTTTAACTGTTGTGTTATTCATTTCAAATCACAATTATGGGGATTGTTTAGGTTTATAAGCTCAGTTTAGGGGTTGACTCTTAGGTCTGATCATAATTCTTAGTTTACACTATATGTGGCAACAATGCACAGATGTTTATAAACACTATTGTGATGAGCAGTGTAGTGATCATCTTTGGTGAATGCTAAATATCACATCCATGCAAGCACAGATATTACCTTTTATTTTCATCTCAAAATTCACGAATGGTCACAAAAACAAACAAAAAGACTACTATCATCAGAAAGAAAAAAGAAAAAACAGACTCAATAAAAGAAATCTATAGAGTGACTTAGATGTGGCTGTCCTGCTGTTGTCTATACCTTGGCCTTGGAGTTGAAAAAGGAGGGAGGCATCAAATGACAAGGCATGTGGGAGACGATGGCTCGCGGTGAAGGGAATTTATCGAGGACCAGTGGAGCTCGGTTTTCCTCCAGCCATGGAACCCTCTCCCAGTTGGGGATGGTTTGCACTGAGGTCAGGTCTCCTCCATTCAGGAGTGGGGGAAGAATTTCCTGCATCCATGTGGTACCTGACAAAAACAGGCAGGGGTTAATGAGGATGCACTGATCGCCGTCATGCATGTTACATTAATACTTGCATTTGATTTAGGAAACACACATCATCATGCATTACGCTGAATTTCTCCAAATATCTCTCCATAACATTTGCACAAGAGAATGCATTAGCCTGATGTTTAGTATTTAAATCTGAATGCTTATAATAGAGTTTGATTTGCAGTCTGAGGAGGATCAGAATGCAGACACTGTCATCCAAAGCAAATTACATTGCAAAACATTTGATCAGTTCACAAGGAATCAAACTCATGATTGCTCTTTGTGGTTTCTGCATCATTTAACTGCTGCACAATTTTAAGATGTTGATTTGTTTAGCAAACTGTGCAAGTAGATTGAGACGTGTTGCTGAATGCATAAGAGGAGAAATAAACATTATGCATTGAAAACAGAGTTGAGCTTACCAGATTTTGGATAGGTTACAGCAAAGATATCGTCATCTTTAACTTGAAAATTCTGGAGGTAGTTGAGACTTTCATCTGTGTGAGCAATCGTAGGCAGCATGAGACCATGGTAAAGCCGATACAAATCGCTGTCCGCCATCCTCTGCTGACCGGACTTTGCAAAACAAGGACGTTTTGTTCACCGTGTTCTCTGTGAATTCAAATTCACTTGTGCTTGGAAGGGAGGAGAGAGAGGGATCGAGAGAGAGAGAGAGAGAGAGAGAGAGAGAGAGAGAGAGAGAGAGTGTGTGTGAGAAAGAGAGAGAGAGAGAGTGTGTGTGTGTGTGAGAGAGAGAGTGAGAGTGAGAGAGAGAGAGAGTGTGTGTGAGAGTGAGAGTGAGAGTGAGAGAGAAAGAGTGTGTGTTTGACGGTGAGAGCATTCATTAACTCAACAGGGAGCCGTATATTTGCTGCTGACATTCACAGGAGCGTTTGGGGGAAAGGTTACTTGGGTCCAAGTACACATACAAAGGAGGATTTTATGTGCACAAAACGGAAAGGAAAAAAGATAGCTGAAAAGTCTTTTATAAGGACAGAAAGAGCAAGCAAACAAACAAACCATAGTGCATGCAATCAAATCGTTATATATACTTTATGATTCCTATGCATAGGTATTTGTGTGATAGGCTACTTCAGGGAAATGCATTGCATTTAAAAAAATATTATAAAACACCATGGGATTTTTTTTTTTTTAAATGAAGGAGAAAGTACAAAACGATAGAAGAGAGTAAGAAAGAACATTTGAGAAATAAAGTAAAAAAAAAAAAAAAAAAATGAAAGAGTCCAAAAGAGTTCAAAAGGAAGACGGAAAACATTTATGCAACAAAAGGACAAATCAAAAGAATCAAAGAATGTTTCAAAGAGTTTGAAGGACGAAATCTTTAAAAGACAGTTTGAAAGAAAGATCATAAAAAGATTTAGAAGAAAGCTGAAAACCTGCCCTGCTAGATGAACACATGTGAGACTAGAGAGAGTTTGATAGTTTATCAGCAGCATTGAGTCATCAGTGATAAAGAGTCTCTACTGTACAGGTAATGTAAGACATGTGAGAGAGTGACCCGTAATCCAAGAGTGAAACTCCAGCGGGTTTCGTTCTTTATTCAATTCTTTTCTCAAATCGCGCTCAGGTGTGCTTATGGAGAATAAAAACACTGCTCCTTGATTTTAAACCGACAGAACTGGTTTGTCAGTACGTGATTGTTATTGTTGCGGGTAGACTAACTTGCTAGATATTCGATAAGAAGGCTCCGCCCACCGGTGGGGGACAACAAGTTCAAGTTACCATAGTACACTTTCTATGAGGACAAAATTAAGAGGTTTAAATCCACTTGATCGCATGCATCCACTATAGTATTTTTTTTTTAAGCATTTTTTTAATCAATTAGCAGGCAGTTCTGGAGATTGAGAAATACAAAAACTTAAAATCTGAAAATAGCCAAATCTATTGTATATTTCACTTCATTTCCCCAATAGAACTGAATGTGTAATTATGGTAAATAAGTATAGCAGACTAGTTTATCAAATCCTGACAGTATCTATAATGTGTTACGACCTAAAACCAGCATGCACGTGTCCAACATACACCTTATACTGGTCAAGAAGTCAGTTCTGTCTATGGCTATGAACATCATCAGTAGTATTTTTCAAAAACTAAATAGATAAAATTTTCAGTAGAGATAAATCAAAAACTGTGTACTAAGCCACTCCCCTGTACATTATGATTTGGATTATTACAAAAAAAAATGTATGATTCATCAAAACCCAAAGTTAAACCCAATGTATTAGGAAATGTTGAGATTGACGAAAATTAATAAATGCTGTAGAAGTACAGTACAAGCCAAAAGTTTGGAAACATTACTATTTTTAAAGTTTTTGAAAGAAGTTTCTTCTGCTCTTCAAGCCTGCATTTATTTGATCAAAAATACAGAAAAAAAAGTAATATTGTGATATATTATTACAATTTAAAATAATTCTTTTTCAATTTATTATACTTTAAATTATCATTTATTTCTGTGATGCAAAGCTGAATTTTCAGGATCATTACTCCAGTCTATCACATGATCCTTTAGAAATCATTCTAATATGATGATTCATTATCAAAGTTGGAAACAGTTCCGCTGCTTAATATTTTTTCATAACCTGTGATACTTTTTTAGGATATTTTGATGAATAAAAGGTTTTTACAAAAAGAAGAAAATGTTTTAAAAATAGAAATCTTTTGTAACAACAATATACACGACTGGTCAGTAATTTGGGGTCAGTCATTTTTTTTCTTTCTTTTTTTTTAAATAAATCAATACTTTTATTCAGCAAGGATGTGTTAAATTGATAAAAAGTGATAGTAAAGAAGATTTATATTAGTAGAAAATATTTTTTTATTTCGAATAAATGCAGTTCTTTTTAACCTTTTATTCATCAAATATATTAGGCAGCAGAACTGTGTCCAACACTCATAATAAATCAGAATATTAGAATGATATCTAAAGGATCATGTGATATAGACTGGATGTCACATGTGACACTGAAGACTGGAGTAATGATCCTGAAAATTCAGCTTTGCATCACAGAAATAAATGATAATTTAAAGTATAATAAATTGAAAACCAATTATTTTAAATTGTAATAATATATCACAATATCAAAAAAAATTCTGTATTTTTGATCAAATAAATGCAGGCTTGATGAGCAGAAGAAACTTCTTTCAAAAACATTAAAAATAGTAATGTGTCCAAACTTTTGGCCTGTACTGTATTATTCATTGTGGTTATTTAAAGTTAACAAATCATACTTCATTGTCAAATGTACCAATTAACATTTTTGTAGTCAATGCTTTAACATATTAAGTTCTTTATCAAAGCTGGGTTTGGTTTGCTCAGAGAAGATTACATACTTGTGATATTTTATGATAACTAAATTCAATCATACAAAAACTGCAAAGGATTTTTGTCCCATCTGGTCTTTATTTATAAATTAGTTTGTGGTTAAGAAGGTAAGTTTCACCATAACAGGTTTCTTTCCCAAAATCGTCCAAGCATTCCTTCGTATTGAAAGCATATGTTTATTTAGTTAATTGAGTTATGTAAAAACATGTTCACTAATAAAAATTATACTATCACAGTCTCTTTGAGGCAGATACAAAAGTTCAATGTAGGAATGTGGAGTTGCTCTTTAAATACTTGAAATGCCCCGTGTGTGTGTGTGTGTGTGTGTGTGTGTGTGTGGTGGCACTGTACAGTACACAAGGCGATCAGTTGCTGTGAACGAGTGTGACGAACAGGAAGAGTGAACAGAGGGAGATGGCACCGGTGAGCAGGGCCTTCACGAGGAGAGCCGTCCAGCTGCCCAGGAGGAACACATGGACGAACAGCCTGGAGGAGAGACACAGACGTGGAGTAAAGCCTCACAACAGAGTATAACAAGTGATGCCATTTTAAAAGTTCCTCATGTTGTTTTGGAGGTCTCCTACAATATGTTTACATGCATCCGAGGTTAAAAACAGTTTAATTTTCTTTAAAATATACATTGCAGATCACCCTCTTTACTCACAGTGTCTGAAACGGTTCAATGAAGGATTCGGTCTCGCTAAACCCCTCCTTTCGGAGAGCCTACTCTGCTCTGATTGGTCAGCCAGTCCAGTCTGTTGTGAATGGTCTAGCGTTTACAGCCCATGTCAGAAATGAAACAACCATTACCATATCTGAATTTCAGCTCTGGAGTCTTCCTCACTTCTTGATACACAGTGATACAAACAGTAACAACGGTGTCGGTTTTACCATATCAATTTGAGCCCAAGTCTTCACTTTTTTTGAAGTGCATGTAAAGTGGATTTGCGGTCTCAGCACAGAAAACAACGTCTTCTCAACGTTTCGACAACATGAACCAAACTCTTCCAGTCTCAGCTACAACTACAGTGTTTGAGGACGGGTCAAAGTAGACGTTGTTCGCGAGTAGCCAATGAAGACCATAGGCTGGCATTATGCAAATTTGTTACAAACCTACTAGGGCTGTAATCTCCTAGTCGATTAATTGGTCGATACGTTCTGGCTCGACCAAAATTCTGATTGGTCGATTTTTTGCCGCGTTCATTTCATCAGGTGGAAAGTACTAATTGCTAATGGGGGTGTTTTCAGAGCACCCCTGTTTCACAGGTAACAGTCTGTCTTCAGAACACCCCCTTGCTTTCACTTCTTTTGGATTAGCACAACCCACTGGAGAAGAGAGACAGATTGAAGAAAGTAGGCTACTAGAAGGTTTGCTGAATATTATTTATTTAATTGTGAGAGCGTTTAATTCATAGTCAGTTCTCTTCTACCATGTCAACAAAGATATCGGCAGTGTGGCAGCATTTTTTTAAAATAGAAAACGGGAAAAAAGTCGAATGCAAATTTGCGCTGTGCAAATATGTGTTTGTATTCGTTTTGAGCCTATGCTTTATTTTTCAGTTATGCACTTTATTTCGTTTCTGCTCTTGATCTGGTTTGTTTAATAAATATTCTTTTTTTTATTAAAGTGGACGTGCCTTTTGTGTTTAAGAGTAAAAGCTTTAAGTTAATAGTCTATTCGTGTCTCAGCCGCGAAGCTGAGCTCCTATGTTCATGCGAGCTGCACAGAGCGGCTGAAATCATAGTGTCTCTCAGTTATTATAATACATATGACAAAAACATCTGTCTAAATTATGTTGTATATTTCTCAAAAGTTATTGTGATGATATCACTAGTTGAAACGCTGTCAGAGCCGACAGACTCGTGTGTCAGACTGATTTCAGTGCAAAATAATTAGGTCAAAAACTATTTAAAATACTGCAAATAGCCTACTTGTTTTTTATGTTTATTTATAATTCATTTAGGCGATCAACAAGGCTACCAAGTACTGCGCACAGTGCGCAGCTAATTCATTTAATGTCACTTTTAGTCGATTTTTAGTCTAAAATTTCAGGATTTCAGTCGACCAAGATTTTCTTTGGTTGATTACAGCCCTAAGACCTACGTAGGTTTGTGCAGGAAGTGAGACTGAAGTTACTGACGACACGTTTCAGGCAATTCAGAATCGGTTCTTTCTTTTGGGAGACAATAACTCATTATCGGGCACTTTGATATTTTTCAGACCTTTTACATTCACAAACAGCTATATTACACACTACATGTAATATAAACGAAAAATGTATTTTCCAAAAAGGTAATGTGAAAATACCGGTACTACACTAACACTGTATCCCAAAATGCAGATCACTCTACTTGACATTTTTAATGTCATAAACATAACTTATTTTATATTTTATATTTTCAAACAAAACTGAAAATGTGAAATGACTGCATGATGCTTACATGCAAAATGAGAAAGTCATATTACAATAATACAGCATACTATTGTTTTGCTGTGTAATGTGTTCTGTTTCAGACACTATTTGTAGAAAATAGTAGGCAGTGTACATGGCATACTGTGCAGTATTCAGTAAGTAGTAAGCTAGTATTTAATTCCACAGCCTGTAACTAAAGCAAATTAAATCAACATTATGGCAACAGTGCCATCTGGAGGAAGAACAAACAAACAAGTGCATCACTCTAAAGCAACAGCAGAAACTCTATAGTATAAAATAAGCACCTTTTAAGATAAATGAACATCAAATACAAACACAAAGTAAAAACTATTATTAAATAATATCAAATTGACTCTTGAGCTTTGATCTTTGTAGATTAATGTAGGTTTTAAATAGGGATTTGCGAGACTATCTGATTATTAATTTTGGCGCATTTAATGTTTTGTTCTATATATTTACAAATGCTACATTTAAATTATAGTCATGTTAATGTTACATTTTAAATTTATATATTATTTTGAAATGTTTATATCTGGAGCGGAAAACAAAATCATTTAATTTTTCCTCAAATTTTGCATGTGTTTGTTTGCACAAATAGATTGGCTTATAGAGAAATGCTGTCCAACAGTGAAAATTACTGAGAATCACTTTATATGTTATGACCAAAAATGGATATTATAACCGATATTGTGAATCTGTATTGTTTGGAACTATTCATTATGAAATTAAGCATTGTAAAATTCTAATGTACAGCAGATAGGATGAACAACTGTTTAGCACTTTTATAATCTGCCAAAGTAAAGCAGCACACACTGATAAAATTTGGAAAAATAAGCACTAATATTATCCACTTAAAATATTTATTTAAACCCTGTTTACTAGAAACTTGCCATATTATAAAATACTCAGTACAAACTAAGAAGTACTGATGAAATGCTGATGTATGACAGCTCTGTTATAATATCTTAGTTTAAAAACTGTGCCAAAAATAAATGTATGACTGCGATACTCACTCCATTAGAAATCCCTTATAAACACACAATCCCAGCAGGACGGTGACAGGGAGACGGAAGCTTTTGGGAAGGTCGTATCGAGTGAACATCCATACTACTGCCGCCATGGCAATGTAATGTACCTGATATGATTAAAACAAATAAGTTCAGGGATAGGATAAAGAAACATGAGCGAGTAAAACTGACAAGAAACTGTCCCACTGACAAAAATACAAATAAAATCACATTTAATGTTACAATATTACAGAACAATAAGAAGAGAATCTGTTGCAAGCAAACAAAAACAAAGTAAGCACATATCTTACCAGACTGATGTTTGAATCAAAGCTCATCTGGATGTATTTCCAGTCAAACTCAATGCCACGAGCTCCCACCCATAACGGTATACATCTGTTCAGAACAGCCAGACAAAAACAGTTTTTTACAGTACTGATCATTTCGATAACCTGGGACTACAAGCTCATGTATTATAACTAAACAAAAATGCACAACTAAAACATATACATTAATTTCTATTGGTTTGTGCAGGTGAAAAATTGTCAAGATCTCTGTCAGGATGATCAGAATACCTTGACATGATGAGCTCCGCTGTGGCCCAGCCCATAGCTGCCACCATGATCTTATACTCGCCCTTCCCAGCATTCTTAGACATAACCAGATGAAGACCTAGAAGATCGGCCATGTCCACTGTGGCCTTCATGAACTCCTGGGGTTAACAGGACAAAATGAATGGAGAAGTCTGATGACTATATGATAAAAATTGATTATTTGTACTGTCATCAGGGCTGAAACAACAACACATGAACAAATTGTGTAAGCAAAGCCTTAAAGCAGAGGTCTTCAACACTGTTCCTGGAGAACCACTGTCCTGCAAGGTTTATTTCCAACCTGCTTCATAACACCTACATGTAATTTTCAAGCGATCCTGAAAAGCTTGATTTGCTAGTTTAGGAGTTTTTGATCAGGGTTGGAGCTAAACTTTGCACAACAGGTTGAAGACCTTTGCCTTACAGGGATAGAAAAATTAACATTTTAACATTTACTCAACCTCAATAGCTATGTTTCCATCCAAAGTTGCGAATTTAACCTATGCGCAAAATTGGCATATTGCACAAAACATTTGCGAATAAAGCACCTTTTCCATCCAGTGAGTCGAAGAGAACAAAATCCTCACTTCCTGATAAACTGGCGATACGTTGATGCAGTAGCAGAAGCCACTGTATATAATAATGTTTGTATATATTACTCCTCAGAGGGTGCAGACGAGACGCAATAAACACGGTCAGTTTTCCTGCTTTCTCAGGTGGATACCTGCTGTTTGGGAACGCAGTCGTATAAGACAGTTACTTTGCTCAGGCATTTCAGAATGACCAAATCAGCATTTCAGACGCTGTGGAAGAGATCGATCTGCTGGTTGGTCCAGTTATACATGTCTTTTTTGTTGCACATCGAAGAATGTGTTTCTATCGTAGATTATGTGCATGTTTTCTTTAACGGATAAAAAATGTATCCGACTCAAATGAGCGCATAAATGTGCATTTTTAGAATTTAAGCGCATCTTGGTGTTTCCATCCAGCATTTTTTTTATGTGATTTCCCAAAATGTGCATAAAAATAGGTGGATGGAAACACAGCTAATGCCATTCCCGATGCATATGGCTTTCTTTCTTCAGATAAAGACAAGCAAATTTTTTTTAGGAAAATAATCAATCTCTACGTATCCAATGCCAATGAATGGCTGCCACTCGGATGACACTTAAAAAAAAAAAAACACGCAGCGATCGTGACAGTACATTTACATTTATTCATTTAGCTGACGCTTTTATCCAAAGCGACTTACAATTGCTATATATGTCAGAGGTCGCACGCCTCTGGAGCAACTAGGGGTTAAGTGTCTTGCTCAGGGACACATTGGTGTCTCACAGTGGATTCGAACCACACTAAAGGCATGTGTCTTATACAGTAATCCATACGAACCCAGTGGATGCATCAAATGCTTGTGAAGCGAAACAATAAAATACTATTATTTTTTAACTATAAATCATTGCTTCCGGTCTACTCATATGAGTGTCGGTCCTCTGTGCTTCTGCGTAACTTCTCGCTCGTACTTCACATGTCACAAAATCCCTCTCATGAAGAGTGTGTGACAGTAGACCGTAAGTAATGATTTATAGTTCAAGTAAAAAATCGGAGTAATTTTCTTGCACACACCTATTGTTTCGCAACATTGATTTACCCACTAGGGTCGTATCAATTACCGTCACTATCGCTGTGTGTGGTTTTTCAAGCGTCAACTAAGCGGCAGCCATTCAGTTGCATTATATGGACTGACAGTGATAGATTATTTCTTAAAAATAATCTTTTTTGTTTTTGTTTAAATGAACTCTCTCTATAATTTGGGATATTTCGATTCAAAGCCCTCTGTTTATACTAATAATTGTCTGTAGAAAAATGCATAATGAAAATCTTCAAAATGAATGAAGAGTGTGAAATTCAGCTCAGAGACAGCTTACCCCAACAAAATCATACACGCCAGCTCCTCCCTCCCAGGTGGGGAAAAATGTGGCAAGAAACATCATCTGAAAGCGATATCACAGATTTACAGATGACATTCTCTTTTACGAAACATCTTTGTGAGGACCAATAGACTCAATCACCTTGCACAGCTGCACGAAGAGGTATGTAGCACCTGCTTGGACACATCTCCAAAATGCATTATACTCCGATCTGCCAAAAAAACAAAGAGTGAAGATTAGAACAGTGATCACAGCTAGAAAGATATATACATTTTTTCTTTTTTTTTTCTTTCTTTGTAGCATCCATCATCAACAGCTGAAAACCGTTGGATGATCGTGTGCAGTAAGAAGAATCACAATGTTACATTTGCAAACATGTGGAAGGAACAAGGAAGTCTCATATTGAACACATTAGTTTGGCATATGGCACATGACATAAGAAGATTACACTGTACACTTACTTCAGCATATAAAACAAACATCACGTCTTAAATAATACATACTGTAGCATCAATATTGAAGCGATAATTTCTATACAATTCCATCAACATATATATATTTTACTCCACAAACGAAAAACAAAAAAACGTTTAAATACTTACAATCCACTGCATTTGTAAGTAATGAAATATGGAAAATAGGCCAAGGAAAAACAGTTTCCGAAATGAAAGAGCGTCATGGTAGAGATGTTCCTCCTCAGATCCTGTTAATATAGAAAGAAAAAACCATCAGATTTATTCCAAATCAGGACTAAATAACGTAAACGTTTATGAAATGTTTTAATAAGGCGAATATTCCTGGTATGACAAGTTTATAATTGTATCTACACAAATTACAGTATATATAAAGTTATAGATATATTACATCGATTTATATGTTGATATTATATGGTGTTTTAAAACGTCAACATGTTAAAGCTCCACATCTAACGTTACTATGTATCGTCATCAGACAGCGTGCTCATATCGTGAGAAAATACTCGATATATAATTACAGTAAAACTTTTTATAAAACTATTTGTTTCTAGAACTAATTTATTACTTCTGCCATTAATCAGTAAAAAGATTATTAGATGTTCTTACCAACAAAATCGCGATTTTAGAATGACAGGCGCAGGTCAAATAATCCTCCTGTGCATCACTGTTAAATGTCCGAGCGGATGCGCTCTCTATCTTACTGTAGTTCCGCTGCTCATTCTACAGCAAAATAGCAACTGGCGTGACACAGAGCTATTAAAATGGCTAGGTTTCATCAGAGACAATTTATTTAAAGGACTTTGGTTTCATTCAATGTCCTCCTGGGACCCAGGAATAGACCTTTGTCCACTGTAGTGGACATTATATTTTAGTGAATTTCTCTGACACCATACATGTCACAGTTTAAAGTCTGGGTATCCTGTATCACACTCAGGACTTTCGAGAGATACCAAATGTGTTGGAGGTTTCACCAAAACAAAAGATTCGTAAAGATTTTGAAGCTTGATGAAGCAGTGTTTCGAAATCGCCCATCACTACAACGCACACGAACAGTGTTCATTCAGACATGTATGTTTCCCATGCGTTCTACAGATCGTGAAACAATCTCGTTCACAAGAAGAGAAAAAGGAAGGGATATAATTACGAATATGTTAAAATAACACCATAAACGATTAAATAACTAAAATACACAATTTATTTAGGCTATTGTTGTTGTCTTGATTCCCCCATATCAGCGTTTTTATATATATTTGTGGAGGAGTAAAACGGAACGCGTTAGTGTCTGCCTATTTAATTTGATATTTTAGGCTTTATTCCATGCCCCATGTTTAGTTACAGAGATGACAGATATTCATCTCTCTGAGGCGTCATGCACGCGCCCCCTGGAGGACGATTTCACAGAAAACAGTTATGGCGTTTTTATTTTATTTTAAATATGCTATTAGTATTTAAAATCTTTAAAAAAAATTGCGTAAAAAAGTGTTTTATGCTTTATATAATATGTATCAGGTTTTTAAGGCTCATATAGTGTATGATATAGTGAGAATATGGAGCTCATAATCGAGGTACACCTTTTTTTTAGAACCCCAAACTGAGTACAAATGTGCAATTTGGCGCAGTTGCTAAATGGCAAAACAATAAGAAATTCAGATAGCTTGTAATGTAAATCAATGCGATATAGTATAACATACAACTTAAAATGCACTGTATATCACTTGTATACAGGGCTTGACATTAGGCTAGTGAGCAAAAAAGTTAATGTCAAAGCCCTGTATAAGTAATATATATATATACACAGTGCATTTTAAGTAAGTAGTCTGTTACAGTATACTATATATCAATGATTTACATTACAAATCTCCCTAATAATGTCTAAGTTTATATTTAAATGTTTTATGATAAAAGCTCTGTAGTTTTTATTGTGGAAGGCAAAGCATATAATGCAATAAAATACAATGATGATTGAGAGATGAACAAATAAACGTTAATCAAAAGTATGCTGTATCAAATTTGACTTGATTTTAATATATATATATATATATATATATATATATATATATATATATATATATATAAACATACAAATGGATAAAGTACCGCTAATTTGCTTCAGTCCAGTAAGTTTTCATCTTGACATATTACTAACAATATAAAAGTTAATAAATTAATAGTAAGATTTCACAGCAAAATAACACGTACCACATCCTGGAGGGTGACGTTTTTAGAATTATACAAAAAGGACTTTTACTTGCTAAAAGTATGAACCATCAATCAGATGTAGAAGATTGTGTGCAACAGGTTTTCAATACGTTGATAAATTAGAGACCTTAGAAATTCATGCATTAATTATGTTACAGTAAACTATTACCATGATGGAAAATAAGTACACCGTATAAGAGACAAAATGACAGGAACACATTTGTTTTTTTCAAACAGTTTAATTAGTTTCTTTTTAAACTGCATTACAGTAGCCTCATGTAACATTTTTATCAGTTATTCTCTTTACACCAACACAACGTGATTACACCCAAAATGGCAACAACTACAGCAATGCCTGTGGAGCGACACTGACACAAATACTGTCAAAAGAAACTAACACGCACACACAGACGTCTACAGAGACTAAAGCGTCTCGTAGGTGGGAACAGGAATGCTAAGGCGTGTCAACTATGGCTTCAGCTATGAATTGAGTGTGTTGAGAAGAAGGAATGGTAGGGCCTTTCTGCTGTCGTAAAACTTGGTGAGTTACTCTTTGGAGTGCATGTACACTAACAGGTCAGCAACACGGTGGCTGTAGCCATATTCATTGTCATACCTGTGAGAAAGAAAGACAAAAGAATATTAGAGCACTGCTGACTGGAATATAACATAGCTATACCTAAGTTATAACTTCATCGAAATAGCTTTGAATAGCAATCTTAAAAAAAATGTCATTATGGTTCTGCCATTTGACAATAAATTTCCCTCAGTATTTTTATACTGTGTTTTCTCTGAAACAACTTCAAATAATAATAATAATAATAATAATGATAATTTAGACCTAGCAGTCATTGTAGCGAAATACATAGAAAATGTTTAATGCAAAACATTTTATACAGTAAAATAGTCAAGGTCAAGGCATGTTTTTCACAGATTGAATAAAATGAATGAATAAAAAGTTATTCTTTTTTACTTTAATGTATCAATAAAAACACTGTAAAAGTATTATTCAATATATAGCTTATGCCCAACCCTAGCTACATCTATTTTAAGCTATTTTTTTTTTTTTTTAGCTTACCAGGAGATAAGTTTGACAAAGTTGTCATTGAGGGAGATGCCGGCACCAGCATCAAAGATTGAAGAGTGAGTGTCACCAATGAAGTCAGCAGAAACAACCTAAAAGAAAACAAAAATTAATGAACAAAACACCCATTTCTGTCCATTATATGTGAAAATATGCATACGAGTTGTGGTATTCTAAAATATTTTTTCTGTTAACTTACTGAATCCTCTGTGTATCCCAGAATTCCCTTCATTGGTCCATGAGCGGCCTTCTTGACAGACTCCTTGATGGCAGCGTAGCTGGCGGGCCTTGTGAGGCGGCAGGTCAGGTCAACAACGGACACATCGGCGACTGGCACACGGAACGCCATACCGGTCAGTTTGCTACAAAATAAAGAGAGAAGGTAAACTTCTCCAATCGATATCAAACTCAATCAATTGATCTGTCTTGTACTACTGACCCGTTAAGCTCAGGAATGACTTTGCCCACAGCCTTGGCAGCGCCAGTAGAAGCAGGGATGATGTTCTGGTGGGCACCACGTCCATCGCGCCAGGCCTTGGCGGAGGGCCCATCCACAGTCTTCTGTGTGGCGGTGTAGGCATGAACTGTGGTCTGAGAAGAGGTAAAGAAAAGAAACAATGAGAAAGACGCATACACTACTGTTTAAAAGTTTGGGGTCAGTGAGATTTTTCTTTGAAAGAAGTCTCTTATGCTCAACAAGGCTGCATTTATTTGATCAAAAACACAGTAAAAACACTAATATTGTAAAATATTATTACAATTTAAAAAAAATGTTTTCTATTCTAATATATTTTAAAATGTAAATTATTCCTGTGACGGCAAAGCTAAATTTTCAGCATCATTACTCCAGCATCATGTCCTTCAGAAATTATTCTGATATGATGATTTGCTGGTCAAGAAACATTTCCTATTATTATCAATGTTGAAACAGTTGTGCTGAAAATCGAAATATTTTGTAACATTATAAGTGCTTTTACTGTCACTTTTGATCAATTTAATGCAAAAACAAAAACACTGATCCCAAACTTCTGAATGGAAGTAATGACTAAATACACTAACGCTGAAGAATTAAGCAAAATAAAATCCTAGTGCGATTATTAAACCACAAATGGCTAAGTTTTAAGTACATTTAAAGTGAATAGGCAGGGCTTTAAGTCTAAATGTGAATTTTGCACATTATGTTGCCCATAAGCACTGATGTCATGCTTTTTAGCCTTTATTTCTAAGCAGCAGCAAAGTGTCATAATAGAAATCAATGTCATAATAGATGCAAAATGAGTTTGACAATTTTTCATGCAGCCCATTTTTATATATATTTTTAAATCACCATGAACTCAAAAGGGACAGTTCTTGTTTTTTAATGGAATATTGCAGTATTTATTATAAATGTTTTGTCCATGCACATTTATTTTATTATATTCATATCCCCTCATAATATTTAATCAGAATAAATTCCCCTCCCCAACAACATCTCTTCTCAGGGACAACCTGTCACTCACATGAGATCAACCAATAGCAAACCAAAACCATCCAATGATTCATCCATTCCAGACAAAATCAAATTCAAATTCAAATTCAAAATGCCGTTTCACTCAATTATAGAAGTCAGAAAAGGGAAGAAAAGACTATCACAACTTCTGTTTCATGTCAACTCAAAGAAGGACTCACGTAACGCCAGGCATCAACTTACCATGAGGGCCTCCTCAATACCAAAGTTGTCATTAATAACTTTAGCCAGGGGAGCCAAGCAGTTAGTGGTGCAGGATGCATTGCTGTGATGTTTTCAACAAGAAAAACACTTGTTACTTTTGTTATTTGCTAATGTTGCACCAAAACAGAAATGAGGTCATTAACTTAAACATGCATGCATTAAATAACTCATTTACATGCATAGTACTTGGTTTGCTCACCTGACAATGGTCATACTGGAGGGGTCATACTTGTCTTGGTTGACTCCCATCACAAACATGGGAGCATCAGGTGATGGGGCGGACACAACCACGCGTTTGGCGCCGCCCTGGATGTGAAGCTATGGGGAACGAATTTCAGAAAATATCAGTATTATACTAACATTTGATGCTATATATTATCATTCCAGATCTTGCAGAAAGGCAGACTTACTGAGGCCTTCTCAATGCTGAGGAAGACTCCGGTAGACTCAACTACATACAGGGCACCAGCATCACCCCATGGGATCTCAGCAGGCTTCATGCTAAGTGCAAATAAGACAGAGAATTAGCACAACACTACAGGATATGCTTGAAATAGCATACTATCATTATCCTTGTACTATTTCTGCAGTATGATTTTTTTTTTTTTTTGAATGCATAAAATAAGCACGAGTTGCCGAAACAGTACTATATCCCACAATGCACTACTTCCAGTGTGATGAATACCATATTATCAACTACAAATTTTGTTTAAAAGTGGATTAAAAATGCAAAATAACCATGTTTATTTCTGAGATGATAACTAGAGACTATGCAATGTTTGAAACTTTTATTGGTGCATTACTCCATACTGTTAATAATATTTTTTAATAGTATTCAGTATGCAGTATATACTGTGTGCAGTGTGATGAACATTGCCTAAGTTTCCTAATATGACAGTATTTACTCTGAACTACAACATATTTGCTGTGTCAAGGTTGTAGTTATATCCTTACATTCCTGAAGGGCGACTATGATACAGTATATAAGACTAATAAAACTTACCACTGGAACACAGAGATGGAGTGACCATCAACGATCAGTTTTCCATCCTCATGGTGCACTTCTCCCTTGTAACGGCCGTGAGTGGAGTCATACTTGAACATGTAGACCTGTAGGGAAAGATTTATAAATTTTCTTGACTTTTGAAGTCGTTGAAGATATTATAGTCGTATAATATATTATGTTTCATTTCATTCAAATGTATTTTTGAGCTAAGCATAACCTAAAATGTATATTCACTTAAGAAAATGTTTAATATTTACATATTTTTGCTAATACACTCTAGTGTTTTCAGCATCATTACTCCAGTCTTCAGTGTCACATGATCCTTCAGAAATCATTCTTATGTGATGATTTGCTGTTCAAGAAACATTTCTTCTTATTATTATCAATGTTGAAAACAGTTGCTGCTTAATATTTATGGAAACCATGATTTCTTTTTTTTTTTCAGGATTCTTTGATGAACAGAAAGTTGAAAAGAACAGCATTTATTTTAAATAGAAATCTTTTTGCAACATTATAAATGTCTCTACTGTCACTTTTGATCAATTTAACGCATCCTTGCTGAATAATAAATTATCAAATTCTTTAAAGATAATCTTACTGACCCCAAACATTTGAACGGTGTACATTGTAATCTGAAGTATTTCCATGTTTAACCGGATATACAACAGGAAAAAATGCATTTTGGGAATCAATTTTGTATACTGGGAATTGACTGGATCATGAAAATGGGTAGAAAAATAAGAGGGGTTTGTGACATCTTCCGAAAGTCATTTCAGAGGTAGAAATTATATGATCAATTATGATATTTTTATACTAGTGCTGTCAAACGATTAAAATATTTAATCGCGATTAATCGCATTAATGTCATAGTTAACTCACGATTAATCGCACATTTTTATCTATTCTAAATGTCTCTTGATTTCTTTTTGTCCCATTATTTTTTTCTCATTTTAATGCTCTTATCAACATGGAAAAGTGGATCGGCTTGCTTTGTGCAAATGTTTTTTTTATTGAAAACAACATTGGCATATACTGTAGTGTTCAATTTGACACTAACATTCTCACTTGGAGCAAATAATCTCTCACACAATGTAACACTGTCTATCAATAAAAGGGTGAAAGAAATACTGACGAGGTCCTGATATTGACGAGGGGCGGAGCATTCGCATCAGCTGTGTGTGCTTGGCCAACAAGTGGTATTTCAGACTGGACGTGCTGCGATGATAGCTCCGTTCACAACGACAAAACACACAATCACTTTGGTCTTGTCAATTGAACCATTTGGCCACTTTTTTTAAATTAAACTTTCCATTCAGAATCTTATTGGCATCCATTTCGACGTTTCGCGCTCATCATTCATCCACTCAAAACGTAATGTTAAAGGCGCACACTGGACGAGAAGCGAAGCGCAGCGCGTCGTATTTAAAATTCGAACACATTATTCTCTATGAGTGTAGGCCTACACCCATTCAGCGTTTTTATTGCTGGCCATAAACTGAGAAAGTGCGCGTCCGATGTGCGATACAAGTTGTCCTAGACGCGGCTTCTCGTCAGGCCGGCTCGCAAGCCCAAACAAGTGTGTGCGGCGTGCCTGTTGTTTTGTTTTCGGTCAAGCTAGATCTGGTGGTGTTGTAGTTTTACGAACGTTACTAGTTGTTGCAAAAGCATGTGAAAAAAAACTACAAAGTTTGTTAGGCGTTAATCGCGCGAAAAAAAAATTGACGCAGTTAAAATGGGTTTGCGTTAACGCCGTTAATAACGCGTTTAACTGACAGCCCTATTTTATACATTACATATTTTTTCTTTGAAGTAATGTTGTGCACCAATAAATTGTGCTTAATAAGACCAGGAATATTCTTTAAAAAAAAGTTCAATTTCATGGTAGATGCTGAAAAATCCCATTAAATTCACAGCAAAAGCTGCATGTTTGAAAGCATCTAAAATCACCACATGCAGGTTTATATGTTTGTTTAACTTGGCTGATGCTTTACACAATGCTGATCATTTGTGCTTCAGCGAATCTCACCATGTACTGCAGGTCAATGAAGGGGTCGTTGATGGCGGTGACTTTAATTCCCTTCTGCAGACAGGCCCTGAGGACCAGACGGCCAATGCGGCCAAATCTACACAAACAGAGAGCAGAGTTATTTCAGATGTTTCATAATCACACAATCTGTCTTGTATCTGTTATTTTCACAGATTCTTCTGCATCTGTCTGTCCGCAGGAAACATGATGGAACATTCCACTGAAGGACTGTGCAATTCATTAGAAGAAACAAGGGAATATCTACATGGCTTTATTTAAATATATAAACATATGAAAGGTAAGAGGAATAATTCATTTTTGTCAGTTGCCAGCATGATTATACAGCAGATATGTGTGTGTGTGTGTGTGTGTACTTGAGTGGATGGAGACGTTAAGCTCATCCAGGGTAATCCTGTCCTTGTAATCATTCTGAATCAGGCCATTTGCTCTATCTCTCTCTCTCTGTCTATCTGCATTTTTACAATCTCTATTTATGAAATTATTAGCTCTGTTCCAAAACCTAGTGAGCTTCCTCGCTGTGTCCGGCTTTAAAGCAGTGTCCCAAGTGAAGTGCCAATGAGGTTCGTAAAAAAGTTGTGAAAGTAGTTTTTTCATACAATTGAAAAATTTCCAATAGTATGACTTTTATGAATACTTTCTTGAATTAAGAAAATTCCAAGTATATTTATTACAATGCAATCAATTTTTTTTATTTATTGCTTACAATTTTGTCATGTTGAATGTCATATGTTAAAGCCATCAAATGTCACGACAGATCAGATCAGTGAACTTACCCATTGATTCCAACGCAAAGCTCAGACATTATTGCAAGAGTGTGGATTGTGGTTTTGAACCTGAAATAAGAGAAGACAAAAACAAAGGAGGCTTTTAGAACAACAGCATCAACTTTGCACTTATCTATCAGGCTGTTTTGGTACTGAATTGTCATTCGTTTTGAATAGTCTCATCTTGTGATTTGTGCCCATCAACTTCCACAGATAAAGAGAAAATAATCAAATAATAAGATGGAGTACATTTAATTTGTGAATAGTATTTTAATAAAATAATAACTTGAACTAATTGAACTATTTCATGATTTATATCATTACTCTGATATTGATTTACTTGGAATTTTTATTTTATTTCCTTACTATAAGATTTTTATCATATATTGTAAAACTTTGTCCCTTATGACTAAAATATGCATATTAGTGCCTTAAAAGTAGTAGGGGTAAAAAAGGTACAAATATTACCTTTTTAGGGTACTGTCCCAGTGACAAACTGTTTGCATATTGTATGTTCATTTTAGGAGTGTACCGCCCACCCTTACTAGCAGCTTAGTGGTCTGTCTAAACACGCTTGTGGGATTCGCGAACATTCTCTGAGCCAGTGTGGTGTTCTGGATGGTGGGTGGAGGCTTGAACTGTTCTCAAGTTTGTATTGTTTTCGAGTCCATTGGCATTCTGTCTGGGAAATTTCCAAACCTCGTGCTCACAGGACCTGCATACTTTATTAGCCTGCTGGAGCAGAAGGTCCATTGTGTTTTGACATGTCTTTTATTCTCCTTTTTCTATGCAGAACAAGGGGTGGCAAGTCATAGTCATGCACTCTACAATTTATCCTTAAAGGATAACCGTTTCCAAAATGCAACCTAGGGTCTTTTTGTTAATCTACCCGAGGCAAACTTTCGTTTAAAAGCATAATTAGAATGGAATGGAACTGCCGGCATTTTGACAGTCAAAAATAGTCAATCTCCAAATGCACCGTAACAGGGAGGAGAGTAAAGATGGAAAAGCTCCTAAAGCTTAGTTCCATATAAATTCACGGATAATTTGTTGTTTTGTCGTTAGTGAAAATCAATATTGACCTTGTATTTGAAAAAGGATCCTCATATAAGAAGCAATACTAAAATTCAGAGTCAGTTCATTCACATTCGGAGATCGACTAATTTTGACTGTTAAAATGCCGGCGGACACATCTACAGTGAGTTGTTCAAAATCTTTCTTTTTAGTAAACTCTGTGTACACAAACAATGTTGTCAATGCTCGAGTTCATGTGTAGAGCCCCTGGTGATACTTCCAGCACAGTTTCATGTTGTGTCGAGCCTTCTTAGTGTTTTAAAAAAATAGTGATTTTTGATGCTATCATAGAAGTGCCCCATGCATTCCCATTCAAAAGGCAATTTGACCGAAAACGAAAATACGGTCAAACTTAAAAGTGGCGTTTCCATTCTAATTATGCTTTTAAACAAAAGTTTGCCTCGGATAGATTAACAAAAATACCCTAGGTTGCATTTTGGCGACAGTTATCCTTTAAACTTCCTCATATGCACACAGGAAGTTCAGAAATCTGCTGAAATATTGGCAGTGTGGTGGAAAGGGGGAATGTACATGCATTGCCAAACAATCTTCACTGTGGGTTTCAAAATGCAGCAAGTTGTCACATGCCTGACACCCTTTGCAGTTTTCTCTATTATTAGAGTGAAAAGCATGGCATGGTGTGTGAGGACGGATCTTATGTAATCTGAGCCTGACAATTGGACCAGAACCAAATATTTTTTACATCGTGCCATATATGGATAATGACTGTTAAGCAAAAAGGGATAAGGAGGAGTTAAACGCAACAGGGAATGGATATATTTGCATATTATGTGCCTCAGATTTATTTAAAATACAATGAAAAAGAAAAAAGTTAACACATTTCATGCAGATAAAAATATAAGTGACTTTCAGTTTATTTAGTTGTGCCTTTTCACACAAACTGGAAATCTAAATCTGTAACGTCTTTACTTTAGAAATGTTTAGAATAAGTTGATTTCTGCCGTCACTGTTTTTACAGCTAGACGTAAAGTAACACCCTAATGACTTACTTTATTGCTCTATTTTAAACACTTTATGCCTGTTTACAAAATAACTCCAGAGAAATGCATTTGGCATTACACTTTGTTTGACATTTTAAGATTTATGTCTACTGTATACGAGTACTCACGACAAAATATAGCTTTCTAAAAGCCCATAGATGTGGATAGTTGATGTAAAATGTCTGATCTGTTGGGTTTTAGTGAGGTATGGTTTGTTTTGAGCCCACATGTTTATACTTTCATCAAGACAAGTAGTGCACAACCATGCACACTGTCATTAATGAGACAAATGAACAGGTTTTCCATAGACACCATTGATTTGACCTCATCTACCCTTCTGATTTCTGTCTCTGGGCACCATTGAAATGGCCACAAATGACCTTCACGGTCTGCTTGAAAAGACAGTCTGGGATATGGTTCACATGAACTCTGTTACGGTTTGCAATGGATATAAAATCAATCCATCCTAAATTGTATGAATGCGGAAGAATAATACAAATGCTGTTCAGTGCATGTAAAGTTTCATTGCTAAAATCCAAACTGGGACAAATGTCCATGAGATTATGAGGTTATGAGCTTGAGATGGACACTACAGCAGCAGCTTTTATAGAGAAGAACTGCATGGGAAAGTCATTCACTATCGAGCACGTAGCAATTAATTTCCCAACGGCAATGACATTTTCCATGAAAACTGAAAAATCCCCCTCAGGCTCAGAATACAGCAACCAATCAAAGTGACACCTTGATCGATCAACCCAAAGTGAACATCTGGCCAATTGCCCCAAACCATCTCACTCAGATGGATCAAACTCAGTTCAGTTAGTGTAAAACACCCTTTGAATTAGGAATCAGTTGCTTTTTGATTTTTCCTGGTTTGTGTAATGCTGGCTGTACAAGATGAGCACTGACCCTAAACTCAAATGTGAGCTAATGCACCACAACCAACGCCCCACATCGCCAGACTGGATGAAATCAGGTCATTTATCTCAAACAACTCAAGGGCACTGTGGAATGAGACAAGGGCTGATGTCTATCTAGAAATAGGGTGACTTACTTTGATGCCAATGTCCTTGTAAATGTCAGTCTTAAAAGCTTGAATAAAATTCTGTTTAAAATATATATATACACAATTATTATTCAAACTATTTTAGTATTTATTTAATTTTTCAGTGTATTATAGTCACATCTAGACTAGGTCTCTACTCCATCTACAGCAATAAAAAATAGGAAAAGTACTAGCTACAATACAATGGCAATGTTACATATTCAGGAATTGTGCTGTTGTTAGTGATGATGAAAGAAGGAAGCTCAGTCAGTCTATCATAGCATGCATAAAGACAGAGCGTCCTTGCATCTGGCTGTGCGAAACTGAAGACATCCCTGTAATCTCCTAATCTGCCCATGTGTGTGTGTGAACCATGTACTGCACCTGACCGGCCTGAGTAATCCTAATCCAAGTCCCCTATTCAATGCGGTTAAGGACTCCCAGGATGCACTGCACTAAAAACGACAGACCCGACTAGCAGATTCAGCCTCAAGTTATAATGGTGCATTTAGTATGCAAGTGCGGCTGGTGCAGAAATTCTTTATTTTTTTGCAAATACTATTTGATAAAGTGGCCTTTGCTTAGTTAAGAAATGAATCTTTTAGACCCATGGAGGTCAAGCAAAGAAATCATCAATAAATGAATCAGTCAAATGATCAGATGAAATTCCAGAGACTGATCACATGACGTTGACAAGGTCATTCAGTGCAGGAAAACAATGTCCATGTCGGCATCTTTGGTTTCCCTTCCTCTTCTCTGACTTCTTTTCTTTAGATTTTAGTGATTGATTTTGGTGATTGGTTGTGTGATTCATTCGATTCACAGCAAATTGTGTCACTATGCATTTTTGTCAATAGATGGGGTCTGTCTTCTTAGAAAACTTGAATGACAAAAAGAACAGTGGAACAGAGCCAATGATGGAAACTGGTTTCCTGCCAAAAGCCTGCTTTCTCCAATTAGACCTGGATCAAATGACACACCCACCTCTGAACTGACCCTAAATTCAATTCCCCCACTGTTCTGTTTAGAGTCTCTCAGTCTTACCAACGCTGTCACGTGCATATCATGTGTAACATGATGCAAAACATTAAATGCAAATTTTCAAATTTTTATTAATTCTGGCTCCATAATATGATTGGATAAATACCCTATGCACACACCTATGATCACACATCATCGTAAATATCCCATTCATTTTCAACATAGAACATTTATAAATCTATTAGACAGACGTTCTACAAGTTTGTGATATAAGTTGGCATGAAATGGAAATTCACCCTATCTCTTTTATAAATGGATGTTATTGATCTAACAGTGAATTCACAAAGGGTGTCTGCGTTAACGTTTCTTATTTACTTTGAATGGGCGACGTCGTGAGTTGCCGAACTAAATTGTGGGTTCAGTTGTGTCGCATCACTGGCGTTGCTTGCGGCAGAATCGCCAACACAGGCATCAGCCAATTAGAACGCCGATGCAAATACCTTAGTGCAGACGCTAGCCAATTGTGTTCATGCAACACCGGAAAAGTAATGTTATTGGCTGTTGTCACTATGACAGTTGCGTCAGCACTCCTCTTCAGACACACCCTCCGTCAAGCGTCGACACCCCCGTGTAAATGCACCATTATTGGGAATGATTTATGTTTAAATTTACAAAAAAATTAACCTTGTAATTTTTTATCAAAATGTCACAACTTGATCTTTCGGTGAAACAAACTTTCGGTGAAACAAACTTTCTGGTAATGTATGCCGGACTTCTCCAATCATTTAGTCCACTTAAACCCCACCCCTTTCTTGCAATCGACTGCAAACCCGCCCTACATGTTTCACTGTCACAATATGGAGGAAAAGATCTGTCCCTATTACGACTTTAAGCAAATGTATTAGCTTTTGTAAATCAGTTAAAACATTTTTGTTTAAAAATGTGTTTAATTGCTGAATTCATGGTGTAGAACTAAAGTACCCATAATGCTCTTGCCTACCATAAATGGCCTACAATAAACTACGTTATTTGACTGAATAATTGTTTATAGTCATTACTGTGATTATATTACAATATTAAATGTATTTATTCATTTTGCTCTATTTGACAGGATTGCTCAATCTCCGGATGCAGTAGGAAGCACGTCTTCTTGACTAACCACACTGCCACACCTTCTCTTTTAGAAACAAGAGGACCGCATTTCCTCTGACCAAAAACACCCTGAGTGACAGAACAAGGACACGGGGACGAGTGTAACCAGGACAGTTTTTCTGGGACACACATACAGTCATTTAAGTTGAAAATTCTAATGCTGTGTGGCACATAATGAAACAGGAACTTCAAAATGTCACTTCGGAAAAAATAGCAAGCAACTAATGACAAAAGAAAAGGGTTTTGAACCCTCGTTTTCATTATTAAAATGACCAATATTAAGATACTGAGTAGAGAAGTATTGTATTCCTGGTGGTGTGCCTATAAGGCATCCTGAGGAAGTGCTGTGTCATTCCAGCCAGACAATAGCAGGAGAGGAAAACATGTTTTCAGAGAACAGATAAGCACTTTAACTAGTCTAGTACATAAATGTCTAACATTAGGACTATTATTTGTGTGCCAATTGTCACATTTGGCTTTAGTAGCAATTAAATTAAATTACCCCACACTGCAACCCACTGTTCCCCTTCTTGGCCCTGTTTTAGGACATGTTTGAGAAGGGAATGGTATTTTTACAGTAAACTACAAAAGTGCTAATTAGAGCCTGTAAAACCCTCGAGGAAAACAACAACCAATGCACAGTCTGCATGACTGTACTGTAGCGCATTCCTGTAATATTAAACATTTTCTAAAACTATTTTAGACTATTCATTGTATGACAATGCACAAATCAAGATTTTATTGTTAAATCATTGCTCATTGTACATTAGTATGACCTGTGCGCCATCTGGACAATTTTGATGAGGCAGACACAAGTGTCAAACCAGTGAACATCAATGCCACTTGAGATGTCATGATGAATAAATCAGTGAAATGGGCCATCAAATGCCCAGTTAAATTTATATAGGCTTCTTTTTCACATCATAGTATGAACACCAGATGAACACCCACATTTGCCTGGTATAAGGCAACATCCACTATAAGTGACACATAAATTGCCAGCTGAAGGCCCTTCTTGTTGCCAATGGCAACTGCAGAGTCAGACTGCAGAAGGTCAATAAGGAGGGATGGAGACTCCGTCTGCATGTCACTTCCTCGCATACACATAATATATTTCATCCTACAGTCTTCAAATTGCACGAGCATTATGAGCAACATAATTTATGATAAATGATCACAGCATAATAGTGAATAAAATGCATGAACTTATCTTAAACCAGTCTAAACCTAGTCAGATGGGTCTATTGGTTGGTTTAACAGCTGGGAAATCATCTTAAACCAGCTAAAACTAGCAAACCACCGTAGGCTGGTTTAATGCGTTTTATTCATCAGAGCATGTGCAGGAAATGACTATAAAAGCCAATAGTGAAGTTCAGTTTTACTCATGATAGGTTTTCAGATCTGAGTCATGTTCGCCACTGCAGCATCGAAACACGACTCCAGTCACGTACATGAGGGAGACAATCTCCCATGATTCTCACCGTGCCAACTGTGTCCTGTGCAAATTTACATTAAAATACTGGTAAAAGCCCTGGCATATTTATATTCTCGTATAAAGCATTCACAACGCCACTGTTATGAGAAAGAAATGTTGATTAATCGCAAGGCGTTATATCATATTTGACCTTGGCGGCTCATGTAACCTTCATGATGCGAGTGATGTCCTTTGGGTCGGACATCATTTCTGTTTATCTGCTTTTATATGCATTAGAGCGCAAACAGTTACTTGTATGTTAAAAAAGGGGGAGGTGCGTTTCCATCTTCATTCATTATTTGTCAATATCAATATGTTGAATAAATATAACTAACTCTTGACTCAAATAAGACTTCAAAAATGCGCTCGAACGACACAGTCGCGTTTCGAGAAGAAAAACACGAATTAAATTATTTCCTCCCCCTATTTCGCAGCATCTTTAGCAGATGGTACATTCTGGAACGATATGACGCAATGAGATCATCGCGAGCGCAAGGCACGTCGTTCTTCAACATTTATTTGCTACAAAATATCCTAAAACTTATTATGAATGAAATACATTTTTTATATTTTGTAATACAATTCTGGAATATGTGCATAATGTCGGATGAAATGTATGAATGCACCACGCCTAAGGCCTCCCCCTATATTCGTGCATCACGCAGAAACTGAAGGATTATATAACCGCTTTCGTACAAGCCCAAACGCAGTAAACAACATCCTGAAAAGCTAAACGTTATCTTGAAAAAGTTTAATAAGTGTAAGACATTTCACAATCAAATAATCCGACCCAATAATGATGTAGACCTATGAGGAAGAACTCACCTCCTTTAGTGATGCTGCTGCGGCTTCTGCTCAGTTTCCGCGTAATGCCGCACCATTTTATACCAGACACGTGCCACCGGGGAAGGTTGCCATGGCAACCCGACGTCACGTCGTGTTCGTATAATAATTTTAAAGAAGCGTATACGAGCCATTTATCACGAATGCTATGGAAATGCTAATGGGAAATTGGGTAAGACGATACTATACAAGGACATAGAGCGGATACTTATAGCATGCCTGAAACATGCGCAATTCGGAGATGGATAGATCTGATAGACTTCCAAAATGCGAAATAAAACGATAACAAATGCATATGCTCCATGCAGAACAGTATTATCTGACCATCACACGATGTTACTTTAATTGACGTTTTCCCCTCTGAAAGATGAATTCTGAAAGAATAATAAAAGGAAGGACAACGCGTCATACAGATGCAGTATTAAAGATCATAGGCTACATTATGCTCAGTAATAATAATAACAACAACTTGTGTAATAACTTGTTGATTCATACTTTCAAAGCATTGCTAAATTAAATGTACGTTTATGTTTGGTTAAATCATTTTCATATCTTATGATATGACTGGCCTACAGCAATTTGGTAAACCAAGGTTGTTTTAAATGTGCTATAGAAATAAATGCGAACTGGAACTTTTAGATACTAAGGATAGATAGATAGATAGATAGATAGATAGATAGATAGATAGATAGATAGATAGATAGATAGATAGATAGATAGATAGAGAGGAAATTCTGGAAAATTCTGTTTCACTCTGCCAGTCGTGACCAGGAAAAAATCACATACTTTGACTAAGTTGACTAAAAAAATGGCATGCAGTTTGTTTTCATTTAACTATCCAAAAAATGAAAAAAACTTGCTCACATGGCATGCATTTGGGATTAATTTGTTTAACATAAACCTCATTGCCTCCTATTGGATATTATGGCGAACGTCCGTCCTAGTCACTATGAAAAATCAGAAATGAGCTTGCATGAATGTAACGTCAGGATGAGGAAAGTGTGGAATTCCGCACGCACGCCACGCAGTAGCACGTGACCTTGATGGTGGCGAGCGGATGCAGCAGATACGTAAGAGTCGGCGCGTGCATATACTGTCTATGGGCGCGTGCTGCAGAGAGAGGGACGGTGGGCGGGGTGTCCATACTACTGAAAAATATCAAATTAAACATACAAACTAAAAAAAAATTGGTGCTCCATATCTGCTTATTTACGCGTTTGGTCTTTTTATGGTTGAAAGAGAACGCAATTTGCGTCATTTTTCAAATTAGAACGAACCTTACGGAGACCTCGTGTGGTGAACATGTGAACTTGTTACAAAAGGAAAGAGAGTTGGATGGATTATTATAGGTTTGAATCACTAAGTAGTGATGATGACTCTGTTTCTGATATCTGAAATCGCGCACTCATTCACTAATCCATGGTGGATGAGTTGAGTGCACTATCAGCATGGAGTGAACCAAATATTAGCCTACACCGTGCATCAGAGAGCTAGCCTGAAGCTGTCGCAGAAATAACGTCATCATAGGCTATTTTACCCTAATTGTAGCTTACTTTAGAAAAAAATAATAGCTGTATTATTTTTTACATTGAAGGCCTAATTATAGCCTTCATAACCTTACCTCCGTGCCAGCTTTGCTGTTTCATATACGTTTTATTAATACAATATTCATTTGTTTTTTCATTACAATATTCATTACAATATTCACAGGAGCTGCTGATCCAGTTCTACTCAGCCGTCATTGAGTCTGTTTTAAGCACTTCCATCACTGTCTGGTTTGGTTCAGCTACCAAATCGGACATCAGGAGACTACAACGGACAGTCCGGACAGCAGAGAGGATTATTGGTGCCCCCCTGCCAACCCTCCAGGACCTGTACTCTTCCAGAGTGAGGAAGAGAGCAGGTAAAATCATCACAGACTCCACTCACCCTGGACACCCCCTGTTTGAACTGTTACCGTCAGGACGGCGACACAGATCACTGGCCACAAGAACATCCAGGCACAGGAACAGTTTCTTTCCACAGGCCATTTCCCTTCTGAACACTTAACATGCCCCCCAAGGCATATGCCTGCAAGTGCAATACTCCCACTGTCTAGTGCAATATTCTCTTAACTCAGGTGATATTTATATTTATATTATTCATACTACTCAAAATACTGTAAATATGTTCATAATCTGTAACATGCACTAGACTCCCACTGTCTAGTGTAATATTCTCTAACTCAGGTGATATTTATATTTATATTATTCATACTTCTCAAAATACTGTAAATATGTTCATAATCTGTAAATGTTTATTCAGACTAAACCCAACTGTGACCCCTTTTTTTTACTTTTTATACTATTTTATTTTATTTTATTTTTTTATATATTTTATTCTTAGAATTTGTATTACTATGTTTCTTGTTGTATTTGTATTTGTATATGTGCACTGGAAGCTTCAGTACCAAGAAAAATTCCTTGTGGGTGCAAGCACACTTGGCAATAAAGCTCTTTCTGATTCTGATTCTGATTCTGATTGTTTTACACTGGTTATTTGCGTTTATAATAATTAAACTAATCATCATTTTTAAAATAATTAATAAATATAGGCCTACACGTTAATAATTGTACATTATGTACAACCCCATTTCCAGAAAAGTTGGTAGCCTACATTTTGTAAAACGAAATAAAATCAAGAATCTGTGATTTGTCACTTTAACCTTTATTTAACTGACAAAAGAACAAAGAAAATATTCACCGAAAGTTTTCACCGACCAGCTTAATTGTATTTTTATAAATAAAAAAGAATTGCAACAATATTAAAAAATGTATACATTCCTTTTTTCTTTTTTTTACAACTACTAAAGGGTGGACACAAACATATGAACAGTCATAACCCTTAGTGAGATTTAGAAGACTTCCAGTGCAACAGGCTACAATTCGTCTGCGAGCTATCAATGAGGCAAAGGCAAGAACATTAGCATATTTTTTTGTATACTCATTCAAAACCGCTGGGACACCAAAGATAGCAATCAAAGGGCATGGTTTGGTGGAAATATTAAGGATGTTAGAAAAAGTATCAAAAAAGGAGTACCAAAAATCTTCCAGCTTTGGACAAGTAAATAACATGTGGGTATGATCAGCAGGAGCCAGAGGACACCTATTGCACGTGACATCCACGCCTGGAAATAGCTTACTTTAGTTTAACGTTTGTAAGATGAATTCTATGGAAAACCTTAAATTGAATCAGACTCAGTCTGGCACAGGATGATGTGACAGTCACTCATTTCGGTCTTTTGTCACGCACTCCCGCCACACATTGTATTTCTCACGCGGAAAAACTATTTATAATATATTTAATATGCCGCAGCAACACCCAATATTTCTCTGGCCGCGGCGTTCTCACGGTTCGGCAGGAATCAAGCGCGTCTCCCCTGGAATTCTTAGTCGAGCCTGCCACTTATCAGCCAATCAAAAAAAAGAAGAAGAACGGGGCTACACAATAGCCAATCAGAAAATAGCACTATTGTATCTGGGTAAGATTTAACGCAACAACCAATGAAAAAAAAAAGGAAAAAAAAAGAAGCATATCCTGGAATTGTTCACGTGATTCTGCCCGAAAGTTTCGTTCACCCATAGAGGAAATCACTCCGAGCTCCGAGCACAGTCATGATCTCCTGTTTTAATGTTGCAACAAATTCACAACTTCACAACTAGTGACAACTTGACTGCTGTTAGAGAATGTTTCCCAAATAATTAGCATCAGTTTTTCATGAGTGTCTGTAACTTAGCCAACAGTTTTACTGACAACACCTGCTCAGAACAAGTAGTCTAGGCCTAGTCATATTTTCGTTATCACACGATGACTGACATATTGTCACATTATAAACATCTCTCTCCAAATAGGCTTAATATTTTATTAGCACTAAATAAATTAAAGTGTATTGCATAGTCGATGTTATAGGTCACTTTTAAAATCATGTCTTTTATAATTATATCCTGACCATGGATGCATTAATCATTGCATATGTCTTTCTCTTTCAAAGATGTCAGGTAAAAAGCAATTACTCTTGTCACACTTGTCTGTCTTCAAAACTTGAGAGCCATGTGAAGAATTAACCCTGCCAGCAGCCACTTCCTAAGTCCGAGTCCTGTCTCCCATTGATGAATAAACCAAGAAGAAGAAGGCAAAACATAAGGAAGAATTCAATTGTAATGGATATAGAGCCATGTTTCTGTATTAAGCACTTCTCGTATAAAGAAGGTTCAGACAAGTCAGGGAAGGAAGGACAGTGAGAATGAACAAAATTGCATACTTGAAAAAAATGAAACAAGTTAGACTGTGGTATATTGAATTTCTTTGCAAGATCAGAAAAAGTTGTAAAAACTTTTTATTTTAAATCTTAAAATTGAGAAAAAAAGAAAAGAAAAATAATTTCCATAAAACATAAGCAGAATCTAAGGTTGAAAGCACAAATAAATGATTAATTTGTAATTTAAAATGAAGTTTAAAATGCTGTCTGAATTGCCTCCAAATCCTAAGAGAAGAACAAACAACTGGATTTGTAGTGTATTTTGAGGGTCGATTGGACAAAGTTCTGACAAATTCTGACACACCAATTCAGAAAGCGAAGACGAAGAGCAGGACTGTGCTTCTAATATACACCAATCTATATGGGGAGAATTATACCAACTGTGAATTTTGCTGATATTTGCTGCCCAGTAATAAATAAAAAAATTAGGCAGAGCAAGTCCCCCATTTTTTTATGTCTCTGAAGATATGCCTTACTTAACCTGGGAGGCCTGCCCTGCCATATATAAGTAGAAATAGCCCCATCCAACAGTTTAAAGAAGGACTTTGGTCAAAACACTGGAAGGGTCTGAAAAAGGAACAAAAACCTATAGGTAAATTATTCATTTTGATTGACTGAATTCTACCAAATAGAGTAACAGGTAGCTTATCCCAACATTGCAAATCTAATTTAACGACAAATATTCAAAAGATCTGAGACCGAGCCGACAGGGTTCGTAACAAAAAGCAAAAGGTCATCAGCGTAGAGCGAGACGCGATGTTCTATCCCTCCTTAAGAGAGGGGAATTTTTCTATTGCTAAAGCGAACAATAGTGGGGAAAGAGGACAACCTTGACGAGTACCTCTTGTGAGGGGGAAATATTGGGAACACAATTTGTTTTCTCTCTCACACAGACAGGAGCAGTGTACAGAAGGCGTATCCATGACTTGAAAAAGGGGCCAAAGCCAAATCTATCTGATATAGTGAATAAATAATTTCACTCAACCCGGTCAAAGGCCTTTTCTGCATCTAATGAGATGACTATCTCACTGGATAAAGAGGTGGATGGAGAAAAAAATTATATTTAAGAGTCGTCGAATATTTAATGATAACTGTCGCCCCCCTAATGAAACCGGTCTGATCTTCAGAGATTATTTTAGGAAGACAGGGATCCAGACGGCAAACCAGCACCTTAGCCAATAGTTTTACATCAGAATTTAACCAACTTATGGGCCTCCAATTGCCACATTCATCTGGATTCTTATCCCTTAATTGTGTATGTATATATATATATATATATATATATATATATATATATATATATATATATATATATATGTGTGTGTGTGTGTGTGTATATATATGTGTGTGTGTGTATATATATATATATATATATATATATATATATATATATATATATATATATATATATATATTTCTTTTTATATATATATATATATATATATATTTTTTTTTTTATTTTTTTTTTTTTATGGCTGTAACAGACTCCAAAATAAGTTGGGACAGAGGCAAGTTTACCACTGTGCCACATACATTTTTGGGGAATTGAGGATGCTAATTGTTGCCATTTTTCATGTGGAATTTTTGCCCAATCTTGCCTGATATAAGACATCTGCTCAACGGTCCCTGGTCGTCGTTGTCTGATTCTCCTTTTCATGATGGGCCGTACATTTTCAATAAGAGACAGATCTGGACTGCAGTCGAGCACATCCACTGTACAGTGTAGAAACTACCGTTTTACCATGTGCAGAATGAGGCCTGGCATTGTCTTGCTTCCCATAAAAGATGTCATCTTGATGGCAGTCTCTGTACAATCCCAATATATGCCTCCATGTCAATGGTACCTTCATGCAAGTCACCCATGCCGTTTGCACTGATGCACCCCATGACATGTTCGCTTTTGCTCCGGTTGCTGATGAAAATCTGGATGTCCCTTTCGTCTTTGGGACTGAGAACTCGATGTGTTTTTTTCCAAAAACATGGTGAAATGTGGACTCATCTGACCACACTGTCGGTTAGACCATCTGAGATGAGCTCGGGCCCAGAGAACTCGGCAGCATCTCTGCATTGAACAGATGTATAGCTTTCTCCTTGTGTAACAGAGATTCAAGTTGCATTTCTTGATGCAGCGTCAGACAGTGTTAAGTGAAAACGTACTGCAAAGTACTCCCGAGCGCATGTGGCTGTATTTAACACAGTAGCCGACTTTGTTGGCCAAAACTATTGTTTGAAATTTTGGTACCTTAACTTGTACATTCTGCTTTTTGTGAACAAATATTTGGTTAATATTAAAGTATTTTATACTTACAGACAGTCTGAGAGACGACGGATGCACTTTTATTGTAAAGACTGCCACCCTTGGATTAAAAAAGGTTATAATTGTAATAATAACAAGAAGTGGAAGAAGAATATAAAACTGAACTAAAGACAGTAGAACATGTAAGTGTGGAAAACGTACTGATTATCCTTGTACTTTCAGATACTTTTTAAAGTTTGATAAAATACGACATCAGACTCATAATGTTAAATACATTTATTATTGATTACCAAAGTTTTGATGTAACATAAAGATGTTAATGTTAACAAAGGTTTTATCTGATGATAGTTACAGTCAAAGCTTTCATTGTTTTAAAAATACAATAATAAACTTTAAAAAAAACATGTGTTTTAATTATGTAAATAATAATAATAAGGCAGATGAGTTGCATGAAATATACAAATCATTCCTCTCTGGCCCTATAGATGGAGCTCCTTACACATTTGGAGTATTACAGCTCTCATACCAATAACTTGAGCAACACCAACATTTAAAAGCAGACCACCAAATGCCTGTGTATTAAAAAAATGATGTGTTCATGTTTGAATAACTTTCTTTTGTCCTACCATAATATTTCTTACACTTATGGTCTATATTTATGTAAGTTTGAAACTGCGATGGCAGTAAGAATGATATTGACGACAACGATCAACCAGAAGAGGAGGCCAATAGCAAGACTGACATGGTTAAGGATGCGAGACATTCTGGAGTTTTTGCTTGCTATTGGTTGGTGTCCAAACATGTTTGCATCCCGAGTCTGTGAAAGTAAATAACAATAATATTACAAATCTTGATATAGAACCTTTCTTAAATGACATGTATAAAATCAAATCAAAGGTCTCCACAGGTCAGAATATAAACACAATAAGAAAACACAAAAGCAACTCTAACAGTGAACAACTAAGAATAAAAAGAGAAACCAAATATATTACTGAATATTTTATTTAAACTGGCTGTAAAATAATAATAATCACAAAACATATCACAGAGTTTTTGATTGGTGTGCATTATAGCATTTCCACTAGATTTTGCTATCTTCAAATCTGTTTTTAAAAAGTTTCTACAACTAGATTAACTAGCCAAAATAATAAAAGAACTAAAACCAAGATAATAAATATAGCTGCAAGCAGCGATGACAGGCCCAAGCCCCAGTGCCACCGCCACCCCGGTGGCTTTAGGACAATTGTGCATGGTGGGCAATGTACATTTAAAGCGGGTAAATCTAAAATAACTATGTTTATTTATTTTTTATTTTACTGTTTATTTGACAGAGACAGCGCACAATTTAAACAATTGCACCAGAGTTAGCTAACAGCTAATTTGCATCTGTTGTCCCTGGACAGGTAGACAAAACAAAAACAAAAGACTCAAAACAACCACTGAACAACAAATACACTACATAAATTTACAAAAAATACATATTATCCATCAATTGAAAATTGATAAAAACAGTTTGATGTGTACACCAAATACAAAATACAGAAAATACAATGCAATCATGGTGTCACTCTTATGCTGATTTTAGCCAAATTTTGAGGCTGGCTTTAAATACTGCAAAACTTCCTGAGTTTCTAATGTTTGTGGGTATTGAATTCAACTTCCCACTACTTTAACAGAGAAGGCGGATTGACCAAAGGTTGTCTTTCTAAAATGCGGTACCAAATCACCCCTAGTTGATGCTCTAGTGCCAGAGAATACTATGCATCCTCTAAGAGGAGGGGGTGCAAGATCATGAATAACTTTAAACATTAGACATACGTCCGAATAAAATAAGAAATTATCAAAATTGAGAAGATGATATTTTTTCAGGATATTACAATTATGATAATCCTTAGGTTTTTTGTCTAATACTTTTAAAATGTGTTTGTAAAGTGAATACATAGGCTTGAGCATAGTCACTTACTGTTATACAGTAAGACAAATGGGGAAAAATCATCGTGTGTACAAAAAGTTTTGCAGCAGACAGTGACAAATTATGTCTGATACTCTTAAAATCAAACATGAATTCGTCAGCCAATCCGACACCTTACTCATCGAAGCTGTCAGTTTGGCTGCAGCGTGTTCTTTAGATCTTACATGGGTAAAAATCACAGTGTCATCAGCATAGAATTTGGATGTTAACATCTGGACATGTTTGAGGGAGGTCATTTATATATAAAAGAGGTCCTAAAATAGACCCTTGAGGGACCCCTGAAATACAGTTTGCAAATGAGGAACATTTATCCCCCACTCTTGTACATTGTTTTCTGTTATTAAAACGCAATAAACTTTCGTTTACAAAGACGTGAAACTCACAGAGTGGTCAGGGGTGTTCACTGATATGCTCACACAAAAATCGCTGCAAAAGATGCTTTCCAACAGGTTTCCAATACAAGTAAATGGAGTTGGACAAAAACTAAGATAAAACCTGTTGGAAAGCATCTTTTGCAGCGATTTTTGTGTGAGCATATCAGTGAACACCCCTGAACACTCGGTGAGTTTCACGTCTTTGTAAATGAAAGTTTAATGCGTTTTAGGAAGGATTGTTCCAGTGTACCTATGCAGCCATTGTGGAGGTGGGGGGGTGCTACCACAGAAACCGAAAATTCTCGGGCCAGCAGCTTGTGTCCAAATTTCAATCTTAACCGTTCTATTTCATCAGAAACGATCTGAAAACAGGGCTTTAAGTGTAAAAGACCGAACTTGTCCTTTAAGATATCCAATACCCATTCGCAATTTAGCATCTTCAATATATTGAAGTTAAAATAGTTTTTTTAACAATATATATAATTAAAATAGAGCGATTTTTTCGCCTTATATTCATAGCCAGCCATGGCCAAAACCAATCGAGATATTATAAATCCGCTCGCAATTTGGCATCCTCAGTGTCTTGGCTTCATGCTAACTGAGTTTGCTGGTGATCGGATGAATCTCATAGAAGGAGTATATCAAATTCCAGAGCATGCGTTTTTCAAACATTCAAGTGTGTGGCCAGCCTAAGGAAAACAATAGGGCCCCTCGCCCCTTAGGGCTTGGGCCCTAAATATAACAACAGCAGATAAGACATTTAAATAGAATTTCCTTCAGGCATTCTGATTCATGGAAAACAAAAAACTGGCTTTATTTAATGTTCATGTATCTGTTCTAATGCAAACTAGTGGATATTTAAAGTAAAGAAAACGATTGTCTTACTGTGATTAATCAATTGGTGGCATTTTTACCCCTATTCACGTGTGGTGCCTTCACTGCCTTGCCTTAAGTGGGGAATTTACAAAGACACATTTATTTTGGCACAGCTGATAGGCCTACAGACAAAACCCTTTGTGATGACAGGCTGGGCATCAAATCATTATCATGCTGTCACTGTCCCTTACTTATTTTCACTGAATATCCAGTTTCACTATGAAATATAAAACATTAAATTGCATGTGTTTTTTATTGTATTTATTGTTTTACTTTAACATCCACACATAGCTAAGACCTCTAATGTTTCATAATCTGAAGGACAGTGTTTTTTTACAATGGCAGTGCGCCCCCTGGTTGAATCCAGTAGTAACCTCAGTTTTAGCAACGGAGGCTGAAGTTTCAGGAATGCAGTCCTACCCATAGGACGTTTTTTTTTTTTTTTTACTTATGAGAGAGAAAGGACCTAAGGACCTCCTGTAAATTTACAGCGATTCCAAAGTTGCCCATAGCGAGCCACACCCTTCCTTTAAAAACGATAGTTAGCCTGGAAGCCATAAAACATCATTTAATGCTATAAATAGGCCTAGATGTAAAACATTAACAACATACTAAAAATACAACGTTGTTCAAACAACGTCACAATATCAATGTTGATTCGAAAGGCAAACTCGGAATGAGATTTGAATTCAACCTTGATCCATGACGTTAAATGATCATTAAAAACACAGGATGTAAACAATAAAGACTTTTTGAAGTATTTTAACACTGAAATATGAACCTTGGTAAATATTCTACAACAATGGCCTCATTGTTTTGACTGTCTTGTCTGTATCAGTTTCACTTTGATTCTTTTGAGTTCTACAAACACTTTATTTAAACAATATATGTCCTTATATAATTTTAACAAGTATTTATTTATTTTGAAGAGTAGGCCTATCATTTGTAAATGTGCTAAGCGAGGTGAGACAGGTGTATGAACCAATACTTACTGTGATGGAGTAAACAAGAGCAGCCGATCCCAGAGGTAAGCAGCAGCACAGCATGGTAAAGATGGAATAGCACAGGTAATCTGTCTCTGGATTGGTCAGTGGAGTGAAGGACACATTAACTGGAGGCTGCACAGTGACCACAGTCTGCCCTGGATATGGCCCTTGTATGTACTGGCCAGATGCTGCCGGAGCTCCATAATGCTGCACAGGTTGACCTGAAGTGTTGGGATAACTCTCAGAGGGAGGGAATCCAATGGAGTATTCTGGAGGGTCCTGCTCCAGTGGAAGTAAAGGCTGCCCAACTTCCTTTTTGGGATCCATGTTTCTCTTTGATATTTTTCCTGCACCCCTGAAGGAATAAGAAAGATCTGTACGTCTGTCTCTGGTGTGTAGTCAGGTGAAGATTGACCTGTTATGTGAGTCAAGTTCCTCTTCTGGTTCCTGGTAGCTGGGTTGTGTTGTACTGTAAGGGGAGGAGTGAAAAGAATTTTGGCACAGGTTTCCTGTTTACTGGAACTTTTCTTGTTCATCACTTGGTGGAATCAACATGTAGCTTCATGAGTTCAGGAAAATACCAGGAGACATATGGAGATGATTTAATTATTCCTGAGCATGTTTTTTTCTTTTCTTCTTTTTTAAATCTTTCCTTATGTTTCTGGTTCCTCCTGTAAGGTTCCTGTTCATCAAATCCCGATTTGGGAATTTGACTAACATTTTTACTTGTGTTGAAGTTAGTTGATCACAGGGAACTAACAATCTTTGTGGCATTTTTGGTTGTTTGCTTGTCTGACGAAATTCACTTCTCATAAATTCTCAAGTAGGTGTAGGTGTTAAACTGTCTGAGTGTAAACAGTGTCACTTTAGAAAATGAGTGATTTACACACTTTTTAATGTCATCTTTTTCAATTGTTTTATTTTGCACTGTGGATTCTTTTCTCATCCAATTCTTTTGAATAAGCACAGCCTTGCCTCCTCAGATGAAAGGCCCCTGATAGATAGATCAGCCTGGTCTCATTAATACGTAGGTATTAATACGTAACATTTACAGGTACAAAACATACATTTTTGTACGTTTGGATAGATGGTGAAATGTACCCCCAAACATAACCATTAGAGGATATAAAAATAATATGAAATGTAATGGACAAAAATGTGTAAGTAAAATTTAAATTTTAGTAACATTATAAAATAAAAATATATATTTTTGAGCCGCTAATCCCACTCTTACCTCTAAATCTATCCATAACAATTTCTTAAAAAATATGCACAGTAATAAAGAAAAACATAACAGACAAGTGTATAAAAACTGTTTTTCATGATAAAATTGAACTGGCCATTCAAAGCTTACATTGTTTTAAACATACCATAATCGGCATATGTTTTAATGATTCATTGAGCAAATAACATTTCAAATGCAGAGAACCAAATCTATTTGTAATCTGCATCCAAACATGACAGCTCTAATAGTTCTTAAAAAATAATAACCTGGTAGACAATCACAAATACAGTGACAACCAATTTTTTTTATTGGTAATAATGTAATTTAATGTTAATGTCGATGCAAATCCTAAAGGTTGCCAGAAACCTTTCATTTAACTGATCTGAGTGCTTAAAAAAAAAGCCAATCTTCTGAAGCCAATCACAACACACTGGGCCAGCTAACCAATCACAGCACATTTTGTATTTCGGAAGGAAGGGGTTAATCGAAATCGGTGTGTTTGAGCCAGACTGGGGAGAGAGGAGCTGTAATAATGTAAAATATGTGGAAAATAATGTGTTTTTAAACAATCAAGAATGAAAACATATTCTAGTACACCCCAAAAACTAAATCAAGACTTCATAACCCCCTGGAGCCGTACGGATTACTTTTATGATGGAGATTAGAATAGTAAGCGTTAGTAATGGGTTAAGTGTTGACAAAGAAATGTGTCTTTAGTAGTTTCTTAAAAAATGGCAGGATATTCAAGTTAAGCTTAAATATTTAAGCTTAGCTAATGCAGTCATCCAAAATCGCAGTTGTTACCGAACTACATCTGTGTTGAAAAAGACTGGCTTGTACGTTTTTCACATATTAACATAATATAGGCATGTTTCATGTAAAGCAAATTAATTCGACTTTCCAATAGCTACAATAGCCATGTGTTATAGCAATGTTGCCTTATCTAACCCCGTTCTTTTGCTTTTGCAGAGTAAGAGAATTATGGACAGAAGATTATTAGTATAGAAAAAAAAGTCTTATCTCTCAAATTCTGTCAATTTTTTCACGAAATTCCAACAACAAAATCCCGTTTTTACGGCCTTTAATGTGGCGTGACAGATCGCTGTATAGTCGCCTCAGTTGAAGTGGCAGCGCAGAGCACAAGTGAATGTGATTATTCCTTCCTCTTTAATGCTGGAAAAACCTTTGAAATAACTGAAATCATTTGCCGAAGTGATCCGGAACTATGCGGTCAAGACTCAAGCCCTGCCTGTTTAACCCAGGTCACTAAACAAACCCTGCATGTTGATGTAAAAAAAAATGGAAAAAAGACTAACACTCATGAATATGTAATAGTTATTTTATTGAATTCATATCTGTGAACAGAAAATGAGAAAATACATCAATTAAAAACATAAAACTCATTTAGAAAAGTTATTTAATAAGATGAAGATTGGTCCAATTAGACGAGTGGGAAGTTAGCCCCGCCTTAATGGGTGGAGCCAGGACACAGATGATGCCACACTCCTTGCGATCCTAAAAAGAAGAGAAGAAAAAATAGAATTAGAACGAACAAACAAACAGTTGTATCAGATAATTAACAGAGAGACTTTAAAATAAAACGTAAGTGTGGAAAACTTACTGATTATCCTTGTACTTTCAGATAAGTTTGATAAAATACGACATCAGACTCATAATGTTAAATTTATTATTGATTACCAAAGTTTTATGATATAACATAAAGATGTTAATGTTAACAAATGTTTTATCTGATGAATGATACATTTACACTCAAAGCTTTCATTGTTTTAAAAATACAATAATAAACTTTAAAAAACCATGTGTTTTAATTTTGTAAATAATAACAAGGCAGATGAGTTGCATGAAATCTATGAATCATTCCTGTCTGGCCCTATAGATGGAGCTCCTTACACATTTGGAGTCTTAGAGCTCTCATACCACTAACTTGAGCAACACTAACATTTAAAAGCAGACCACCAAATGCCTGTGTATTCAAAAAAAATATGTGTTGTATATTTCTTACACTTATGGTCTATAGTTACGGAGGTTTGAAACTGTGATGACAACAAGAACGACATAGATGACAATGATCGACCAGAAGAGGAGGCCAATAGCAACACCGACATGGTTAAGGATGCGAGACATTCTGGAGTTTCTGCTTGCTATTGGTTGGTGTCCAAACGTGTTAGCATCCCGAGTCTGTGAAAGTAAATAACAATAATATTACAAATCTTGATATAGAACCTTTCTTAAATGACATGCATAAAATCAAATCAAAGTTCTCCACAGGTCAGAATATAAACACAATAAGATAACACAAAAGCAACTCTAACAGTGAACAACTAAGAATAAAATGTGAAACCAAATATATTACTTAATATTTGATTTAAACTGGCCATAAAAAAATAATAATCACAAAACATATCACAGAGTTTTTAAACATCAGTGATTGGTGTGCATTATGGCATTTCCACTAGATTTTGCTATCTGTTTGTAAAAGTTTCCACAACTAGATTAACTGGCCAAAATAATAAAAGAACTAAAACCAAGATAAGAAATATAGCTGCAAGCAGCGATGACAGGCCCAAGCCTGAAAAACATTTGAATATCCCACATTTACTGTAGCGAGCTGGTGCAACTATGACCATGAACCACAACAGCCACATCCATGAGATCATTTAAATTTAGATTAATTTCATGTCATAATTTTGAGCTGCAAATGATAACTTCACACTCATTTGAAAGTCACCAATGACATAGGTCTTGTCAGGCAAAGCAAGGACATCAGGCAAAACCACACAGCAATGAAAGGCTTAAACTCTGAATTCTTGATAAGAGTAAAATAGATCCAAAAATAGATTTTGTAAGTCCAGAAGTATTTATCTTAAGGTCTTTTTATATTTATATTAACCTAATTATTACCTAATTATATACAACTATGTTGTCAGTGTACTACAAATGAACTGGATCTATGCCTTTACAATTGATAGAAAAAGACAAGGCTTAAGAGATTTCTCATCCATTAATGCAGGCAAAAGCACACAGAAATGACTCTAAACAATCAACAGTATAAAGTAGACTGACACACACAGAGGCAGAGTGACATCATAGGATAAGCTGGAGACTGATTACCAGTTAACACTTTTCTCAATAACCAGGCTTTTCTCAACCCTGTTTAAAAATAGGCATGGGCTGCTATCAAGTGGTTATACTGTGTAAATTACATTTTTTTTATTTTTTATTTCAACTAGATAGCATGAAATCTGCATATCTTTAACTCGCACATAATACATTAATTATAAAAAAAAAAATCAAACGTGGTTTTTTACTTTTTATTTGTATAATTTTATATAGGAATAAATGGTATATCATTTATTAAAAACAACAACAACAAAGAAATAACGACTTTATTCCACTATTTATTTCCTTCTCTCTGGGTCTCGAGTTTTTTCACGTAGTGTAATAGCGCAGCGCTTCTGTGATGACCAGCGTCGGCCAATAGTGAGCCTACGTGGTGACGTGCAACACAGACGCGCTGCGCTAAAACACTACTTGAAAAAACTCGAGGCCCAGAGAGAAGGAAATAAATAGTGGAATAAAGTTGTTATTTTTGTGTTTTTTTGCGCACAAAAAGTATTCCTGTCGCTTTATAAACTTAAGATTGAGCCACTGGAGTCACTTGGACTATATTAACAATGTCTTTAATGCATTTTCTGGGCCAGCAAGTTATAGTGTCTTAGAAGCCTATGGAGGAGTGAGACAGCTGTCAGATTTAATCAAAAATATCTTAATTTGTGTTCCGAAGATGAACGAAGGTCTTACGGGGTTGGAACAACATGAGGGTGAGTAATTACTGACAGAATTTAAATGTTTGGGTGAACTAACCCTTTAATGTTCATGTATCTGTTCTAATGCAAACTAGTGGATATTTAAAGCCTAATTTGAAACTTTCTGAAAACGATTGTCTTACTGTGATTAATCAATTGGTGGCATTTTTACCCCTATTCACGTGTGGTGCCTTCACTGCCTTGCCTTAAGTGGGGAATTTACAAGAACACATTTATTTTGGCACAGCTGATAGGCCTACAGACAAAACCCTTTGTGATGACAGGCTGGGCATCAAATCATTATCATACTGTCACTGTCCCTTACTTATTTTCACTGAATATCCAGTTTCACTATGAAATATAAAACATTAAATTGCATGTGTTTTTTTATAGTATTTAAAAAATTTTTTTTACTTTAACATCCACACATAGCTAAGACCTCAGTCTAATGTCTCATAATCTGAAGGACAGTGTTTTTTTACAATGGCAGTGCGCCCCCTGGTTGAATCCAGTAGTAACCTCAGTTTTAGCAACGGAGGCTGCAGTTTCAGGAATGCAGTCCTACCCCCAGCCCTTGGACGTTTTCTTTTTTTTTTTCTTTTTTTTTTGAGAAAGGACGTAAGGACCTCCTGTAAATTTACAGCGATTCCAAAGTTGCTTTTGATCCATAGCGAGCCACACCCTTCCTTTAAAAACGATAGTTAGCCTGGAAGCCATAAAACATCATTTAATGCTATAAATAGGCCTAGATGTAAAACATTAACAACATACTAAAAATACAACGTTGTTCAAACAACGTCACAATATCAATGTTGATTCGAAAGGCAAACTCGGAATGAGATTTGAATTCAACCTTGATCCATGACGTTAAATGATCATTAAAAACACAGGATATAAACAATAAAGACTTTTTGAAGTATTTTAACACTGAAATATGAACCTTGGTAACTATTCTACAACAATGGCCTCATTGTTTTGACTGTCTTGTCTGTATCAGTTTCACTTTGATTCATTTGAGTTCTACAAACACTTTATTTAAACAATATAGGTCCTTATATAATTTTAACAAGTATTTATTTATTTTGAAGAGTAGGCCTATCATTTGTAAATGTGCTAAGCGAGGTGAGACAGGTGTATGAACCAATACTTACTGTGATGGAGTAAACAAGAGCAGCCGATCCCAGAGGTAAGCAGCAGCACAGCATGGTAAAGATGGAATAGCACAGGTAATCTGTCTCTGGATTGGTCAGTGGAGTGAAGGACACATTAACTGGAGGCTGCACAGTGACCACAGTCTGCCCTGGATATGGCCCTTGTATGTACTGGCCAGATGTTGCCGGAGCTCCATAATGCTGCACAGGTTGACCTGAAGTGTTGGGATAACTCTCAGAGTGAGGGAATCCAATGGAGTATTCTGGAGGGTTCTGCTGCAGTGGAAGTAAAGGCTGCCCTATGTCCTTTTTGGGATCCATGTTTCTCTTTGATATTTTTCCTGCACCCCTGAAGGAATAAGAAAGATCTGTACGTCTGTCTCTGGTGTGTAGTCAGGTGAAGATTGACCTGTTATGTTAGTCAAGTTCCTCTTCTGGTTACTGGTGGTAGCTGGGTTGTGTTGTATACTTGTAGCTGGGTTGTGTTGTACTGTAAGGGGAGGAGTGAAAAGAATTTTGGCACAGGTTTCCTGTTTACTGGAACTTTTCTTGTTTGACTGCAAACATCACTTGGTGGAATCAACATGTAGCTTCATGAGTTCAGGAAAATGAAATACCAGGAGACACATGGAGATGATTTAATTTTTCCTGAGCCTGTTTTTTTTTTTTATTCTTTTTTAAATCTTTCCTTATGTTTCTGGTTCCTCCTGTAAGGTTCCTGTTCATCACATCCCGATTTGGGTATTTGACTAACATTTTTACTTGTGTTGAAGTTAGTTGATCACAGGGAACTAACAATCTTTGTGGTATTGTTGGTTGTTTGCTTGTCTGACAAAATTCACTTCTCATAAATTCTCAAATAGGCCTAGGTGTAGGTGTTAAACTGTCTGAGTGTAAACAGTGTCACTTTAGAAAATGAGTGATTTACACACTTTTTAATGTCATTGTAACGCAGCAGGCTGGAACGTAGAAGGAAGCAGGATCCAAATGCAGCAGCAGTAGTACTTTTATTACATAAACTAAAGACTAGACAGACTCAAAATCTCAGACATAGGGAACAGAACAGCACAACCAACATCTAACAACATCATGAACCCACAAACACTGTAACAAGACACAGGGTTTAAATACAGAGACTAACAAGCTAAACAAGATAACAAGAGGGCGTGGTTAATCAGAAACACCTGGGGATACTAATAAACTAGAAAAACTACAAAGGACTACAAAACATGACACAGAACAGGAAATAACTAAAGTCCACACAAGACAAGGGAAACACCAGACAGGAATCATTACAGTCATCTTTTTCAATTGTTTTATTTTGCACTGTGGATTCTTTTCTCATCCAATTCTTTTGAATAAGCACTGCCTTGCCTCCTCAGATGAAAGGCCCCTGATAGATAGATCAGCCTGGTCTCATTAATACGCAGGTATTAATACGTAACATTTACAGGTACAAAACATACATTTTTGTACGTTTGGATAGATGGTGACACGTACCCCCAAACATAACCATTAGAGGATATAAAAATAATATGAAATGTAATGGACAGAAATGTGTAAGTAAAATAAAAATTTTAGTAACATTATAAAATAAAAATATATATTTTGAGCCGCTAATCCCACTCTTACCTCTAAATCTACCCATAACAGTTTCTTAAAAAATATGCACAGTAATAAAGAAAAACATAACAGACAAGTGTATAAAAACTGTTTTTCATGATAAAATGGAACTGGCCAATCAAAGCTTACATTGTTTTAAACATACCATAATCGGCATATGTTTTAATGATTCATTGAGCAAATAACATTTCAAATGCAGAGAACCAAATCTATTTGTAATCTGCATCCAAACATGACAGCTCTAATAGTTGTTATTCTTAAAAAAAATAACCTGGTAGACAATCACAAATACAGTGACAACAAGCCCAATAGCAACGGCGACATGATTCAGGGTGCGTGCCATTTTGGAGTTCTTCTCTGCTAATGCTTGTTGTCCTGAGATGTTGGCATCTCGAGCCTGTGAAAACAACAGTAAAACATAATGTTAACCTCTGTTCTCATTCTGAATTTCTTTGAGCCAATGGCACAGGGGGGAATTCTCAAATGAGGGAGCAAACTCCACTTTATGGATGGGTTTTCTTATAGTTCAACATACTGTATAAAGTTTCATCTCAAAGGTGAAACACTATCTACTTTAACAAGCAAACAAAATTATGTTTATTTATTAAAACCAAGTCACAACAACATGATGTCATGAAATGTATACTACATTTTAAACATTTCTTTTTTTTTATTATTGGTAATAATGTAATTTAATGTAATATAATGATCTGAGTGCTTAAAAAATTGGTTTGCTTATGGCCTTTGAAGCCAATCACAACACACTGGGCCAGCTAACCAATCACAGCACATTTTGTATTTCGGAAGGAAGGGGTTCATCGAAATCGGCGTGTTTGAGCCAGACTGGGGAGAGAGGAGCTGTAATAATGTAAAATATGTGGAAAATAATGTGTTTTTGAACAATCAAGAATGAAAACATATTCTAGTACACCCCAAAAACTAAATCAAGACTTCATAACCCCCTGGAGCCGTACGGATTACTTTTATGATGGAGATTAGAATAGTAAGCGTTAGTAATGGGTTAAGTGTTGACAAAGAAATGTGTCTTTAGTAGTTTCTTGAAAATGGCAGGATATTCAAGTTAAGCTTAAATATTTAAGCTTAGCTAATGCAGTCATCCAAAATCGCAGTTGTTACCGAACTACATCTGTGTTGAAAAAGATTGGCTTGTACGTTTTTCACATATTAACATAATATAGGCATGTTTCATGTAAAGCAAATTAATTTGACTTTCCAGTAGCTACAATAGCCATGTGTGATGGCAATGTTGCCTTATCTAACCCCGTTCTTTTGCTTTTGCAGAGTAAGAGAATTGTGGACAGAAGATTATTAGTATAGAAAAAAAGTCTTATCTCTCAAATTCTGTCCATTTGTTCACGAAATTCCAACAACAAAATGCCGTTTTTACGGCCTTTAATGTGGCGTGACAGATCGCTGTATAGGCGCCTCAGTTGAAGCGACAGCGCAGAGCACAAGTGAATGTGATTATCCCTTCCTCTTTAATGCTGTAAAAACCTTTGAAATAACTGAAATCATTTGCCGAAGTGATCTGGAACTATGCGGTCAAGACTCAAGCCCTGCCTGTTTAACCCAGGTCACTAAACAAACCCTGTTGATGTAAGAAAAAGGGGACAAAGACTAACACTCATGAATATGTAATAGTAATTTTATTTTATTCATATCTGTGAACAGAAAATGAGAAAATACATAAATTAAAAACATAAAACTCATTTAAAAAAGTTATTTAATTGAATAAGATGAAGATTGGTCCAATTAGACGAGTGGGAAGTTAGCCCCGCCTTAATGGGTGGAGCCAGGACACAGACGATGCCACACTCTTTGCGAAAGAGAGAAGCAGCTGGCGCGATCCTAAAACGAACAAACTAATAGTTGTATCAGAGAATTAACAGAAAGTCTTTGTAAAAGTGTGGATTGAATTTCATCAGTCAGTGATTACGGGTGAATGCGAGATTGATTACACGAATGCTACAGGGAAAATACAGGCCTAAAGTTGGAGTTTTGCCTTTCTGAAAACGTAATAATTGAAAAATGTATCTCTCTTGGTAAGTGAAATGACTAAATTCTCTATTACTGAGGTTCTTTTTTGTGTAAATGTTTGACAAATGGTGTTCAAATTTTAAATGTTGATGTTATATGCAGTTGTATGTAAAAGATGCATAAAAGTTAATCTTCTGTTTTAAAATGGGAAGAATATTGCGTGAATGTGTTAAATAACTAATGTTTCAAAGTTAAAAGTTACTTTGAGCAGTTAACATATGTTATTTGAATGGTTTTGCTCGTGTATTCGAGCTACGAGTTAATGGCTGATCATGACGCACGTGTGATACGGGCAGATAAAGGCCTAGCGCGTCATTTGAAAAGTGCTCTTCGCACATCTATGTAAATTCAACAGTGTTGGGCAGTAGCCATAGAGGCAGTAGCGTCGCTACAAGTAGTGACGTTACTAGCTTAACTACATTTCACAAAATTCTCAAATGAGGGAGCAAACTCCACTTTGTGGATGGGTTTTCTTATAGTTCAACATACTTTCATCTCAAAGGTGAAACACTATCTACTGTGTTCTCTTACGAGAGGTTCTCTCGTATTGCGTAAGTAGCTTACACTGCGGGAAAAGTCATCTTTCTCGAGATATGAAGCCAAAAAATGATCCTTCATTTTAAAAAATTTGTCAACGCAGTGCAGCAGCACGCAGACCTAGAGCAGGCTAACTAGCGTGCTCATTGGCTGCCCTGCCGCAACTGCAGCAGCCTACCAGTGAGCCTGGCGTGACATCACGCCCAATGGGAGCGCTCAGCGCCCCCACGCGTCACGGCCCGTAAGAGGGGCGTGTCTTAGCTTATAAAAGGAGGCTCGGTGGCTGCTTTCTCCGATTTTTGTCTCTTCAGCGAAGCTCTCCGCATCGCTGAACTCTGAGGAAGCCGCCGTCGAATCCAGCGACCTGCAAGCCGAGGATTCGCCTGAGGAAGCCGGCCGTCTTCGCCGCCTTCAGCATCCCTGCCTGCTTCGCTATCCGGCGATTATATCCTTTCATTGCCAATGCCTTGCATTTCTTGTAAAGCTCCGCTCAGCGACAGAGACCGCCATGTTATCTGCGTTCTCTGCCTGGGTCCGGACCACGCAGCCATCGCCCTCTCTTCGGGCGGCTGCGAACTGTGCGAAGAACTGCCGATGTCGACCCTGCGGGCTCGACGCGCCTTGTTCGACGCCCCCGCTGTCTCTCCGTCTGCCTCCACCGGGCCGCGTAAGAAGAAACGCCGCTCTCAGAGGCCACCGGAACCTGCAGCAGTAGCTGAGCGCTCGCCGGAGCCCCTCCCGCGAGCCTCGCTATCCCCTTCTCCTCCCCTCCTTCCCGACGCGCAGCGGCCGGCCTCTGCCCGCACTGCCGTCGCCTCAGAGGATGAAGCGGACCACGCTGCTATCGCAGACAGCTGCTCTATCCTTGCCTCGGACAGCGAGGAGTGGTCGGGTTCTCACCGCTCCTCATCCTCAACACAGGAGTCTAGCCGGTCCCGCTCCAGTGTCGACGCGGAACTTCTCCGCCTCCTCACCAAAGCGGTCGACCAATTGGGACTCGACTGGTCCCCACCGAAGGCGCCCGCGCCCAACAGGCTCGACGGGTGTTTTCTGCCTAGCCGTCGCCAAGCGCCTGCCTCTAGGTCAGCACCCTTCCTGCCCGAGCTCCACGCTGAGCTCTCTAAGTCGTGGAACGCCCCGTTCTCCACTAGACTCCGCTCTCCGGCCTCTTCGACTCTCTCCCAAGTGGACGGAGCCGCCGAGAAGGGATACGCACAAATTCCCCCGGTTGAGGAAGCTGTGGCAACGCATCTTTGCCCGCCATCCGCCAGATGGCGCTCAAAGTCTGCCCTGCCGTCCAAGGCCTGCAGGACCACTTCAGCCCTCGTCGGCCGCGCCTTTGCTGCCGCCGGCCAGGCCGCTTCCGCCCTGCACTCCATGGCTGTGCTTCAGATCCTCCAGGCCGATCTCCTCCGCGAGCCAGATTCATTGACGGACCTGCGCAGCGCGACGGACCTCTCGCTTCGCGCCACTAAGTCCGCTGCACAAGCCATCGGAAGATCTATGGCCTCGCTCACCGTCACCGAAAGGCACCTTTGGTTGACGCTGGCGGATATGAGCGAATCCGAGCGCTCCGTTTTTCTCAACGCCCCGCTCTCTCCCTCCGGTCTTTTTGGCCCAGCGGTCAGCGGGATCGTGGAGCGTTTCTCGGAGGTACAGAAGGCGTCGCAGGCTATGAATCTCTTCCTGCCCCGCCGCTCGAGCTCCTCTGCAGGCCGCTCTCAGCAGCCTCCTGCACGCAGCTCGTCACAGCGCTCTGCTCAGCCTCCGTCCTCGCAGCGACGACAGGGCGGCCGCCCTAGATCGCGCTCAGCCAGCCGCCACAGACCGCCTCCCCCCCGGGGACCCCGGCCCAAGATAGCGCTGAAACCTGAGCCCACGAAGTCCTCCTAGCAGCCGCAAGGAGGAAAAGATGGCTGAGTCCCGCCGCGGCCGGACCGCCATCAAAGCGCCCAGCTCTGTCAGTCCCCTCAGAAAAGGCTACTGCAGCAGCTTACATCGCAGCCAACGAGCCAGTAACACAACTCGCTCGCCTGCACACAAACGCCGTTTTCACGGCGACCCAGAGAAATCTCAGAAAGAGTATTGTTTCGGGTTTCCCGGCTCACGCCGAAGGTGTCATGAGTGTAGAATATGTGCCCACACCCCTGTGTTCACCGCTACACACAAACACGATCTCCCCGGTAACGCTCACAGAGCGCACTCTCATAAAGCGGGCACGCGCCGCTCGAGTGCTATGTGTAGAGAATGTGCCCACAATTCTGTGCCCACACCTACCCACTGCCCGCTCTGTCACACAGTTATCCCGGGACGCAGATCCTCTAAAGCTCCCAAACACTGGCCGTGTTGCAAATGTAAGCTCTTTGCCCGCTCACGAGCGCGTGCGCTAACTAACAAACACGTTTACCCCCATGCCGCTCTCGCGCCACGGGTTTCTGGCAACAAAATGTGCTCCGTCCACAGCGACCGAGCCGTTGCGTGCGCCGCCCCATCTTCTCTGATACAGGTTCCCCATCCCGCGCAGCGCGGCGATCTGAACCCAGATACCATTCGACCCCTAGCAATGCGTGCGAAAGCATGGCAGGCTATCCAGGGCGTGTCAGAATGGGTGCTGAATACTATAATGCACGGCTATTCGCTTCAATTCGCTCGCCGTCCACTGCGCTTTTTAGCACGGACCGAGACGAGAGTGAACAAAGAAGTGGCGCATCTGCTTCAGGCAGAAATAGCAAAGCTGCTGCACAAGGGGGCTATAGAACAGGTGCATCCTTCTCTGAGCGAGTCGGGCTTTTACAGCCGTTATTTCCTCGTACCCAAGAAGGACGGAGCGCTAAGACCTATTTTAGATCTGAGACATTTGAACAAAGCTCTCATGAGACGGCCGTTCAAAATGATTACAACCAAGCAAATTCTCGCGCAAATTCGCCCGGGAGACTGGTTTATCTCTCTCGATCTGAAGGACGCATATTTTCAGATCCAGATAACACCCCGTCACAGGCCATTCTTGAGATTCGCCTTCGACGTCGGGTTTATCAGTACACCGTCCTGCCGTTCGGTCTATCTTTGGCACCCCGTACATTTACGAAGTGCATGGACGCGGCTCTCTCTCCCCTGAGAAGACAAGGGATGCGGATACTGAACTATCTGGACGACTGGCTAATTCTGGCGCAGTCAGAGACAGAGCTTTTGTCTCACAGAACAGCGCTTCTCAGCCATCTGGAAAGCTTGGGTCTCTCAGTCAACTGGACCAAGAGCTCATTACTGCCCCACCAGTCAATTTCCTTTCTCGGGATAGAACTGGACTCGGTGGCTATGACGGCCAGATTGTCAGAGCAGCGCGCGCGCCGCATTCGACATCTCGCCGCGTCTTTCCAGACGGGCAGTCAGGCTCCGCTGAGGACATTGCAGCGAATCCTGGGGCATATGGCTTCAGCTGCAGCGGTGCTCCAGCTGGGCTTACTGCGCATGCGCCCGCTCCAACGCTGGCTGAAAGCACGAGTGCCTCACCGAGCCTGGACTGCCGGCAGCTTACGAATCAGGGTGAATCAGGGCTGTGTTTCAGCCCTCCAGCCCTGGCTGGCGGCCGAATGGTATCGCACAGGAGTGATGATGGGTGCTGTCTCACACCGGCAAGTTGTCTCGACAGACGCGTCCAACCTTGGTTGGGGAGCGTTCTTCGAGGGCAGACCGGTCTTTGGCCATTGGTCAGACCAGAAGAGTCGCCTTCATATAAACTGTCTAGAGATGCTGGCGGTCGAGAACGCGCTCAAGCACTTCCTCCCATACCTACAGGGTCACCATGTACTAGTCCGTACGGACAACACGTCAGTGGTGGCCTATGTGAACCGTCAAGGCGGTGTCAGATCCAAAAGGCTCTGCACCCTGGCGGAACGCCTCCTTGTGTGGGCTCAGCACTCACTGCGCTCGCTGAGAGCCGCGCACGTGCCGGGTCGCCTGAACGAGGGTCCAGACAGACTGTCCAGGAACAACGTTCCCCTGGGGGAGTGGTCTTTGCATCCCCAATCAGTCCAGTCACTGTGGCGCCGTTTCGGCAGAGCGAAAGTCGACCTCTTTGCGTCAATAGACAACGCGCACTGCCCAAGCTTCTTTTCAAAGAGCGAGGACGCGCTGGCCCAAGCCTGGCCCAGCGGCCCGCTATACGCTTTTCCCCCGGTCTCTCTGTTGCCACAAGTCATCAGGAGAATCAGGGAAGAGCGCCACACGGTGCTCCTCATAGCCCCGTATTGGGAGAATCAGACATTTACATTTACATTTTTACATTTACATTTATTCATTTAGCTGACGCTTCTATCCAAAGCGACTTACAATTGCTATATATGTCAGAGGTCGCACGCCTCTGGAGCAACTAGGGGTTAAGTGTCTTGCTCAGGGACACATTGGTGTCTCACAGTGGATTCGAACCCGGGTCTCTCACACCAAAGGCATGTGTCTTATCCATTGCGCCACTACCACCACAGACATGGTTCCCGGATTTAATACGGCTGGCAGACACAGCTCCCTGGCCGATACCGGTGAGAAGAGACCTTCTCTCTCAAGCCCGCGGCTCGATCGTGCATCCTCATCCAGAGCGCTGGTCTCTGCATGCATGGACTCTCAACGGATACCCGTTGACTTGCCAACAGGGGTTGTGAACACGATCACACAGTCTAGAGCTCCCTCTACGAGGCGGCTCTACGCGTCTAAATGGTCTGTGTTTAATAAATGGTGCACCGCCAAAAGGCTGGATCCACAAGCATGTGAGGTGTCGCGTGTGCTTTGTTTCCTCCAAGAGCTGCTGGATTTGGGCAGGTCCCCATCCACGCTCAAAGTATATGTTGCGGCCATCTCAGCTTTCGCCGACTCGGCGCTGGGCCGCGCATTAGGGAGAAACGAATACATCATCCGCTTCCTGAGAGGAGCTAGGAGGATGAACCCCCCGCGACCCCCTTCGGTTCCTATTTGGGATCTTTCCCTGGTCCTAGAGGCCATGAAAGCGCATCCCTTTGAACCCATGGAAACTGTGGATATGAAATACCTCACGCTCAAAACCGTTTTTCTGATAGCTTTGTCTTCAGTCAAACGTGTGGGTGACCTTCATGCGTTATCAGTTAACGCCTCATGCCTGGAGTTCGGACCTAATGACTCTAAAGTCATTCTCAGACCAAGGCATGGTTACGTCCCCAAAGTTTTGGACACACCCTTCAGAGCACAGGTCATTTCTCTCTCAGCTTTGCCGGCAACCGGCAGCGAGGTTGACAGTAACCTCCTTTTCCCTGTTAGAGCACTGAGATATTACATTACGCGCTCCGCCGCCGCCAGGCGCTCGGAGCAGCTCTTTGTTTCGTTTGGTGGGCGCACTAAGGGTCTCGCCGCCTCGAAACACAGTCTGTCCAGATGGATAGTGGAAGCTATCGCAGCTGCTTATGCGTCTAAAGACCTGCAGTGCCCCCTGGGCATCAGAGCCCACTCTACTAGAGGCATGGCCTCGTTGTGGGCTTGGTCTAGTGGAATTTCCATTCATGACATTTGTACGGCGGCGGGCTGGGCATCCCCCTCTACATTTGTTAGATTTTACAATCTGGAAGTTCCCGCCCTGCAGGCTAAACTTTTATCAGTCTAGATCTCGCGTAGGCCGGCCCACTTCTGTGCGCGGGCTACTGCTGCTGATTTAGCTCTCCTGGTTGAGCTGTACCATACAAGGGTTTGTCAGTCAGACAAATTGTGTGCTTATGTACTCGCGCTAGCCATCATATTGGCCGCCTGGCTCACACTCTTTGTGTTCCCCGGACTTCCCTGGGACTCATTCAGTGGATGCTGGGCGCGCACGGCGTTGACAAGGGAGTTCCCGCAATGTAAGCTACTTACGCAATACGAGAGAACCTCTCGTAAGAGAAAGTATCGGTTACCTAACGTAACCTCTGTTCTCTCTAGAAGAGGGAACGAGTATTGCGTAACCTGCCGTGCTCGCGCCACGAGCTCTTTCGCTTCAAGCGACAAAAACCAGAGAAAGCAGCCTCCGAGCCTCCTTTTATAAGCTAAGACACGCCCCTCTTACGGGCCGTGACGCGTGGGGGCGCTGAGCGCTCCCATTGGGCGTGACGTCACGCCAGGCTCACTGGTAGGCTGCTGCAGTTGCGGCAGGGCAGCCAATGAGCACGCTAGTTAGCCTGCTCTAGGTCTGCTTGCTGCTGCACTGCGTTGACAAATTTGTAAAAATTAAGGATTATTTTTTGGCTTCATATCTCGAGAAAGATGACTTTTCCCGCAGCGTAAGCTACTTACGCAATACTCGTTCCCTCTTCTAGAGAGAACAGAGGTTACGTTAGGTAACCGATACGTTATCTAGTGTGGTATCTTGTCTAATATGTGTGGTATAGGCCTATCTTGTTTAGGATAGTTTCACATGAGATGGTTATCTTATACCTGGAATTAAGGTACAGCTGTATTTGCATGAGGTGGAAATAGATTTGGGCCTTTCTGCTTCTTAGGGCTGGTTCACACAGTCGGTTTTGCTTTGAAAAACGGAAAAAATTGTTTTTCAGTGGGGAAAAAGACGCGGGCACAGTGGGGAAAAAGCGCAAGGTCTCGATACGTGTCTTTTAGAGCGTCGTGTCATGCACGTGATGCTGCAGAAGACGCGAGACTCAAGCGCAACGGTCATAGAAAAATAAAGTAGCACAGTGGAAAAAAGTGATTTTTCGGTAGGCTTATTTAGGAGAGCTTATTAATTACGAAAACGATTATTTATTTTTGCGAATTATTATTTTGTTTCAGTTATTTTTTCAGTAACTGTTGTTAGTTTCGTTTAGTTTTAGTTTTTCATTAATGTTGAAATTTCTATTTTATTTCAGTTTACGAAAATGTTTTTTGACCAATAGTTTTAGTCTTAGTTTCAGTTTTCGTTTACGAAAATAACCTTGGTGCATACCCAGGCAAACACGTTGTGCATATGGATACGTACACATACAGATGAATACACGCACACTGTTGCCTTTGGCTTGCTCAGTTGGGGATATTTTGGGGATATTTAATTTAATTTTATCAATCAATAAATTCCTCTTGAGACAAACTTTGTTGTATTATTTTAATTTAATACTGTGAAGCTGCTTTGATGCAATCTGTATTGTGAAAAGCGCTATACAAATAAACTTGACTTGACTTGACTCTCGACACCTGGTTTTGTTATTTTGTGGATCACGTTTTTTGTTTGTTTGTTTTTGTTGCCAAATTGGTTTGGAACAGTTGTTGAATAAACAATTGAACTGAACAATTATGCTTGGCTATCTGTTGAACTTACAGTTTTATTGATCACTGAGCATTGATTTGGAATGAAGTTGGTTCAATATAAAAATGTAATTTTAAAAAATTGCTTAGATGTAGCCTATTGAACTACTTTTGCCATGTTCCTGTAGCTTAGCTTGCTACATTTTCCAGGGTGGTAGCTTCAGTGTAGTGAAGCTTCATTTAATGTAGAGTAACTGCTAGCTTAGCTCACTACATTTTCCATGTAGCTTGCCCAACACTGAAATGTGTTGAAGTTAGATGAAAATTAAGTAAAAAATGTTGAATGTTGTTTGTATGCAGATTAACTGCTGTAAGGATGTATATTTTTTTAAAGGAATGTCTAATTGTATTTTTGGCCTTTTGCAAGGTTGGGTCTTTTCTTGTCCCCCCCTCCCCTCTCCGCCCCCCTCCCCTTTTCTATTTTTCGTAATTTCCATTTCGGATGCTGCATGTTTCCTGAACACTGGATGATTTCTGAAGAAGGTTTTGTATGTGTATTGTTGTCCCTGCTTCACATCAGAAAAACTATTGCTAGCAGGAACTGGCGAGCTATGCCCATGTAAGGACCGAGCTCTGTGGATCAAGGAATGAACGGAGTGGTAGGATTGTGCATATGTTTTTCTTCACTTTCTGACTGAACAATGTTGCTCAGAACTCAATTGCGAAAGAAGGATCTTGTGCAAGCAGCATTGAACTGGAACTGAGATTTAGTGGGATCCTAATTCATATTGAGACTGCTATTGTGAGCAGTAAATTTGATTAGTGATTTTATTTTCCCTACTGTTATTTTCTACTTTCAAATTTTACTGTATTTTATTTTATTTTATTTCATTTAATTATTTGGTTTTATTTTGATTTATTTTTCTTCTGGAGAACAAGAGTAAAAAGGGTATTTCAAAGGGTTATCATTTGGAAGAATTATATTCAAATTTAAAATTATTCTCTACATTAAATAAGCCAATTAGAAACAATTTGAATAAAAAGGAACTAATACATTGTATACACATATTAATAGAGTAAGGGTCAATTAACTTTATTAGCTTGAATCTAAATAGGTCACTAAAAAGAGAGAAATTAGTTACAAACTAAACAGGTAGGTCCTTCAAGGTCGCATGGAGAGGTGAGGTATCCAGAGCACATCAGCTGACCACAGGGGTTCCCCAGGGTTCAGTTCTTGGTCCCCTCCTCTTCTCCATCTACACCACATCACTGGGACACATCATACAGGCACACGGTTTTTCCTACCACTGCTATGCTGATGACACACAGCTCTTCCTCTCCTTTCAACCAGATGATCCCACAGTAGCTGCACGGGTCTCAAGCTGTCTGGCGGACATCTCCACATGGATGAAGGAACATCACCTGCAGCTCAACCTGGCAAAGACTGAGCTTGTCGTCCTCCCTGCCAATCCATCTCTACAGCACGACTTCACCATCCAGCTAGAGTCATCATTAATCACCCCATCAAGATCGGTCAGAAATCTTGGAGTAACGTTTGATGACCAGCTGACCTTCACAGATCACATTTCAAAGACAGCTCGATCATGCAGGTTTGCACTGCACAACATCAGGAAGATCAGGCCTTTCCTAACTGAGCATGCAACACAACTTATCGTCCAGGCCCTGGTCATCTCTAGGCTTGACTACTGCAATGCCCTTCTGGCTGGACTCCCAGCATGTGCAACCAAACCCCTACAGATGATCCAGAATGCTGCAGCTCGTCTTGTCTTCAACGAGCCCAAGAGGGCCCACGTCACTCCTCTGTTCATCTCTCTGCACTGGCTACCTCTAGCTGCTCGCATCAAGTTCAAGGCACTGACGCTTGCTTACAGAACTATCACAGGCTCAGCTCCCTCCTACTTTCACTCACTCCTACGAGTCTACATCCCTACCAGACACCTACGATCGGTCAACGAGCGACGTCTCGTGGTTCCATCACAGAAAGCCACAAAATCACTTTCCAGAACATTCTCATTCACAGTTCCATGCTGGTGGAACGCTCTCCCCACCCTCATCCGGAATGCAGAATCCCTGACAACATTCAAAAAACAGCTGAAAACCAATCTCTTCCGTGAGCACTTAACCTTATAGAAAAAAAAAAAAAAAAAAAAAAAAAAAAAAAAATCCTTTCCCTTTGAAACATCACTTATCAGGCTTATGCTACTCTGAATAATACCTGAACTTCGTATTTTGAGCACTTCCTGCGTTGTTGTTGCTTTTGCCTCTCTATGATGACTCGCTGAATTTAGTCCTAATTTGTAAGTCGCTTTGGATAAAGGCGTCTGCTAAATGACTAAATGTAATGTAAATGTAAATGTCACGGAGCGCACGCCTTCACCTCTCTCCGGTCTCGTTCGCTCCTTGTCACCTGAATTCTAGAACTGCAATTCCCATCATTCCCCCCTGTTATCATTATCATTAGTTCCCAGCCCTGTTTGGGTTTGCCACTCAGCATCATCACATCCACCTGTTAATCATTATCCACCCTATATCTGGACTGCCTTGTTCTTTGTTTCTTTGTGAAGTGTTGTTTTGCCACGCTGCATGTTGCTACGTGTTTCCTTGGTGTTTTATGCTTAGTGCTACCTTGTTTCGTTACCTGCTTCAATAAAGTTCTGCAGATGGATCCGACTGCCTCCATTTCGTCATTACAGAACACTTCACCACCACAGGATCCAGCAGACCTCCTGAGTCTTGCTTCCGAGGTGAATTCCCAGGCATCTGTGTTAATCGCACACCAACAACAGCTGGCCAAGTTAACGAATCTCACCGAAGAACTGGTGGGGTCCGTTCATACCCTCACTCTGCAGAGCGCTGCACCTGTGCACGTCACATCAAGCGTGAGTACGGCTTCAAGCAATCCCAAATTATCTCTACCTGAGAAGTTTAACGGCTCACCAGCTGCTTGTAGAGGATTTCTTTTGCAATGTGAATTATTCGTCAGCCAGCAACCCCAGCTGTATCCCAATGACGCGTCCCGCGTTTCATTCATCTGCTCACTGCTCACCGGGAGGGCGTTGGAGTGGGCGACTGCTCTCTGGTCTGGTGGTCATCATACCTTTCCCTCATTTAACGTGTTTATGTCTCAATTCAGAGAGGTATTTGAACATCCCGCGGGCGGTAAGGAACCAGGGGAACAGCTCCTCACATTAAATCAAGGGAATTCCACCGCGGCTGATTACACGCTTTCCTTCCGCACCCTGGCAGCACAGACGGGGTGGACAGAGGCACCTCTTAAACTGCTGTATCGAAGGGGGCTGCAAACGCATCTGCAAGGGGAATTGGCCTGTCGCGACGATGGAATGTCTCTCGGAGAACTTATGGAGCTTGCCATTCGTCTCGACAACCTCATCCGCTCCCGACGCACGCCTCTCACATCCAGTCTCTTCGCTCATCCTTCTACCGGCACGGAGTACGAGCCCATGCAGGTCGGCTTCACACATCTCACCACGGAGGAACGTGAGAGAAGGATGCGGAATAAATTATGCCTGTACTGTGGCCAAGCCGGTCATCAGAGAGCTTCATGTCCCGTGAGATCCAGATCCACTGATACTTCTGCGGTGAGTCCTTTGATTAATTCTCTCCGTTCTCTCACTATCGAAGTTTCATTGTATTTTAATGAAAATAGTTGTGAAACAAGAGCTTTAATTGACTCTGGTGCCGCTGGTAATTTTGTCGATTTGGAGTTTGCCTTGTCTAAAAATATCTTTCTCATTCCTTGTGAGTCTCACGTGGCAGTGGCTGCTCTGGATGGACGCCCCCTGGGGACAGGAGAGGTACAATACCTCACACAGCCTCTGACGCTCAATTTCGGGTCTAGTCACACGGAGAGAATTCAGTTGTACACGATTAACTCGCCCCTTCATCCTGTGATTTTGGGATTGCCATGGCTGGAGAGACATAACCCTCTCATTTCCTGGGTCGACAGGAGAATCACTCAATGGTCCCCTTTCTGTCACACCCACTGCTTGCCTGCTCTCCATGGTCCTGAATCTAGCCACAGTTCCCCCGAGAAAGTGAATCTGCAAGGAATTCCCGCTGTATATCATGATCTTGCCCAGGCTTTCAGCGAGAGAGAGGCTTCACTCTTACCCCCGCACCGGTCCAGTGACTGCGCTATTGAACTTCTACCTGGAGCCGTTCCCCCGCACGGCCGTGTGTATCCACTTTCGCAACCAGAGACTGAGGCCATGAGATCGTATATCGAGGAACAGCTTGCTAAGGGATTTATCACCTCTTCCACATCTCCGGCATCCGCAGGGTTTTTCTTCGTCAAGAAGAAGGACGGGAGTCTTCGGCCCTGCATCGATTTCCGTGGTCTCAATGAGGTAACTGTCAAATATCGATATCCTCTGCCTTTAGTCCCTGCAGCCCTGGAGATGCTTCGCTCAGCCCGGTACTTCACCAAATTGGATTTGAGGAACGCCTACAACCTCATTCGCATACGGAGGGGCGACGAGTGGAAGACGGCCTTTTCTACGACCACAGGCCACTATGAGTACCGGGTAATGCCCTTCGGGCTGTCCAATAGTCCTTCTGTTTTCCAGTCTTTCGTTAATGAGGTCTTCCGGGACATGCTGAATCAGAGGGTTATTGTTTATATTGATGATATCTTGATTTTTTCAGAGACCCTCGAAGCTCATGTACGGGACGTGCGTGCAGTTCTTAAACGTTTGATTGAGAATCAGCTATACGCCAAAACTCAGAAGTGCGAGTTTCATCAGACTCAGATCACGTTCCTGGGATATGTCATCGGCACCGAGGGGGTTCTCATGGATGACCGCAAGGTCAAAGCCGTGGTGGACTGGCCTCAACCTTCTTCTGTGAAGGAATTACAGCGATTTCTGGGGTTCGCCAACTTTTATCGTAGGTTTATTCGTAACTTCAGTCTCATTGTGGCTCCTCTCACATCTCTTCTCCAGGGCGGGAGGCGCTTCCGGTGGTCCTCTGAGTGCACTGCAGCGTTTAATCAGCTGAAGGAGAGATTCACTGCCGCACCCATCCTCCATCATCCAGACCCGGAGAGGGAGTTCGTCGTGGAGGTTGACGCCTCGAACACTGGAGTGGGTGCGATCCTGTCCCAACGTCACGGTAATCCCGCGAGAATGTTTCCCTGTGCCTTTTACTCCCGCAAGTTAAGCCCGGCGGAGCGCAACTATGATGTGGGTGACCGGGAGCTTCTAGCCATGAAGGCTGCCCTGGAGGAATGGAGGCACTGGTTGGAGGGGGCACGTCAACCTTTCACCATCCTCACAGACCACCGAAACCTTGAGTACATCAGGTCCGCCAAGCGTTTGAATGCTCGTCAGGCTCGCTGGTCACTATTTTTCTCTCGCTTCAATTTCAGGATCACGTACAGACCTGGGTCCAAGAACGGGAAGGCGGATGCTCTGTCTCGTCAGTTCGAGGATTTCAACGAAATCACCAAGCCAGAACCCATCCTGCCTCCCACTCTGATTGTGGCACCTGTGCAGTGGGATATCATCTCGGAGGTTACTGAGGCTCAACAAGCTCTTCCTGTACCACCCGAGTGTCCTGTGGACCGCCTTTTTGTGCCTCTCGAGCTCCGTGAGCGGGTGCTTCAATGGGTTCACTGCACACCCAGCGCGGGACATCCAGGTATCTCTGCTACTGTACATTTAGTCTCCAACCGCTTCTGGTGGTCCACACTCCGGGCTGATGTTATCAAATTTATCCATCAATGTTCCACCTGTAACACAGTCAAATCTTCCCACCTTAAACCTGCCGGTCTCTTACAGCCACTTCCAGTTCCTCAACGCCCGTGGTCCCACATCTCTGTGGATTTCGTAACAGATTTACCGCCGTCTCAGGGATTTACCACAGTGCTGTCAGTCGTGGATCGCTTCTCCAAGTCCTGTCGTTTCATCCCCCTTAAGGGTCTACCTACTGCCATGCAGACTGCTGAGGAACTTCTCAATCATGTATTTCGTCTTTTTGGCATCCCCGAGGACATTGTCTCCGACCGTGGTCCTCAGTTCACTTCCCGTGTTTGGAATGGACTCTGCTCCAAACTCAACATCAACGTCAGCCTCACCTCCGGATACCATCCGCAGTCTAACGGTCAGGTTGAACGGTTGAACCAGGACCTCATTCGATTTCTGCGGACATACTGTTACGAGAACCAACAGGACTGGAGCCGATTCTTGGTCTGGGCAGAGTACGCCCAAAACTCCCTGGTAAAGCCTGCCACTGGTCTAACGCCCTTCCAATGCGTCCTAGGTTTCCAACCCCCTCTCTTCCCGTGGTCAGGAGAGCTGTCAGACCTCCCTGCGGTGGATACATGGTTGCAACGCAGCGAGGCCACTTGGAATACCGCTCATGTCCATCTGCAACGTGCCATCCGCCACTTTCGACTTCATGCGGATCGAAGGAGACGTGAGGGTCCTCGGTATAGACCCGGACAGTGGGTGTGGCTTTCCACCCGGGATCTGCGTTTAAGGCTCCCAAGCAAGAAATTATCCCCTCGCTTCATTGGACCCTTCAAGATCCTTCGGCAGATCACTCCGGTCTCGTTTCGTTTGGCTCTCCCAGCACATTATAGAATCTCACCCACCTTTCATGTGTCTCTTTTCAGACTCGCTGCCGCTCCCAGGAGAGAGGAGGTCCAGGAGGGGGTCGGTTCCGCGCAGGCTCCCCCAATTGAGGTTGGAGGCGAGGAGGCGTACCGGGTACGAGAGATCCTGGACTCCAGACGTCGCGGCGGGGTACTGCAATACTTGATTGACTGGGAGGGCTATGGCCCTGAGGAACGTTCTTGGGTCAGGTCTCAGGACGTCCTGGACCCTGCTCTTCTTACCACCTACCATCTTACTCACCCAGATCGTCCTGCTCCAAGACCCCGTGGAAGACCCCGTCGTCGTTCAGGTCCTCGCTTCCGGAGCCGCTCGCAGGGTGGGGGCTCTGTCACGGAGCGCACGCCTTCACCTCTCTCCGGTCTCGTTCGCTCCTTGTCACCTGAATTCTAGAACTGCAATTCCCATCATTCCCCCCTGTTATCATTATCATTAGTTCCCAGCCCTGTTTGGGTTTGCCACTCAGCATCATCACATCCACCTGTTAATCATTATCCACCCTATATCTGGACTGCCTTGTTCTTTGTTTCTTTGTGAAGTGTTGTTTTGCCACGCTGCATGTTGCTACGTGTTTCCTTGGTGTTTTATGCTTAGTGCTACCTTGTTTCGTTACCTGCTTCAATAAAGTTCTGCAGATGGATCCGACTGCCTCCATTTCGTCATTACAGTAAATAGGAAATATAAATCTATATAAATAAGGGTTACAAGAAGGTAACATTTTAATTTGTTTGAAACAAGTCTTTACTGCCATACTGGTCATTATTTTCCTTTGTGTTATGTGGTGATGATGTTTTGAATTTGATTGCTTTATTTTACTTATTTTTATTTATCATTTTCCTAAATACACCTTACCTGTTCTAACGCAGCCTTCATTGTTACCATTTCCTTCTCCCCTTGTTGACGCATTCTCTTGAGCGAGTCTAATCTTCTGGTCACTGGTCCAAATCTAGAAACGGTGCGCTCCCCTCGCGCTCATTTACGTATTTCACTGTTTGAGAGTGAGGGTTGCACTCTCGCTGTGACGCGCGTTACACCTGGAACTACTTTAGCAAGGTACGGACAACCCTACTAAAATGTAAACATGGTAAAGACATGCCTAAATATTTTGACTTCTCTATAACATGAACCTAATTTTTGTGGACTTTTTTAATGTGTTGTAATATTTAATTATGCTTAAATAAAGACTTGAGTAATTAAATAAATAGTTCATAATTAAAGGAAATAACATGGACTAATACTTACAGACCAGGAGTAAACCAGTGCAGCGAAGCCCAGAGGTAAGCAGCAGCACAGCAGGGTAAAGATGGAATAACACAGGTAATCTGGCACTGGATTGGCCAGTGGAGCGGCAGTCACAAAAACTGTACGCTGCACGGCGACCACAGATTGCCCTGGATATGGCCCTTGGGCATAGGGGCCCTGGGGCACTGGCTGGCTTGGAAAGGATAGAGGGTATCCAGCAGGATTGTCATGGTATTCTGGTGGTGGTGGTGTAGGCTGCAGCATTCCTGATTTCTCGGATGAATTCCAGGTACTTTGGGGCTGATTGCTGGGATCCATTTTTCTGATTATTGGCTTTTGATTTTAATTCCTTCACCTTGTGCTCTGCAGAGACGTATGTATTGCTGTACTCCGGTTCAGACTCATATACCTCGGCGATGAACGGCAGCAGCAAATGGGAGGCGAGTTGTAGGTTATTGGCTCTTTGGCACTGTTCCCATCATACTGTGTGTGACTGCAGGATCCTTTTTTTGGTCTTACAATGACCCTGATGAGTGACATAAAATATGAGGAGGATCAGCTGGATTATTTCATCACAACTGAGCATTTTTTTGGACCTAGTGACAGTGAATCTGTCAGCAGTCCGTCTAGATTCAAAACAGGGTTATAAACTCAACCCTCCACTGTTTTAGAAGAAAAAGCACTTTTAATAAATGGAGAAACACCTTTTAAATGAACCAATGAAATAAAAAGCGTTAAAAAACCTTATGAATAAAACGCAAATTTATTGAACTAGACATTTTTTCTTTTATACAAAAAGTATATTTTAGCTATGGATTTCCAGCTTGAGTCCACTGGTCCAGTTAAAAGTCTCTGTGCAAATTGGAGTCGGAAAGCTGCTGTTCTGCTCTGTAAATGTATGAGTTATCTTCCTTGGGCAAATACAAAACAGCCTTTGGAACCCAGTGCAGCTTATCCTCCCCAAAAAAATCAATTGAAAGTGACTGAATTTTTTCAACAAAAGATCTGGTGGAGGATCAACACAAATTAAGCTATGCCAGAGAGATCAATGTGTGTGTGTGTGTGTGTGTGTGTGTGTGTGTGTGTGTGTGTGTGTGTGTGTGTGTGTGTGTGTGTTAGAAGGATGTCGTCACATCTGCAATCTTGCCTGTTCTTTTCTTTCCCATGAACCATGATTACTGGTTCAACCCTGGACTTACTCTAATACACACACTTACAAGCAGACAGACCCTTCCCCCCCTTCCAGCTCATGCGTGAGTCATAAAATGTAAGCAAACTTTCCAGAGTGAGATTTTCTATCCCGAAGCCTGCATTCTTCGAGGAAATTGGTCATGCTGCTCCGATTGAGGTCATCAGAGGACAAGCCCACACAACGCTGCCGTCTTACAAGTTTATGGGATATTCATTTGAGAGAGTATTGTCCTGACAATAGAGGAAGATGCAATTGTGGACCAGCGGTAACAGAGGTACATTAAAGGAGAGAGAACAAAACAAAGCCTCATCCATAAATGAATCTCTTTCTCTACAGGGAAGCTACACTGACATTTAAACGAATGAACATTGTAAAGTACTTTAGCTAAATCATATAAAAAAGCAGATATGTTTCCATGACAACCAGGCAGGATGGCTTGAAGAGAGCTATTCAACTTACCGTAGGAGAGAGTAAATGAGAGATTGGCTATAAGATGCCTGACGCTGAACTATGACCTCCAAGATTTACAAACACCTTGGAGTGTTTGTATATTACATTATAAGTATTACAAACACCAGCCACTCTCTGCCCTTATACCAGCTCAGAAATAATTATGACCAATTCACAAACAGAAGTGGGAAAAGTCTACTTGAGCTCTGTCGATCACTGGGCCTGTATATAGTGAACGGTCGCATACGGGGAGACTCTTTTGGTTGTTATACCTTTAACTCTTTCCTGGGCAACAGTACTGTCGATTATTTCATCACAGACATTGACCCAGTGCATCTCAGAGCACTCAAACACCTCTGTCAGACCACTGTAAAATTACACAATTTTTAAGACGAACTCATAACAATGAATCACACAGACAGCCCTCTCATTTACTGAAGCTGCAACAACCCTACAAGTGGATAAAAAACAGCACAGAAAATTATCAAAATGCAATAGAAGGCCAAGCGATCAAATTATTATAGACAAATTTATAATTAACACATATCCACAAAATAAATTAGGCATAAATCTGGCACTAAGTGACATTACCAACATAGTCCACCAAACAGCATCCATGTGCAATTTGAAAAAGAAATCATCAAAAAGGAAACCAAAAAACACCAACGAAATGTGGTTTGACAGTGAGTGCAAACATATCCGAAGCGAACAACTGTACGAAATCTGAAACAAATACTGCTCGAAATGAATTAAAAACCAAATTAGAAATCCTGAAAGAAAAAATTAAAGACAATCAGAACCCCCTAGATTTCCCAATCACAGTGAATGAGCTTACAGATAGACTACATGCTTTAAAACCCAACAAGGCATTGATGGAATATTAAACGAAATGATCAAATACACCAACGACAAATTCAAAACCGCAATAATCAAATTATTCAACATAGTTTTTTTGAGTGTAGGATATTTCCCCGACACCTGGAACCAAGGCCTGATTACACCAATCTTTAAACAAGGAGACAAATATGAGCCAAACAATTACAGAGGGATATGTGTCAATAGCAACCTGGGGAAAATATTCTGTTCGATTATTAATATAAGATTGCAAAACTTTCTCAAAACCCACAAAATTCTGGACAAAAGTCAAGTTGGATTTCTGCCCAAACACAGAACATCTGACCACATTTACACCCTCCACACGATCATCGATAAACATGTATACCAAAATAAATCCAAAGTCTTCACTTGCTTTATTGACTTTGAAAAGGCTTTCGATTCGATCTGGCATGAAGGACTCTTCTTAAAATTACTGGAAAATGGGATTGAGGGAAAACATTTGATTTGATAAGCACCATGTATAAAAACAATACATGTACTGTAAAAATAGGGAATAAACGAACAGAATTTTTCTCCCAACATCAAGGAAATTAACTTCGCAAAGACAAAAATAATGATTTTTCAAAATAGATCCAGGTGTAGGGAAAATAAATACGTCTTCAGAGCAGGAAACCAAGTCCTCCAACACACCCACGAATACACATATCTGGGACTAAAACTGAGTTCAACAGGGAACTTGGGAATCTGGCTCTGAATGAACTGAAAGCAAAAGTCTTTCTACATGATTAAAAATACAATTCGACATGAAATTCCAATTCAAACCTGGCTAAAAATCCTAAAAGCAATAATTGACCTGATTGCTCTGTATGGCAGCGAGATATGGGGACCTCTAAAAACCCAAGATTTTTCAAAATGGGAAAAAGAGGAAATCGAAACTCTACATACCCAAATTTGTAAAAGCATCCTAAAAATAAACAGAGCGACACCAAACAACTCATGCAGAGCTGAATTAGGACAATACCCTGTGAAATTCTACCAGCACCTGAAGCGCAGTGACCCGAGCTCATACCAGGCTGAAGCCCTGCGGTGTCAGGAGCAGAACCGGCACCGGACCGCAGTGACCCGAGCTCATACCAGGCTGAAGCCCTGCGGTGTCAGGAGCAGAACCGGCACCGGAGCGCAGTGACCCGAGCTCATACCAGGCTGAAGCCCTGCGGTGTCAGGAGCAGAACCGGCACCGGAGCGCAGTGACCCGAGCTCATACCAGGCTGAAGCCCTGCGGTGTCAGGAGCAGAACCGGCACCGGAAGCGCAGTGTCCCGAGCTCATACCAGGCTGAAGCCCTGCGGTGTCAGGAGCAGAACCGGCACCGGAGCGCAGTGACCCGAGCTCATACCAGGCTGAAGCCCTGCAGTGTAAGGAGCAGACCCGGCACCGGAGCGCAGTGACCCGAGCTCATACCAGGCTGAAGCCTTGCGGTGTCAGGAGCAGAACCGGCACCGGAGCGCAGTGACCCGAGCTCATACCAGGCTGAAGCCCTACGGTGTCAGGAGCAGAACCGGCACCGGAGCGCCGTGACCCGAGCTCATACCAGGCTGAAGCCTTGCGGTGTCAGGAGCAGAACCGGCACCGGAGCGCAGTGACCCGAGCTCATACCAGGCTGAAGCCCTGCGATGTCAGGAGCAGAACCGGCACCGGAGCGCCGTGACCCGAGCTCATACCAGGCTGAAGCCTTGCGGTGTCAGGAGCAGAACCGGCACCGGAGCGCCGTGACCCGAGCTCATACCAGGCTGAAGCCCTACGGTGTCAGGAGCAGAACCGGCACCGGAGCGCCGTGACCCGAGCTCATACCAGGCTGAAGCCTTGCGGTGTCAGGAGCAGAACCGGCACCGGAGCGCAGTGACCCGAGCTCATACCAGGCTGAAGCCCTGCGGTGTCAGGAGCAGAACCGGCAAATTTTACGGCATTACCAAATTCAGAAAAATTAAATCATATTTTGGGAGAGAACTCTAGCTCAATCACAACAGCAGCAAATATGTAACAGCCTGCCACAAACTACGAGAGTCAGCCAGTGGACAAAACTAAAGTCAGAATCATGAAATGTACAAATGTTTTTTTTTCTTCTTTTTTTTTTCCTTTTCTTGTTTATATAAATGTATTCATGCAACTGTTTACTGATTGATTCATTTAATTTATTGATTATTTGTTCATTGCTTATGTGATGGCCAATGCTTTGGCAATACTGTACTAGTCATGCCAATAAAGCTCATTTGAATTGAATTGAACTGAATTGAGAGAGAGAGAGAGAGAGAGAGAGAGAGAGAGAGAGAGAGAGAGAGAGAGAGAGAGAGAGAAATTATATATTTTTCTATATGACATTTTTGGAAGCAAATATTTCCATTTGTCGAGGCGACCTTTTACTTTTTCAACAACCCCTTCAAAGTTTTTTTTGTACAATAATTTCACTTCCTAAAAACACTCCAAGGTATTTAAAACCTTCCTTAGTCAGGTTAAACCATCTGGGAGGTTTGGTTCTCCACTTAACCAGCTCCCAACCAGTATTTCTTTGCTTTTAGACCAGTTTACCTTCGCAGAAGAACACTTTAAAATCTTTCAACAAATCCACATCTTTCTGACGATTAATTAAAATAACAACATCAGTATATGCTGATAATTTAAGGACATTTTAACAATTTTAAATATACACTCCATGCAAATCTGTTCTTAACTTGTTTAAAAGAGGCTCTACTGACAAAGCATAAAACATACCAGACAAGGCACACCCTTGTCTAACACCTCTTAAAACTTTAAGTCACCATTAACTTTCAATATACTTTCAACATCACAGTGCTGTGAGACTGGAAAAACTGGAAGAGAGGGCAACTCTCTGAGAGAACAAAGGAAAAGAACAATTGAACTCACTCTTGTGCACCATTCGAGACGCAAGTCTCACCTCAGTATCATCCTAATCTACACCTCTTTCCCTCTTCCCCCATTCCTTCTCTCTCATGCTGAGATCACCAAAATTCAACCAAGAATCTATATGGTTTAATGTGAATAATTATCATACAGTATTACACATGTTTGGTATCATTTGAAATGTCTCAGTGCGACTGGTACAAATGTCTCATTCCCACAGAAGTAAACCAAAAAGGTAATAAGGTGGGGAGAGTTTAGAATACAGTGCTTAGCATAAGTGAACTGGTAAAGTTGACTACAAAGAGAAATAAAAAAAAGAATCTTTTGTAAATTGATCTTAATGCCTTAATTAAAAAAACGAGGAAAACTCCAACCTTTAAGGACACCAATTTTATTTGTGAATGAATAATGTTTCGTAAATAAATAAATGTTCTTTCTTAAAATACAGGGTGAATAAGTCAGGACACCCCTATGTTAAATTCCCATAGAGGCAGGCAGATTTAAATTTTTTAAAGGCCAGTTATTTCATGGATCCAGGATACAATGCATCCTGATAAAGTTCCCTTGGCCTTTGGAATTAAAATAGCCCCACATCATCACATACCCTTCACCATACCTAGAGATTGGCATGGTTTTATTTCAGTTAGCCTAATAGCTGGATTGATTTGCATTGAGAAATTATCTTGGAAAGTACCCCAATGACAAAAGACTTTCATTGAACAGGTTATGTCCCGTGAAATTACTAGTATATTGCTGGCACAACTGTTTAATCTGTACTTTTGCAATGTCCCACCACCAGTGGTGGCGTTTCACGAAAAACCTAGAGTATGGCATGCCCTCTGGGCATAAGCCTACATAGACCTTACCTCACATTATACCAAAAATAAAATGCACGATGCACTATTACACTATTAATTAAAACTCACAGTGAACAGCATTAAATATAAAAACACATGCCTTACCTTTTTGTTGCAGTGCCATTTTTATTGCATATGTGTAACGTTTTGCTGACAGCACTACAGTCCTTTTTTTTTTTTTTTTTGCTGCTTCCATTCTCCTGATTGCTATTATTTAATTTCTTCGTTAAAAATACATCCAGGGAAGATTGAATAGGCCTGTTTCTTTTCATTTTTACTCAGTATCTGAAAGCTGATCAAAAAGACACGCGATAAAGTGATGCAATAAACTGCGGCTGCGCACACTCACTCCACACAATTATTTTTATAAAAATACTTTTGCAATAATGTATACGTGTATGTGTTCACTTAAAATCTGCCATTGTGTTTTCGACGTTGTTAAAATAATAATAAAAACACGTTTTTTTTTTTTCTGAAGTGGGATCCAATCAGAGAAGACGGCATTAAGATCATAAGAGCAGCGCTCATCGTGAATGGTCACTTATCGTGTGTTTTGCCTTTGGATTTATTATCAGATTAATATAATAATAATAATAATAATAAAAAAACAAATTTTGATCAATTTTATTGCACTGAAGTATGAAGTATACCAAGAGTAGGAAAAGTCACAAAGTCTCATGCCGTTTGGATGAAAGGAATTTCATAAATAAATAAATAAGCCCAGATTTTACAGTGGGAAACCGTGTTGAATTGTCACAGCATCATATTATGACTGCATTTATGACAAACAAAGAACTACACAGATGCATATATCATAACGATCTATCAATAGGCCTAAATGCACACACGTTGTCCTCTGCTTTTGTTCTGACGCTGACGCTGCGGAGATAATACTGGGAGGAGCCATGTTCATATGACTTTTAAAGGTGACTGAGGCGATCACGAATTAGTAAACAGTTAATATACATTTTTTAGGTGGGCTGGGTGGAAATTTAGTGGGGTTAAAGCCCTCCTAAAATCTTTAACGAGCATCATCATTAGCTGATGTTTTATCTGAACTCGGAGTGCTAGGGTATGGCAACTGCCTCTGCCATACGCAAACGCCGCCCCTGCCCTACCCTGGTAATCCAGAGTTCTCGCGAGAGCACAAGTTGAATTTGCTCAGCGAGTTACTCTGGTGTTGAGTAATGATGCTCATTAAATATGCCCTTGTATCCGAGCTGCACCAATCACATCGGGTTATCTGATAGAGGTGTGCCAGAGGCGAGCTAAACAGAAGACGACAGCGCTGTGACATCGAAGTCATAAGTAAACATTGCAAGATGGCTATGGATGAACACCAGTTGTTTGAAACGGCTTTGGCCGCTACAATGAACGAGCTAGACTTGGCTTTTAATCTAAAAGAGGAACAGAAGACGCTGCTCGAATCGTTCCTTTGTAAGAAGGACGTTTTTGCTGTTTTGCCGATCGGATACGGCGAGAGTCTAATCTACCAGTTAGCTCCGCTGGTAGCTAAGCGTATGGGGTTTATTGTTGTAATTGGTCGTAGTGTTATCCAATTACGTGCAGTGAGATTTTCAAATGCATGCTTGGTGCCGCCCCTCGAGCTGGCCGATTTTCATTACATTTACATTTACGCATTTGGCAGACGCTTTTATCCAAAGCGACTTACAGTGCACTTATTACAGGGACAATCCCCCTGGAGCAACGTGGAGTAAAGTGTCTTGCTCAAGGACACACTGCTGCTGGGATCGAACCAGCAACCTTCGATTTACCAGTTCAGTGGTTTAACCCACTAGACCACCATCTCGCATGCCAGACCATTAATCTTTCAGATTTAGGTCTGGATTTCCAGGCTACTCTTGCCCACCACGGCTGTAAGGATTTGAAAGAAGATTTTGTAGTTCTAAAAAATATTCCAGAATTCTTTAAAAAATATCTTTAAAATGGTAATCACATAATAAATTATTATTAAAATGCCAGTTAGCACTTTTTGGCTTAATGGAGTTCAAAGACACAACACATGTATCAAGCTATGATCAGAAAAGCTTACTGGAACAATTGAACAGCTTCTGAAAAAAACTAAGCTGGTGTTTATCTATCCAACCTTGCTAAAGAAATTAAGTTATCGTAAGCATGAGTCCATGTATATTGCCTCTGATTACCATGAACATTTCTCCAAACATTAACAATCTCATGTGATTTCAATAACTGAATGAGCCGCTTTCAACATGATTTCTATCTAAAATGTGCTCAGTGCAATTAAAATCCCCTCCTAGACATAATAAATCCTCAGGATTGTAATGACATAAAACATCACTCAGTGTATCTAGAAAAATCATTCTTTCCAATGCATTATTTGGAACATACACACAAATAAAAACAAAAGAATGATTTTCTTGAAGAACAAAGAAATGTGCATCAGGTGTGCTTTGTTTTTTTAATGTTTTTAGTTAATTTATGAAGCCACGTGCAAACTTTATCGTTACATTTTACATTGTATAATATCGCCATCATATTCTGTGCAGGCAATTAACTTACTTCGCTGTAAATAGAAAAGTCTAGCAATATCACTGCTAAATACCTTTAAGTATTGTGGTATTCCGCCATGTTTCTAAAAGACCTAAAAAACACAACCACATCATCATTACACCCTTGCTCTAGTTTACTTTTCCTATAATGTAAATTACCAGTTTAGCTGTTCCAAGAATAAAATTCAGTAATGGAAACTTAATGCATTTTTTCTGCACATACTTCAGTTTCAGGATAAAAACGTATTGAACTTGTCTCACATTTCTTGAAAAACCCAAATTACATGAAAGCATGAAAGACAGTCTCTTTTTGAGACAGAAAGGACAACCAGAGTTTTTTTTTAGGATCTAAGACAGAAATAAAAGAATTGAGCACAATGGCTCCATGAAGAATTCTCCATTGCAACGTTCCCGTCTTTTTTTTATTTTTTTTATTTTTTTTTATAATGGTGGCTTATATAACTCTCCATTCAGGTTTTACATCATTACATAGTTTTTCTATGTTTTTACATTACAATTCTTTTGTCAAGTATTTTTTGTTAAGAATAAGAACACATTTTATACAGATCTTTTCCTACACAGGAAAAGAAGTCAACTGAAAGGGAATTGCTTTGTTTTAATAAAATACATGAGCACTCTTCAAAGTTCGGCTTGTCAAACATGGGAAAGGGGAACAATTGTAAAGGTTTCCATTAGTTTGGTTTAAAAAAAATGAGCAATTGAGGGAATAGATGGGAGGCAGGCAACAGTACTTTCCAGTAATTTAGCAAGGAAGGGTACATTTGAAATAGGACGATAATTAGATAGAATGCAGGTTTCTTAAGAACACGGGTAAATGCAGGAGTGGCAGAGGGAATGAAGCACAGGCAAGAGATGCGTTGATGAAGTTGTCACGTTTTGGTTTTGTTTCATGTTCTTGTTTCATGTCTGTCATGTGATCCCCTGTTATAGTCATGTGATCCTGCCATGTGTTCCCCATGTGAATGTGTCATGTTGTCATTGGTTGATTGTCTTGATTTGTTCACAGGTATCCCTTGTCTAGTCATTAGTCTTGTGTATTTAAGCCCTCATGTTTGCCATGTGCCTTTGTCAAGTATTGTTTTGTATTGAGTATTGAGAATCTGGCCTCTGCCAGGATTCTCCATTCACTGCATGGACAGGATGGAGAACTCTGGGAAAACCCAGGGTAGAGGAGTGTATATCATGGTTAATAAGAAACGGTGCAGCACAGAAAGCACCTGTCGTCTTAAGGAGCTATACACTGAAAAAAACTACTTGTAAGATTTACTTAATAAAATCCTCGTAACAATTTGCACAAGTATATTTTAAGTAAATTTTACTGCTATAATATCAAGTACAACTTAAGTGTCATTATCAAGTAAAATCTACTTAGTATTGAACGTAACGCTCATGAAGAAATTAAGTAAAAATTACCTATTTACATTTCATTTAGAAGCTATATTTATTTAAAGTAATTAAGTAAAGTTTATTTATTGTTTTATAATTAGGAAGCTTGCTTTTATGAAATTATGAAGTAAATCTTACCATTTAATGAAGTAAATAAGTAGATTTTATTTAATTTTTTTTGTTTTCATTTACTTAGTTTTATGAAATTATAATACTATAATTAATTATAATTATGTAAACATTGCTATTTTTTTTTATAAATAATCCTGAACATAAATAAATGAACATTTTCTCTATATTTTTCACAAATCACACAATTAAAATACAATTAAACAGTTTATTTCAGTCATCAAAAATTGTTCTTCATACAAAAATGGACATTCACAGTCATCTCTTGACACAGGTGCATTCAGTAAAACTTCAGAATTATACTGTAACCCTTGTTTTAAACATAAAAATGTATTTAAAAATAAATTCATGCAAAACATTCAACATTCAAAAGAGCACTCTGAAATAGTGAACTTTAAAGGGTTAGTTCACCCAAAAATGTCTGTCAGTAATTACTCACCCTCATGTTGTTCAACCCCGTAAGACCTTCGTTCATCTTCGGAACACAAATTAAGATATTTTTGATTAAATCTGAGAGCTGGCTCACTCCTCCATAGGCTTCTAAGGGATTGGAACTTGCTGGCCCAGAAAATGTATTAAAGACATCGTTAATATAGTCCAAGTGACTCCAGTGGCTCAATCTTAAGTTTATAAAGCGACGAGAATACTTTTTGTGCGCAAAAAAAACCCAGTGAGTTCACGTAGTAAAACAGCGCAGCGCTTCTGTGTTGTATGTCACACGTAGGCTCACTATTGGCCGACGCTGGTCATGTGCGTGACGCGTGTGGCGTATAACACAGATGCGCTGCGCTGTTTTACTTCGTTAAAAAAACTCGAGGCCCAGAGAGAAGGAAATGAATAGTGGAATAAAGTCGTTATTTTTGTTTGTTTTTTTCGCACAAAAAGTATTCTCGTCGCTTGATAAACTTAAGATTGAGCCACTGTAGTCACTTGGACTATATTAACGATGTCTTTAATGCATTTTCTGGGCCAGCAAGTTATAGTGTCTTAGAAGCCTATGGAGGAGTGAGACAGCTCTCAGATTTAATAAAAAATATCTTAATTTGTGTTCCGAAGATGAACGAAGGTCTTACGGGGTTGGAACAACATGAGGGTGAGTAATTACTGACAGAATTTTCATTTTTGGGTGAACTAACCCTTTAAAGAATACCATTACAACTTTAATGTATTAAAACATCAACAGCTGAATGTTTAAACAATTCTATCATACCATAGCATTTACTACAACTTCATCTTTAAAGGGATAGTTCACCCAAAAATGAAAATTCTGTCATCATTTACTCTCCCTCAAGTTGTTCCAAACCTGTATGACTTTCTTTCTTCTGCTGAACACAAAAGAAGATATTTTGAAGAAAGTCGGTAACCAAACAACTGATGGACCTCATTGACTTCCATAGTAGGAAAAAAAAAAATACTATGGATGTCAATGGGGACCAGCAACTGTTTAATTACCAGCCTTCCTTAAAATATCTTCTTTTGTGTTTAGCAGAAGAAAGGAAATCATATAGGTTTGGAAAAACTTGAGGGAGAGTAAATGATGACCGAATTTTCCTTTTTGGGTGAACTATCCCTTTAATCTTTGAACTTTTGGGGAGAGTTTAAGAAGGATGGATACATCGATTGGATCTCGATGTTTGAAGTTCTCCATCAGCACCATGGACGACCAGTATTTTAATGATGTGCTGAGTGATGTCACTGTAGCTGTCCTCCTGCATACAGTTTAGAAGAAAAAATATAATTATTTTGAGAAACAAAAATAGAAAGTGACTTCATTATCACAACAGAATGAACACATGTATACTAAAAAAAGACCATATGGTTTCGATTATGTTAACTGTTTGATGCGTACGATTAAACCGGTGTGATTATATAGTGCATTTCAGGCATTTAAGTTACATACACCTAAGTTACCTACCACACACATTGTGTAAGTAACTATAAAGTTTTCTTTTTTTCTTTTTTCTACCACTTCACCGGCCTCTTACTTTCACGTATTTTGGGAGAAGTGGATGAATTTACGTGTTGTAAATCCAACAGATCCTATTCTCTAAATTCCAGTGCATACTAACATGGCGATGCCCAAACGCAGCCCTGCTTATTTTGAGACCTCATTTATGCACGATTTAGTGCGATTGAAATAGACGTTCCTGGGTAATATTCAGTAAGAAAATTAAAACTTTTCCATAGTCAACAGTATAACGTTACTTCAGCAGGAAAGCAGTTAACGTTAATTTTAAGGCCTAATGTTAGCAAGCTAACTAAGCAGTTACAACGGTATCCAATCAGTTTAAAAATTTTACACGAAAAACAGTGCTTTCCGAATCTATAAAACTATTGAAAACTTTTCCGATTAAATATAAGTTAACTAATGTAGGAAGTGAAACGTAAGGGTTATAACGTTAATGTACAATGGATAACCCAGACGCGTTAACTTACAACTTACAGTAATAATGAGGTCATGTTATAAGATGAGCATTAATGTTTATTGAGTCAAGTAAGTTAAACAAGAATCATCAATCAAAATCCACACAGACCCATGTTTTATTAAATGTAAAACAGAAAGACAAACTTACCTCAAACACGACAAAAAGCAGCCACGCAGCAGCTCACCAATCCGTCATAGTGGCAGTTACAGACTGTCTTGTCCAAACACGCATGTGCGGATTCAAACGCGCTATACTTTTCGATTAAAATTTACTTAAAATTACTATGTTTATGTGAAGTGACTATAAAATGTTTAAATATTACAAGCAAATATATAATAAGATTTACTCTTTCCAACCAGTTAATTTATTACATGAATTAAATGTGTAGATATTTAAAATTTTACTTAGAAAATTCGAGTTCTCATTGAATTTTAATTTTATAAAGTAAAAAATTATGAAGGTTAATCGCGCTTTAGGAGGCCTCGCAAATTTTGACAAAGGTATCATGAAGTGACCGTGGACCAGGATTTAAAGGGATTTCAGAGAATAAAATAATAAAAGAGCTAGAATTTATTGTAATGCATTTGAACTATTTGCAAATAATACTTTTTATTTTAAAATATGCACACATTCACTCAGATCATATGGCTAATACGAAAATGCCTCTGTTAAAGTTACTTGTCTTGTCACATTCAAACGAATTAAATGAATCAGAATCACATAATTTATATATAAATGCTTATTAATTTCAAAATCAAAATGGCAATATTTGACAAAAATGTAGATCACTGGATTGCTGTCGGCCGTTTAACATTTCTGTCGTAAAACAGGTGATATTTATTAGCTAACCTATACCTTATCTTGAACTCTTGCACCATTAAAGCCTTGCGCTGGAGTTCGCTCTGGTAAATTTGTCGAAGTGGACCAGCCTAAAAATGTAAAAAAAAAAAAAAAAAATGTATCATCCTATCAACACACAGAGCGAGAGTGCAACAGAGCAACATCAAGAATATCAAATAGGCCTATTGGTGACGTTTGTAAAAAAGAAAAAGAAAGAAAGAATAGCCTATACAGTGTGTCATAACGACAAAATCGTATATTCTTATTGCTGATCCTGTTTTGATTTACAGAAAATGGAGGCAGTGGCTCAGTGGGTAGCACTGTCCCCTCACAGCAAGACGGTCTCCGGTTTGAGTCCTGGTTTATCCAGGAGGCTTCTCTTTGTGGAGTTTGCATGTTCTTCCTGTGTCTGCGCTGGTTTTCTCCAGGTGATCTGGGTTCCTAAATTGATGCTAAATTGTCTGTGCCTGTGGCCCAAAATGCTGGGATAGGCTCCAGCATTTGGATAATGGATGGAGCAAATGTTGAAGTTTGATTTCTCATTTTCATTTAGTTTAACTTGATGTAGCCTACTAAAACTAAATAATAACAGCTAAATAGGCCTAGACATATTTAAAAACAAACTAATAAAATGACAAAAAATATTGCTGAACTGAAAATATAAAAATAAAAACGAATAAAAAAGTATAAAAACTACAATAGTTATCTCAATGATCCTATCGAATAACACCGCGATTAATGCCTTGTCACCCATATGTGTACATTTAAATAATGGTTGTGTGAGTATTTGCAGTGCGTTTCTCTATATGTTTGCATTATGAGCATTTGCAGCACATGTTGTCAAACTGATGAATTTTTTTTTTTTTTTTCATGTCGCATTTTTATTACTCTTGAAAACTTGTGCTTTTTCTGGATAATTTAGAGTGAACTGCGGCGCTAATAGAGTCACACGAACATGCATGTCACGCAGGAGCGCACAGAAGACCAATGGCCAAAGTCAGGATTTTCTTAAAATAATAATACAGTACATTCAGGTTTTTTTTTGTTGTTTTTTTTTTTACCAAACCCTATCGTATAGGCTTACCCCCAGAACACGTGGAATACAGTATATAACATGTCACATGGGACCATTCTGTGATACCAGAGCCCGTCTACGGAGAGCCTGCCCAGCCCACTCCCTATTAAGTTCTATTGTACCGAATTTTGGTTGTAGTTCCACCAGAGTTCCACTGGGGGCGATCGCCCATAAATGTGCAAAATTAATGGGAGTCTATGGGGCTAGACGGCTAAATTTGTCTCTTTCACCCGATTGCCGTTGAGAAATCTCAGATTTGATTGTAGGTTTTGCAAGTTCAACATGGGTTATAGGTCGAAAGTTGAATGAACGAGTACTTATGTCCTTTCGATTTCTTACAGGTTGAGTTGTTGTTGCCCATAACACGCTAGCATTCTGCTAATAAACCCTGATTGGCCAGTGAAGGACTGATTACGACCAGAGATACCGCTTGACGGCATCGTGGCATCCGAAGCAGGACCAGAAAAAAAAACTCTTCTAGCACCTGTAAATATTTACCTGTGTCAGTTGTGTTGTTGATGCCCCAAGCGGGAAGGAAGTCGACCGGAAGTTGAAGCCGGCCGCGTGCCACCATCTTGTAGCAGAACTTCACCTGCTGTTAGCATCCCATTGACTCCCATTCATTTTGGCGTCACTTTGACAGCGAATAACTTTACATCTGAGGCGTTTGAAGACTCCATTTGTCCATTATTTATTTCTAAAGAAACACGACAATGTATAAAATGCTCCATTACCTTGTAGCTTACGTTATGGCCCCGTAAAAACCGTTTTTGTAAAAGTAGGCTAACGATTGCGTCATAACCACGCGACTCTCTGTCGCACAGTAGAGAGATTACCGTATTGACGGGAGGAGAAGCTCGCGGGCAATCGGGGGGACGTGGAGGCAAAATGACAAAATAATTAATCAGAATACCTAGCAAAAGTTTCTCCTGCTCCTAGCTCATGGACAGCTCCTACTCACACTCTCCGTCTCTGCAAGATTCGGAAGGGAATGATTCAGATTTCTCATGCCACAGCCACTAGAAGACAGACGGGTTGCCCACGTCACATCTACGTCGTCAAGCTCAGTTTGAGTCTGCGCGTCAGGAACGGAAGTCCTAAAAAATCGCTGAAAATGGGCTTCACTTGCCTCAATTGAGTTCCAATGAGATGACTGTCCATTTCTTATACTGTCTATGTTGATGCCTCGAGAGAAAAGAAAGTGCAGAGCGCGAAAGCACCAAAGTGACTGAAGGATTGCCGTAAAGCAGTAGGCTTGTTTGAGATTAGCAAAATCTGCGCAGAATCGATCACCGGTGATCAGCGCGAGATGCATGCCGGTTAGAAATGTGTCCGAGTGCGGTCCGCCTTGCTCTGATGTCATGCTGACGTATGTCAAAAATCTCTCGCGAGCGCAAGGCGCACGTGTCGGATTCTGCAGTCGAGCGCAGTTGCTCTCCACCGACTGCGCTGATCAAAAGCACGATGGGAAACGACTTGCTGACGACACAGCTTAATGCTCATTGGTTTAAACAACCGTGATGTATTGTTCTCTTTTAAAATGTTTGATTTTAAAACTCTGATATCATGTTTTATGTGTATACGTTATGTGTGAATATTCCCAAACTACCTAACAGTGCAATCACTATGGTTTATGCAATGTAATTTTTATTAAAAACAAAAACAAAAAAACACATGTCTGTATTAAAGAAAAAAAGACTGATAAACATGTATTTGGAATGGAATTAAATAAGTAGGCTACTTTGGGTGTCTTGTTCATTATATTTATTTTCATATAAAAGCAACAGAACTTAAATTCCATCCAATTTATTAGCAACACTGGGCACGAGCGTGAATCCGTTGAATCCCGCGATATCCGTCTTTGATCTCACAGGTGTCAGATCCACTGCGAGAAGAGAGAACTGTCCGGCTTGCCTGCGCTTTTTTTACTCCTCCTCTCACTGCAGCCGCCTACTCTCGCATACATTTCAGGCGAGGCGAGGCGCATCTCAAACAAGCCTAGTATCTCTGGTCGTACGATGTGTATGACGTCATTGACACTTTAAAATACTTTTTAAAGCAAATAAGTGACTCTAAAAAATCTAACACCCAGCAATGTGTAATTTCTTTGCATCTCCTTTAGAATACAACATTCAAATTACTAGACAAAAAATTATATCCTGAGAAAAGTGGATTTTGATGGATATAGCGCCATATACCTCCATTCATTCTGCACTCGTCCTGTGAGCGCCCTCATGTGGAATCAGACTGGAACTGCAACCAGTTCAGAAGCCGGAAGTTTACTGAGAGTGAAACTTCTCGCCTTATTAGACATTCTCTGGTGATACTATTGCTTCTTTTTTTTTTTTTTAAGCTTGATGCTGGTCGCTCGCTAGCACGAGCGGGAAGGTGCACACAACAAAAATGACGTCATCACGGTGTGGGTGGTCGTCCTCATTGAGTGCGCGAGACCCCTTTTAGCGTGCTGGTGTGCACGACATTTTTTTGTTTGCACGTGGGTGTAAACCCTCCAGTTCTACTCCTAGAGCAGGATTTGAACTGCCGTTTCATGGGTGTTGGGCGCGCTAACTCTAAAGACTGCATCCTCTAGCATCAGTCGCCGCAGTGCGCCTCCTGTGGCCAGAGGAGTGAGGTTTACTCGCACAGCTCTACTAGCGGGCCTCCGTTACACTTACCCTAAACCCTATTTTTTACAGTCTATGCCTAAAGCGCACTCCCATCCGGGTCATGAGACCAAATGTAACCCCTCCGATTCTTGTCACCCTGCTCCGAGTGGGATTTGAACCCGTGTTTCTGGCATGGGAGTCCAAACATTAGAAAATGTAAGTATGAAAAACAGACAACTGTCTTTGTGCTTTCAGATACTTTTTAAAAGTTTGATCAAATAAAACATCAGACTCATAATGTTAAATATACATTTCTTATTGATTGCCAAAGTTTAAAGTTTTATAAGATAGGAAGAAAAGTAAATGTTTTAATTGATGATACATTTACAGTCAAAGCTTTTATTGTTTTAAAAATACAATAATGAACTTTAAAAAGCATGTGTTTTAATTATGTAAATAATAACAAGGCAGATGAGTTGCATGAAATATATGAATCATTCCTCTCTGGCCCAATAGATGGAGCTCCTTACACATTTGGAGTATTACAGCTCTCATACCAATAACTTGAGCAACACTAACATTTAAAAGCACACCACCAAATGCCTGTGTATTTAAAAAAATGTGTTCATGTTCCCTCACCATCTATAGCTTTCTGGAGTCCTACCATGATATTTCTTACACTTATGGTCTTTAATATAATCTATAGCTATAGCTGTTAATTGCGATGACATGTAGAATGATATTGATGACACCGATCAACCAGAACAGGAGGCCAACAGCAACAGCGACATGGTTAAGGATGCGAGCCATTCTGGAGTTTTTGCTTGCTATTGGTTGGTGTCCAAACACGTTAGCATCCCGAGTCTGTTAAAGTAAATTACAATAATATTACAAATATTGGCATAAAATCACAGGTCAGAATATAAACACAATACGAAAACAAAAAATGCAACTCTAAAATAAGAAGAAAATGAGAAATAACATGTATTGTTCTACATTTAATTTATATTAGCTTAAAAAAAAAAAAAGAGTTTTTAAACATCAGTGATTGGTGTGCATTAGGCTATATTTGCAGTTTTGCACTAGTTTTTGCTATTTTTATATCTATTTTTAAAAGTTACAACTAGATTAACTGGCTTGGCATTTTCTATTCTTACATGTTGCTTTAAGGAAACCAAGTTGAAAATGTTGTATGGAATCAAAGCATCGCAAGAGTGATTCGAGAGCAGCCGGAGGACTGAGCCAGCGCAGCTTCTCTTATTTATAAATATAAATATATCAAAAAAAAAAATAATTTTATTGAATGCAAAATGTGAATACAACAAAATGGCGCAAAACAATCAATATACAGAGAAAAAACTGGCATTGAAGGCTCAATACAGCGGAAGAACCATATTGAATCACAAAAAAACACAATACATAAAATTAAATAATAATAACCTGCAACAGATTATATAATACAAGCGAATTATGCAGCTGTATTGCATTTAACTGGTGACATCTGAGACGTATTTTAATTCGTATAATAACCAGGATGTTTAAAGAATCTAAATTATGTATAAAGTATTTTTATACTTTTTTATTTATTATTATTTTTAATTATTATGCTTGCAAACAATACAGAGATGACAAACATGGTATACAATATTGTAACAGAATTACAAAAAAGTCAATACAAAATATAACTATGTACAATGTCATCTGAACATATAAAATAGCAGTGCATAACTAAGACAAATAAAAATAAAGAGACATAGGTGTTAGCAAAAATGTTGCAAAATAAAAAAAGATTTTATACATCACTAAGTGTACACAAATTAAAGTCATTATTTGAAATTGTTTTAATTGCTTTATTTACTGAAGATGAAATAGTGTTAAGGTACATTTTAAATTCTTTCAAACAAAAAAAAATTGGTTTGTTATTGGTGAATTTACATTTATGGATATAAAATTTGCCAATAAATAAAATTAATAACAAAGCAGGCTTTTTTAAATTGGGGTCAGAATCAAAGTATCCAAAAATAATGTCTTTAAAGGTTACTGATATATATTGCTGGATATTATCTTTAATAAATATTTAAAACATTTTCCATAGTTGTTCAGTATAGAAACATGACCAAAATAAATGATAAACAGTTTCTGTGTGAACTTGGCAAAATGAGCATCTTGTGTCAATATTACTTTTATATTTAATACTTAACAGGGTAAAATGTATTTCTTATTTTAAAGGACACTTCTTTTACTTTATTAGTTAGAAAATATTTCTGTTGTAAGGACCAAATCTTTTTCCAATTTAAATTTTTAAATAAATTACTCCAGTAAGAGATTGCAGGAGAAACAGAAATTATATTTTCAAGAAAAAAGGGATCTAACTTTATTATTTCTATCTTTTTTTCCTGAAAAACATATTTTACCTATTGGAGTTTCAGTTGGCTCAGGATTAAAGTAGGAGAGTGAAAGCAGTTTTTTAAGAGAGTACAGATTCCTGTTGGAATTGCTCCCATAACTATGGCAAACTCTTTGGGGGTAACTGGCATATTGTATTCAGAAAGAAATTCAGTGTAAGTCATTAAAAAACCTTGGTTGTTAAATAGCTGACATACTAAAAGTAAGCCGTTATTAAACCATTTATCAAAAAATAAAGATCTATTTTTGTATAAAATATTTTGATTATTACAAATAAAGAATTTATGTGGGTGAAATTGTGTTTGTGAAATTGTGAAATTGAAGCCCATGCCAAAAGTACCTGTTGGTGGAAATTTGAAAGTATGATGGGAATTTTAGATATGTTGTAATTGCACATTAATAAAAAATCTTATACCTACCCCCAATATTTGAAAAAGCTTGTTGTGGGAAGATATTCCAGATGGAGTCTTGATTTTTCTAATACCGATGGGCCAATTTATTTTAAAAGTATAATTTAAAGAACTAAAATCAATCAAATTCAAGCCACCTTTGTTATAATTGTTTAGAATAACCGATTTCTTCATATAGTGGTTTTTATTTTTCCAGACAAAATCTGTCAGATCTCGATCAATCAATTTACATGTGGACTTATTAACATAAAGAGATTGGGCCACATAAGAGAGACGTGAAAGTCCCTCGGCCTTAGTGAGCAAAACTTCCTTTAATAGACAGATCCCTTTGAAGCCAGGAATTGTTTTAGCAATAATCTGATTCAAATTTGTTGCACATCCATTTTTATCTTTAGTTATTTCTATGCCAAGATATTTTACAGTACTTTTTAACAGCTATGCCACATATTGAAGAAACATTACAATTTTGAATGGGCAATAATTCACATTTATCATTATTCAGACTTAGACCAGAAGCGCTTGAAGGATATTTGAGAGGAGATTTGAATAGCAAATTCTTTTTGATTTAAATTAAACCTTTATCCATGACGTTAAATAGGCAGGCTGTAAACAATAAAGACTTTCTGAAGATTTAAGTAATTCTTTACATATTTAAACTCTGAAATATGAACCTTGGTTAATATTCTACAACTGTGACCTCATTATTTTGACTGTCTCTATTGTCTGTTTCAGTTCCACGTTGATTCCTTTATACTGACATGAATCATGACCCTGAAGTCTTGTTTAGCCCTTAATATAAAGTGATTTTAACTGTGCTCTATAAACAATTTCTAAACAATATTTATGCCCTATATTATTTAAAAAATAAAGGTTAAATTATTTTTTTATTTTGAAGAGTAGGCCTATCATTTGTAAATGTGCTAAGCGAGGTGAGACAGGTGTATGAACCAATACTTACTGTGATGGAGTAAACAAGAGCAGCCGATCCCAGAGGTAAGAAGCAGCACAGCAGGGTAAAGATGGAATAGGGCAGGTAATCTGGCTCTGGATTGGTCAGTGGAGTGAAGGACACATTAACTGGAGGCTGCACAGAGACCACAGTCTGCCCTGGATATGGCCCTTGTATGTACTGGATAGATGCTGCCGGAGCTCCATAATGCTGCACAGGTTGACCTGAAGATGCTACCGGAGCTCCATAATGCTGCACAGGTTGACCTGAAGATGCTACCGGAGCTCCATAATGCTGCACAGGTTGACCTGAAGATGCTACCGGAGCTCCATAATGCTGCACAGGTTGACCTGAAGATGCTACCGGAGCTCCATAATGCTGCACAGGTTGACCTGAAGATGCTGCCGGAGCTCCATAATGCTGCACAGGTTGACCTGAAGATGCTGCCGGAGCTCCATAATGCTGCGCAGGTTGACCTGAAGTGCTGGGATAACTCTCAGAGGGAGGGAATCCAATGGAGTATTGTGGAGGGTCCTGCTGAACTGGAAGTAAAGGCTGCCCTACTTCCACTGGAGACTTTTTGGGCTCCATGTTTGTCTTGGATTGTGTTTTTTTCCTGCAATAAGAAAGATCTGTACGTCTGTCTCTGGTGTGTAGTCAGGTGAAGACTGATATGTTGCGTGCATCTCACTTATTTGTTTTGGTACCACAAAACCAGTCACAAGGGTAATGTGTTTGGTCAAAATTGACTGGTTTTGTGGTCCAGGGTCACTGTGTTCTGAAAACATGCTGTTACATTTGTTTTCAATTTCTGAGTAAATTTTTTTTTTTTTTTTTTTTTTTTTTTATTATTGGACTACAACAGTAAAAAAATAACTAATATAATACATTTTAATGTATAAAAAATGTGTTGCTGTTGAGGGGGTCTCCAGTGCCACCTCTCTAGAACTGAAAGCAATTTACAGGAAGCCAAAAAACTTGACCAAAGACCACAGGTATACATTGGCCTACTTTATCAGTGAAGCATGTTATGTTACAAGAATGTGCAACATAACTGCCTTGTATTGTTTAAGCAACTTGTATTGTTTAAAATGCTTACATATTTGTCTGTCCAGCTGAAGTTTTAACAGGCCTGTTTAGTAGTCAACTGCATCTCTTTTTTTAGTTATGGAATTATTTAAGTGAACTCAATGTGATAGAGCAATTTACTTTTTAAGCGCTGTATGTCAAGCATATACACCATTTTCACTAGAATCATTTGAGTAGTGAATCATTCAGAATTTCTGTGATCAATGTTTTTTGATGCAAGTTTAAGCTAATAATAATACATTTTATTTAACGTAAAGCATATAAGAATATAAGGCTACATGAGGGGTCTTCATTCCAGATTTCTCTATTCCCCATTTCTCTATCTTCTCACCTAATCATGCTAGCTGTAAATGGTTTCTCTGGGTTTCTCCTTCCTTACCCCATCATCTCTATGTTTCCTCTCTCACGCCCTCATGCCTTTATGTTTCTCTGAGGTGGTACAGTAAGATTGAGCTTATATACACTGCAGAGAGACTTACAGCTTCCTTGTAAGGTAGCAAAAACACCTAATGCTTTGACATGGTACAATCCACTTTCCACATTAAGAAACTATTTCTCAGTGTATACATTAATACATTAGTGGTATACAAATGGTACATTTGCATCAGTTGAAACATTCCTTTTTGCCAACTGCACACATTTGAAGTATCATCATCATTGGAACATCTCTGCTAAGTGAACATTACATACCTCTATGCAAAATATAACTCTGCCAGTTCTCTGCTCAGCACACAAGTACAAACCTAGTCTGACTTCACAAAATACATTATGAAATTATAAAGAAAATGAATAATGAAAAATGTAACTAAAATAACACTAAACAGTACATTTTTAGTCTTCAAGCTGGCAGGTAAACCACTGAAAAGGGTTGGACAAGGCCTTAGGAGGACGATAGAGCAAGATAATTATAAGAGAGCCATCCTTCAATACCATATTCAAATGTAGCCTATTGGTGTTTCGAAAATCAAGTTGAGTGAGTCGGAGGTTCTCTCAAAAGATGGCAGCAAGACCACCCTTTAGCATTTAGTTAACAGATTTTTTAGCTAACAAAATTTTTTATGTGTAATTTGTTTTTTGAAAAACATCCTCAAACAGTCCTGCATTGATATCAATGATTTATACAGAAGTATAACTATATATATTAATAATAGTCAAGTCAAGTCCAGTCACCTTCATTTGCATGTAACGGTTCACAAAATTCACGGTTCGGTTCAATGCGATACAGTGGTGACAGACACGGTTCGGTACGTTTTCGATACAGCAAAAAGAAAGAAATGCCAGAGAAATTCCCTTGACTTTTATTTTTATTTTATTTTATTTTTAATTTTTTTTTTTTTTCATTAAAACTAACATCATATAGTATGATCTTTTTTTACTTTGAACAATGATGGAGCTACTTGACCCATCTTCTGGGGTGTCTTCTTAGCAGCATATAAAACAAAAACCGCTCCTTATAAAAAATGAAATGTAGGCTATTATTGTAGTAGCCTAGCCTAGTTATAAACAAAGGTTTATTTTATTTTATTTTATTTTTATTTTAAGTTTGCAAGACTCTAGGTTAACATTTGAGGGCAGCAATTTTATTCATGTCGAAATAATTCAAAAGCAAAACGATTAAAAAATAAATATTTGAGAGTGGAAATTAATGTATTTTTTATTTTTAAATAAGTGTTTTTTCCCCCCTACATCTAGAAACTTTTAGTTTTATAAATGGGGGTATAGTCTTTGAAGGATGGACAAAATAATGTTTTGGTCATCACATTAAAAATAACATTTAAATATATGATCATATTTGAGTTTTGAAGTGCTAGAAAATATATGTGATGTACTTGAAAGCATTTTATTCCTGCCAAACTTCCATGGCGACAGTGTTTAGCCTACTACATTAAATCCATCGTGAATGTTTCTGATTTGTGGACGTAATCATGGCACAATTTTTCTCCTGGTTTCTATACGGCAGCGCTGTTTGATCTTATAGAGATCTACGGGTAATAACGGAGAAATTCGAATGCTTCTCTCGCAGCGATGTTATTATTTCTGTGGCGAATTCACATGCTTTCTTTACTGAATATGCCTATCTTTGTGTAGTAACAGAGTGTCGCTTGATCAAGATCGGCTCGCGCTGCACACTGACATTGGTCCGAACTGATGAACTGTCAGTGAAGCAGAAGCCCAAATGATTATCGCATGCATGATTGAGTTTGCCATTTGATGTTGGGCAACGTTGTTGTGTTGGCGCCAGCACGACTGCTATCTAAATTTTGGTCGGCAGTTCAATACGAATATATAATTATGATTGATTTCTGTGATCAAAGCTGAATTTTCAGCATCATTACTCCAGTCTTCAGTGTCACATGATCCTTCAGAAGTCATTCTAATATGATATATGAATAATGGTCAAAAAGCATTCATTGTTATTATCAATGTTGAAAACAGTTATTTATTTATTTTTAGGATTCTTTGATGAATAGAAAGATCTTTTTATTTTTTGTAGAAAGCCTTTCTTTAAACTGAATTTCGTTTTCAATCTTAATTTGAATCAATGTTTCATCAACCAGTTGCCTGGATTTAATAAATTCGAAGGCAAATATAGCAGATAATATAATCATGGAGGCGATTGCATTGCTTGTGAACTGAAGCTCGTGAACTGAAGCTCGTCGTCTCGATGTGCAGATTCTAAATCTTTAAAATGATTGAATGGTTTTATTGTGTTTTAATGTTATATGAAATGTTAGCAATAGTTATTTTCTCATTTTATGTCATTATCATGAAAAAAGAAAAGAAAATGAAAGATTACAATTCAGGCTGTTCATAGAACGTGCTCGGCGGGCGACTCAGAGACTCCATGCGGGCTACCAGGACGGTAACTGGAAATTCAAGCTGCGATTTTTCACGATGGAACACTACAAATTCTACGTTTATTCGTTAAAACAGTCGGTATTTCCCAAAATGCTTCTGATTTGCAGCTGCTATTGGTGTACGTCACGATTACTAAGCGCTGCTATTGGCCTACGTAATGTTTAGGTCACGATTATTAAAGGAGTCATGACCTGTAATTTTCACTTTTCCACGAGAAAAATTGTATGTTATGATTTCCTAACGATTATACACTGGCCGGGAAGCCGATATTTAAAAGTGAAGCGTTTGTTTACCCCTGGGTTCGTCAACCAGCCCACGTGCACGCGCACTCAAATACGTGATGTTAATTTCTGCGCCGACTTGGATATACCATATATGGACACCGCAGACCTATGCTGCAGGAAGCCCGCCCTGCCCCTCTCCCCCTCATATTCAGTCGAGCACCGCCATTACTGAATTCCGATTCGAAGTACGCACTTGACCGTGAAAGATGCAGAAACGTGGTGCACACGTGAGTTGCTGAGTTCCCTTTCCAGCTCAGGTTCAGAGTCTGGCTCATGCATATAAGGTTGAATTCCGTAGGTCGCGGCCAGGTCGGGTTCATTCACAACTTGCGCCATGATGTCATTTTGGAATGATATGCTGAAGCGTTACCTGCGGTGTCAACACCCCTCCTTCCTGCCACCAATCAACGCGCCCCTCATTTGCATTATTACAATGACCGTCCACGACAGCCAAAATATATCAAATCTCGCGAGACAATAATGCCTTCAGAAATAAGGGTCAGAGGAGCTCTGTGTTTATTTTTTTTCCACTTTTCTTTTTTGGAAGGGCCTGAAAGACTATAATAGAGCGTGGGTATCCAATGTAATACTAGGTTATGACTCCTTTAAGGATGTAAGGCGAACGGAACGGAACAGTTAAATTAACAATAAATGAACATGGTGAGTTACATTTTATAAACAATATTGTCAATATTGTTTGTTTTCCCTCTATTTTGCTGACGACAATTTCAAAATAAAGCCATTTTACCAGAGTCTCAATGCAACAGACAGCGATTGAACCGAACCGTGAATTTTGTGAACCGTTACATAATCCTATATAATTATGAATTCAATTGTTATAATACTTTACAATATTACTGTTTGTTGTTGTATTTTTCAAAACTTGAAACTTGTGTGTGTGTGTGTGTGTCAGTTGTATTTTTAAATGTTTTTGAAATAAGTCTCTTATCCTCACCCAGCCTGCGTTTATTTGATTAAAATATAGTAGCCCTAGGCTATGAACAACAGTATTGTGATGTATTATTACAATTTGAAATAACAGTTTCTATTTGGACATATATTAAAAGTATTTTATTTATTTTTTCCTGATTTCTCATTTTAACGATCTCATAGCTTTATGTATGCAATTGTAAAAAAAAATTTTGCCTCTGTCACAGTGTATTCTTAACCTGAATTAGCACTGTTCATATGGTATGGGCAACACCAATAGGTATCATGTAACACAAAATAAACATGTGTTTTCTTCATGATACAGGGCACAATCTTAGCTTGGTTTTTATTTTGTTACCATTAGACATATGACTGGGTTTTAATTTGAGGTATGAAAACCTGAGGATAGCACATATTGAAAGCTAAATTGCTATAACATAAATTGTCAATTTGAAATGATACTGTACACTGGTGTACAGTAAGCATTTGCATAATAAATGAAATGAGATCAAAAGATTATCATGCTTTTGTCGTGCTGCAACGAGGACATACTCGGCCGATCCATGTAGCGTTCAATGGACGGGTGCCGTCCTCATTGCTCCTGCACGACAATAGATGAGAGCGCGCGGGGGCTATTTATAGAGCAGAGTCGACCTGTCTTTCTGTACGACGGTAACTGTAAATTCAAGCTTCGATTTTTCACGATGGATATACTCGCGACATCAAGTGTAGATTGTGTTAAACACGATAAGAACACTACAAATTCTAGGTTTGTTGGCTAAAACAGTCGGTATTTCCGGCAATGCTTCTGATTTGCAGCTGCTATTGACGTACGTCACGATTTACTAAGCGCTCCTATTATGGAGCTCATAATATGACAAAACGATTTGAATTTGAATTGTGTAAATTTGAATTATTTACAAGTGTAATCTAAAAAAATTGAATTTTAGGTGGTAGTTTAAATAGTTCTGAATTTGATTTTTTTTAAACGAATATTGAACATTTGAAATTTAACAAACTGAAATGTTTTTATGGCTGAATTTTACAGACATGTATTTTCAAACAGCTAGTTTTTTTGTTCTGAATTCGTATATTGCAAATATTCAGTTTAAAAAAATACAGATTCAAGTTTTCAAGATGAAGAAATTCGGAACTTCAAATTCAGTTTTCTAAAATTCAATGTCAAAAATTCAAGTTCAAAAATTCAGATCTTACAGAAAGTAGGTCACAGGTCACCCACAGGGAAGAGTAAAGGATCTCAGATAAGTCGAACAGAGCATTTTGGCTGCACTGCAGTAGTTTTCTGCCGCAAACGCGGTGGTGGTTCAAGAGAATCTGTGTATCTTTCATTCAGTCGTTTTTTATTTAATATTAAGAGTAGAAAAATGAGAAAACAGCTTGAGTATTAGATTTCTAATATTCTAGTATTAATAATAGTCCGCTGCAGCAGTTGCACGGAGCTTACAAAACTTAACGCGTGTATTGCAACTATAGGCTACATTTAATTTTCTCATAAAACAACTAGACTAACGAATGGCTCGGTACAACAGAAGAGCCCAGAAAGGGCTTTCTCTCTGTGTAGACCAGCAGTTGGTCTGAATTTGCTATAGGCTAACCTATAACCTATTTTCTGGACTGTATAGGCTAAGTCACGTTTTATCATGAAACACGCTGTGATTTATTCCAAAGTGGCATATATAATGCATTTAACGTTAAATAATCTAAATGTTGACTTTCAAAAGTAGGTGAGCTAAGAAGGCTATTCTCTGTATTTTGGTTCATTTTTGGTGAGCGCCAGAAAGATCTAAAGAGACCGAGACGCGCTAAAGCAGCGCATCATGTTGTTTTATTTATTTTTCAATTACATGATATTTTGTAGTAATTTTGAATGTACACAAATAAAAATATACATTTCACTGTTTCGGATGATGTCATATTATCTGTATGTCTATAAAGAACAGAGTATTAAGTTATTTCCCTGCAGTGGAACAAATCCAAGTGATGGCGCTCGCGCATCGCGCTCTCACACAGCATAGTAGGATATCAGTTCTGGCGTTGCTTCATATCGCAGACTGCTCATTATCAAAATGAAACACAGTCATATAAAAAGTTATTCTGCCTAATTTAATTGGTCTGTTGTACAATATAAAGGGCAAGCTGTGCCGCACACAGTCCTACTCCAAACATTTCCCTTGCTGTGAAGACGCTGATTTAGCCTATAGGCCTACGTGTATTTTGGGACTCGACTGAAGTATGAAGCCTTCTTTATATTAATAGTTAGCATCCACATGTTACATTGCAATGAAAACTTTTGACTGAATGAGAGATGCGCGACCGTTTCGATTTAAATAAATTTGTTTAGGCTTGGCGTTTATAAAGGGCACAATATAGGCTTTCTATAGTCTGTAGCCTATATATTATTTTATTATAGCCTAGCCTACATACTTATTTTTCATTCTTGTTGTTTTCTGCATTCATTTGTCATAAGGGAAAGTAAAATAGGCAACACATAGCCTACATGTTAATAGTGTTTATCATGTAAATGTTGTATTTTATTTACAGGTCTTTTACACTATTGCTGAATAGGCTAATATTAAAAAAGATTTTTTTATGACGGTTTGACGCGCGCGCGTTTCTCTCTCAACATGATCCGGTGTGACCAGAGAAAGTTGCCAGAGAAAATAACACACAGTTTTGTTTAACATCAATTGATACTCAATATTAATTAAATAAATAAATTTAATGTCAGAGAATGCACAAAGCGCATCCTTTTGAGATGTAAATTATAATACATTTTAATAAAACACACAAGGCCTACATCATAAAACTCAGAAGATTATGTATTTTAATATATTATATTATAATACAAATAAAAAGGCTTCATACTTCAGTCGAGTCCCAAAATACACGTAGGCCTATAGGCTAAATCAGCGTCTTCACAGCAAGGGAAATGTTTGGAGTGGGACTGTGTGCGGCACAGCTTGCCCTTTATATTGTACAACAGACCAATTAAATTAGGCAGAATAACTTTTTATATGTTTGGTTGACTGTGTTTCATTTTGATAATGAGCAGTCTGCGATATGAAGCAACGCCAGAACTGATACTAGGCCTATGCTGTGTGAGAGCGCGATGCGCGAGCGCCATCACTTGGATTTGTTCCACTGCAGGGAAATAACTTAATACTCTGTTCTTTATAGACATACAGATAATATGACATCATCCGAAACAGTGAAATGTATATTTTTATTTGTGTACATTCAAAATTACTACAAAATATCATGTAATTGAAAAATAAATAAAACAACATGATGCGCTGCTTTAGCGCGTCTCGGTCTCTTTAGATCTTTCTGGCGCTCACCAAAAATGAACCAAAATACAGAGAATAGCCTTCTTAGCTCACCTACTTTTGAAAGACAACATTTAGATTATTTAACGTTAAATGCATTATATATGCCACTTTGGAATAAATCACAGCGTGTTTCATGATAAAACGTGACTTAGCCTATACAGTCCAGAAAATAGGTTATAGGTTAGCCTATAGCAAATTCAGACCAACTGCTGGTCTACACAGAGAGAAAGCCCTTTCTGGGCTCTTCTGTTGTACCGAGCCATTCGTTAGTCTAGTTGTTTTATGAGAAAATTAAATGTAGCCTATAGTTGCAATACACGCGTTAAGTTTTGTAAGCTCCGTGCAACTGCTGCAGCGGACTATTATTAATACTAGAATATTAGAAATCTAATACTCAAGCTGTTTTCTCATTTTTCTACTCTTAATATTAAATAAAAAACGACTGAATGAAAGATACACAGATTCTCTTGAACCACCACCGCGTTTGCGGCAGAAAACTACTGCAGTGCAGCCAAAATGCTCTGTTCGACTTATCTGAGATCCTTTACTCTTCCCTGTGGGTGACCTGTGACCTACTTTCTGTAAGATCTGAATTTTTGAACTTGAATTTTTGACATTGAATTTTAGAAAACTGAATTTGAAGTTCTGAATTTCTTCATCTTGAAAACTTGAATCTGTATTTTTTTAAACTGAATATTTGCAATATACGAATTCAGAACAAAAAAACTAGCTGTTTGAAAATACATGTCTGTAAAATTCAGCCATAAAAACATTTCAGTTTGTTCAATTTCAAATGTTCAATATTCGTTTAAAAAAATTCAAATTCAGAACTATTTAAACTACCACCTAAAATTCAATTTTGTTAGATTTCACTTGCAAATAATTCAAATTTACACAATTCAAATTCAAATCGTTTTGTCATACACTGTAAAAAAAAATTTGTTCACTCAACTTACATTTTTTAGTTATTTTTTTGCTTTGACTCAGTTAAGTTTTATTGACTTAATCTACTAAGTATGTTCAACTTAAAAAGTTTAGTTGACATAGTTAAAATAGTTGAGCCAACAACTTATTTCAAGTTACCTGGACTTGTAAAGATTAGTTGAAATACAATAACTTACATTTTCAAGTTACCTGGATTTGTAAAGATTAGTTGAAATACGATAACTTACATTTTCAAGTTACCTGGACTTGTAAAGATTAGTTGAAATACGATAACTTACATTTTCAAGTTACCTGGACTTGTAAAGATTAGTTGAAATACAATAACTTACATGTTCAAGTTACCTGGACTTCTAAATATTAGTTGAAATACGATAACTTACATTTTCAAGTTATCTGTACTAAAGTGTATGTTCATTGAACTTAATTTAGCATATTTTCTCAACTTGCAATATAGCACACTCAACCAAATAAATAACAGATTTTTCCATACAAATGGTTTTATTGTTCCTTACAAATCAATAAATGTTAAGAATAAACAACATATTCAAAGGAATACAATTATATCACAATTGCATGAAGTTTAAAGATAAAAATGTATTTGAAAAATGCATAGAAAGTGTATTCATGTGGGATTTTTTTCATGTTTGTACAAGTTTTCAGCATTGATGACCTGACATGCATTCTCATTGCTTAATTTTTTAAAATTTTACTTGGCTAAAACATATATTAAGATTTCATGTGTTTTAAAGTTATTTCTCAAGGGGGTATATTTATGTGAAAAATCTTAGTCTCTGTTCACACAAAAAAAGTTGCTCACCTGTTAATACCTGTTAATACTTTCCATTGTTGGTAGACAAATGAAGATCTTTTTAATAAAATCGGTGAGCTTTCTGTCCCTCCTTTGACAGCCTAAGCAACTAGCACTTTCAAGGTCCAGAAAAGACATCCTTAAAGTAATCCAAGTGACTCCAGTGGTTTAACCTAGGTTTTATGAAGCATTGTCAGTGTTTCATTCCATTTTATTTATTAAATAGTTTTCTCCATCAAATGTTTACAAGAACATAGCAGCACATGATTCTTGTGTCGACGCGAAAGCTGACACTGCTGCATGTAAACAAATATATAAACCACTGACGTCACTTGGATTACTTTAAGGATGTCTTTTCTGGAACTTGAAAGTATTAGTTGAATAGGATGTCAAAGGAGGGACAGAAAGATCAAAGATTTCATTTAAAAAAATATCTTAATTTATGTTTCAAAGATAAACAAAGGTCTTTTAGGTTTGGAGCAACATGAGATCTAACATTTAACAAAATAATTTTAATTTAGGTTAAACTAACACTTTAAGATTTTTCACATTAATAATACCTCTTTAACTGTGAAATAACTTTAAACCACATGAAATCTTAATATATGTTTTAGCCAAGTAAAATTAAACAAAGTTAAACAATGAAAATGATGTCAGGCCCTTGATGCAGAGAACTTGTAAAAACATGGGTAAACAAAAAAATACAGATGAAAACACAGGCTCTTTGTAGAAATACCTTACCTCAACAACATCTTTAATTCAACAATGTATTTTTAAGAGAGTGCACTCTTGCACTGCAGGTATCAGCTCCAATGTTCATGAATCACCTCGAAAGTGTATCTGAGGTGTTTTCTGGGGTAGTTTATGTTGAGAGCATAAAGCAATGTCATTTGTATGTCACCAAATCCTCGCAGAACAACTGCTTCCTCGATTACAAGGGCCACATCACTAGAGTTGCATGGAATTGGGTCTATCACATCTTCCACCACTGCGATGATTCCTAGAGTCATGCCCCGATCATATCTTCTTCGGAATCTGTGTGCTGTATTAAAAAATGACAAACTTCAAAATGTGCTTTCACACATACAACACTGAAGCTCAACCACTTAAACACAACATGAGTACACCAAGTCTTATTTAGTGTTCCGAAGAAGATTAAAGGTCTTACAGGCTTGGAACAATATGAGGGCGAGTAATTGATGAGAGAACTTTCATTTTTGAATGAACTATCCTGTAAAAAACCTTTAAACTGAGAGACTTAGGTCAAATACTATACACTGTGAATAAACGGAGGCATTTTGCATCTGTACACTAAATGAAGCATTATAAAATGTTACAATCAAGCTACAATATTTTAAGGCCTAAAGAAATTGATTTCACAGGGGACTTTTTTCTTCCAAAATGTAATTTTGATTATCAAAGATAAAACTTAAAGGTGGTATCAGCGATTTCAGGCCCAAACATAAATGATCACATTCATCTAATATTTCCTAACGATCCGCTAGCTGCCCGCCCCATAAGCATGCTGTCAAAAAACCGCGTCTCTCTAGGTAGCCTAGGCTCTGAGATCTGCACAGAAAAACAGTTGGTATCAACATCACTCAAAACCAAAATAAATAGTGTTCCAACCAATCATCGACAGGGGCGGGTGTTGTGAGGTTTTCGCGTGCAGCCGTCATAGGCAGCCGTGCACGAGCGCAAAACCTCACAACACCCGCCCCTGTCGATGATTGGTTGGAACACTATTTATTTTGGTTTTGAGTGATGTTGATACCAACTGTTTTTGTGTGCAGATCTCAGAGCCTAGGCTACCTAGAGAGACGCGGTTTTTTGACAGCATGCTTATGGGGCGGGCAGCTAGCGGATCGTTAGGAAATATTAGATGAATGTGATCATTTATGTTTGGGCCTGAAATCGCTGATACCACCTTTAATATGTCATTATAAAATGATTGACTAGAAGGTGACTAATTTTAATTTATTTTAAATCCGCATTAACAAATGACATATTACTTTTTTCTTCAATATTTTGCAGCACTAATAAAAAATATGCACGACAACAGAAATGGCAAGAAAGGAAGTGCCCATAATGTTTATGAAAAAAATACAGTAGAAATATATGTACTTACATTTTTATCTAGGCTGTCCATTATGGTCCTCATTTCAGCAATGTCAGCAAAGTGCTTGAACGGTAGACACAACAGTTTTGGTAGATGCCAGTCAAGACCCTCATAAAAGGACTTGCTCAGGTCCAGTGAAATTAGCATGTTGAATTCTGCACTGATCTAAACTAATATTAAATGACACAAACATAACAGCAGCATGTTAAACAACACTGCAAAATAATATATCTACATATTCATCTAAACACCATTTTCAGCAGTGTAGGACTTTACCTGTCTCTCACAAAAAAAGAACCGGCCACCTCTTTTTCCATAGCAGATACTGGAGGATCCTTTTTTAACTCTCCTGTCTGCCTGTAATGCCACAGGTCTCTGAGAAAGCATAAAGATCACAGTTCAACGTAAAAGCTGCAGCACAGAGCCGGACAGATTGTGTATGGTCCCTGGACAAATGTATTTTTTAGAGCAAACTCAGTTCTAAATGAACACACACAGTCTTTATAGATGCAGGGAAGCAGACAGTTACTTACATGATGGCAGTGCTTCAGCTTGTAGTGCCTTCTGACAATGCGTTCATTGGTTGTCTTGAATAAACAGAACTTGCTGCTCCACTTTATTGGTCAAGGGCAAAAGAAAAGAACAATTAAGTCAACTAACATTTAATAAACCGAGTACACATACACAATCAAGATCAAGACTAGATCAATAATAGTTTATCACCAAATTTGTGGATATATATTTATTGACATTACTATTAAGACCTTATTAGGACAGTATTAGCTGCTAAGCATTTCACTAGTTCTGGGGAAAACACTGCGATGGTTAAGCGGTTGCTATAGTTACATAATCTCCCACAATAAACTAAACATAACTGACCACAGTCTTTTAAGTTCGACATTTAATAAGTAAAACTAGACAGTTGTACAACAACTTTTCAGTTATGGAGCGTCCATCTCGAACACCGGAGGATTCTGATAATCCTGCCGCACCACTCACACAGTTTTACATTAAATTAACGTTACATTATTTGTCAGCTCGTTGTTGTCGTACTCACGCGTCGACGCTGCTTTGCCTGAATGGTGATTAGACTTGCTGATTTTGGCGCAAATAACTTGAACATGAGAGTGAACAAACATGGTAGAAATGCGTTATTTTTCACGACATGCTTTTCCCGCTCTATAGGCTATTTTATCATTTATCCATATATCAGTCTCTCTCACATAATTAATATATATATATATATATATATATATATATATATATATATATATATATATATATATATATATATATATATATATATATTAGCCTATGTAACGTTAAACTGGTAAAACTGGTAAAACTGGATTAGCAACAGTCCAATGTGATCTAGAAACGTTGATATTGAACAATACATGGATGATTACTTCATATGTCATTTTACAAGTTATTACATCATATTAACGAATATTTACTTACCATATTTGATGATAGTGGAAGAATTAAATCATCTGCCGATAAACTCTCCAGCAATGGCCGATGAAGGAGTCAAGGCGAGAGACCTGTTTGTTTCGCGCTTCACGTGATCTCATCTCGCGATAAAAAATGAGAACTAACCTTACTGGTTCAGCATATGTTTTTAAGTTGAGGCGGCAAATACTCTAGTTATGTCAACTTGCAGACTAGTTGAGACAGTGAAAACTTAACATGTTAAGTTGAATTAACAAATTCAGAAACCACAAGTTGTATAAACTTACAAAATTACATTGAAACAACTAAAATGCGGAATCATTTTTTACAGTGTATTATAAGCTCCATATCCTATTGGCCAACGTAAGGTCAGTTGTATTTTTACATGTATTCTCTTATTTCAAACCCAGCCTGCGTTTATTTGATTAAAATATAGTAGCCTAGGCTATGAACAACAGTATTGTGATGTATTATTACAATTTGAAATAACAGTTTTGGACATATATTAAATGTATTTTATTTATTTTTTCCTGATTTCTAATTTGAACGATCTCATAGCTTTATGTGTGCAATTTTAAATGCAGTGAAAATATATGAATGCCTGATCTGATGCTGAACCGTGAATTTTGTGAACCGTTACATAATCCTATATAATTATAAATTCAATTGTTATAATACTTTACAATATTACTGTTTGTTGTTGTATTTTTCAAAACGTGAATCGTGTGTGTTTGTGTGTGTGTGTGTGTGTGTGTGTGTCAGTTGTATTTTTAAATGTTTTTGAAATAAGTCTCTTATCCTCACCCAGCCTGCATTTATTTGATTAAAATATAGTAGCCTAGGCTATGAACAACAGTATTGTGATGTATTATTACAATTTGAAATAACAGTTTTGGACATATATTAAATGTATTTTATTTATTTTTTCCTGATTTCTAATTTGAACGATCTCATAGCTTTATGTGTGCAATTGTAAATGCAGTGAAAATATATGAATGCCTGATCTGATGCTGAACCGTGAATTTTGTGAACCGTTACATAATCCTATATAATTATAAATTCAATTGTTATAATACTTTACAATATTACTGTTTGTTGTTGTATTTTTCAAAACGTGAATCTTGTGTGTGTGTGTGTGTGTGTGTGTGTGTGTCAGTTGTATTTTTAAATGTTTTTGAAATAAGTCTCTTATCCTCACCCAGCCTGCGTTTATTTGATTAAAATATAGTAGCCTATAGGCTATGAACAACAGTATTGTGATGTATTTCTTTTTTCTTTTTTTTTTTTGCCTCTGTCACAGTGTATTCTTAACCTGAATTAGCACTGTTCATACGGTATGGGCAACACCAATAGGTATCATGTAACACAAAATAAACATGTGTTTTCTTCATGATACAGGGCACAATCTTAGCTTGGTTTTTATTTTGTTACCATTAGACATATGACTGGGTTTTAATTTGAGGTATGAAAACCTGAGGATAGCACATATTGAAAGCTAAATTGCTATAACATAAATTGTCAATTTGAAATGATACTGTACACTGGTGTACAGCAAGCATTTGCATAATAAATGAAATGAGATCAAAAGATCATCATGCTTTTGTCGTGAGGACATATTCGGCGGATCGATGTAGCGTTCAATGGACGGGTGCCGTCCTCATTGCTCCTGCACGACAAAAGACGAGAGCGCGCGGGGGCTATTTATAGAGTAGAGTCGACCTGTCTTTCTGTACGACGGTAACTGTAAATTCAAGCTTCGATTTTTCACGATGGATATACTCGCGACATCAAGTGTAGATTGTGTTAAACACGATAAGAACACTACAAATTCTAGGTTTGTTGGCTAAAACAGTCGGTATTTCCGGCAATGCTTCTGATTTGCAGCTGCTATTGACGTACGTCACGATTTACTAAGCGCTCCTATTGGCCAACGTAAGGTCAGTTGTATTTTTACATGTATTCTCTTATTTCAAACCCAGCCTGCGTTTATTTGATTAAAATATAGTAGCCTAGGCTATGAACAACAGTATTGTGATGTATTATTACAATTTGAAATAACAGTTTTGGACATATATTAAATGTATTTTATTGATTTTTTCCTGATTTCTAATTTGAACGATCTCATAGCTTTATGTGTGCAATTTTAAATGCAGTGAAAATATATGAATGCCTGATCTGATGCTGAACCGTGAATTTTGTGAACCGTTACATAATCCTATATAATTATAAATTCAATTGTTATAATACTTTACAATATTACTGTTTGTTGTTGTATTTTTCAAAACGTGAATCGTGTGTGTTTGTGTGTGTGTGTGTGTGTGTGTGTGTGTGTGTGTGTCAGTTGTATTTTTAAATGTTTTTGAAATAAGTCTCTTATCCTCACCCAGCCTGCATTTATTTGATTAAAATATAGTAGCCTAGGCTATGAACAACAGTATTGTGATGTATTATTACAATTTGAAATAACAGTTTTGGACATATATTAAATGTATTTTATTTATTTTTTCCTGATTTCTAATTTGAACGATCTCATAGCTTTATGTATGCAATTGTAAATGCAGTGAAAATATATGAATGCCTGATCTGATGCTGAACCGTGAATTTTGTGAACCGTTACATAATCCTATATAATTATAAATTCAATTGTTATAATACTTTACAATATTACTGTTTGTTGTTGTATTTTTCAAAACGTGAATCTTGTGTGTGTGTGTGTGTGTGTGTGTGTGTGTGTGTCAGTTGTATTTTTAAATGTTTTTGAAATAAGTCTCTTATCCTCACCCAGCCTGCGTTTATTAGATTAAAATATAGTAGCCTATAGGCTATGAACAACAGTATTGTGATGTATTTCTTTTTTCTTTCTTTTTTTTGCCTCTGTCACAGTGTATTCTTAACCTGAATTAGCACTGTTCATACGGTATGGGCAACACCAATAGGTATCATGTAACACAAAATAAACATGTGTTTTCTTCATGATACAGGGCACAATCTTAGCTTGGTTTTTATTTTGTTACCATTAGACATATGACTGGGTTTTAATTTGAGGTATGAAAACCTGAGGATAGCACATATTGAAAGCTAAATTGCTATAACATAAATTGTCAATTTGAAATGATACTGTACACTGGTGTACAGCAAGCATTTGCATAATAAATGAAATGAGATCAAAAGATCATCATGCTTTTGTCGTGCTGCAATGAGGACATACTTGGCGGATCCATGTAGCGTTCAATGGACGGGTGCCGTCCTCATTGCTCCTGCACGACAATAGATGAGAGCGCGCGGGGGCTATTTATAGAGCAGAGTCGACCTGTCTTTCTGTACGACGGTAACTGTAAATTCAAGCTTCGATTTTTCACGATGGATATACTCGCGACATCAAGTGTAGATTGTGTTAAACACGATAAGAACACTACAAATTCTAGGTTTGTTGGCTAAAACAGTCGGTATTTCCGGCAATGCTTCTGATTTGCAGCTGCTATTGACGTACGTCACGATTTACTAAGCGCTCCTATTGGCCAACGTAAGGTCAGTTGTATTTTTACATGTATTCTCTTATTTCAAACCCAGCCTGCGTTTATTTGATTAAAATATAGTAGCCTAGGCTATGAACAACAGTATTGTGATGTATTATTACAATTTGAAATAACAGTTTTGGACATATATTAAATGTATTTTATTGATTTTTTCCTGATTTCTAATTTGAACGATCTCATAGCTTTATGTGTGCAATTTTAAATGCAGTGAAAATATATGAATGCCTGATCTGATGCTGAACCGTGAATTTTGTGAACCGTTACATAATCCTATATAATTATAAATTCAATTGTTATAATACTTTACAATATTACTGTTTGTTGTTGTATTTTTCAAAACGTGAATCGTGTGTGTTTGTGTGTGTGTGTGTGTGTGTGTGTCAGTTGTATTTTTAAATGTTTTTGAAATAAGTCTCTTATCCTCACCCAGCCTGCATTTATTTGATTAAAATATAGTAGCCTAGGCTATGAACAACAGTATTGTGATGTATTATTACAATTTGAAATAACAGTTTTGGACATATATTAAATGTATTTTATTTATTTTTTCCTGATTTCTAATTTGAACGATCTCATAGCTTTATGTATGCAATTGTAAATGCAGTGAAAATATATGAATGCCTGATCTGATGCTGAACCGTGAATTTTGTGAACCGTTACATAATCCTATATAATTATAAATTCAATTGTTATAATACTTTACAATATTACTGTTTGTTGTTGTATTTTTCAAAACGTGAATCTTGTGTGTGTGTGTGTGTGTGTGTGTGTGTGTCAGTTGTATTTTTAAATGTTTTTGAAATAAGTCTCTTATCCTCACCCAGCCTGCGTTTATTAGATTAAAATATAGTAGCCTATAGGCTATGAACAACAGTATTGTGATGTATTTCTTTTTTCTTTTTTTTTTTTGCCTCTGTCACAGTGTATTCTTAACCTGAATTAGCACTGTTCATACGGTATGGGCAACACCAATAGGTATCATGTAACACAAAATAAACATGTGTTTTCTTCATGATACAGGGCACAATCTTAGCTTGGTTTTTATTTTGTTACCATTAGACATATGACTGGGTTTTAATTTGAGGTATGAAAACCTGAGGATAGCACATATTGAAAGCTAAATTGCTATAACATAAATTGTCAATTTGAAATGATACTGTACACTGGTGTACAGCAAGCATTTGCATAATAAATGAAATGAGATCAAAAGATCATCATGCTTTTGTCGTGCTGCAATGAGGACATACTTGGCGGATCCATGTAGCGTTAAATGGACGGGTGCCGTCCTCATTGCTCCTGCACGACAATAGACAAGAGCGCGCGGGGGCTATTTATAGAGCAGAGTCGACCTGTCTTTCTGTACGACGGTAACTGTAAATTCAAGCTTCGATTTTTCACGATGGATATACTCGCGACATCAAGTGTAGATTGTGTTAAACACGATAAGAACACTACAAATTCTAGGTTTGTTGGCTAAAACAGTCGGTATTTCCGGCAATGCTTCTGATTTGCAGCTGCTATTGACTTACGTCACGATTTACTAAGCGCTCCTATTGGCCAACGTAAGGTCAGTTGTATTTTTACATGTATTCTCTTATTTCAAACCCAGCCTGCGTTTATTTGATTAAAATATAGTAGCCTAGGCTATGAACAACAGTATTGTGATGTATTATTACAATTTGAAATAACAGTTTTGGACATATATTAAATGTATTTTATTTATTTTTTCCTGATTTCTAATTTGAACGATCTCATAGCTTTATGTGTGCAATTTTAAATGCAGTGAAAATATATGAATGCCTGATCTGATGCTGAACCGTGAATTTTGTGAACCGTTACATAATCCTATATAATTATAAATTCAATTGTTATAATACTTTACAATATTACTGTTTGTTGTTGTATTTTTCAAAACGTGAATCTTGTGTGTGTGTGTGTGTGTGTGTGTGTGTCAGTTGTATTTTTAAATGTTTTTGAAATAAGTCTCTTATCCTCACCCAGCCTGCGTTTATTAGATTAAAATATAGTAGCCTATAGGCTATGAACAACAGTATTGTGATGTATTTCTTTTTTCTTTTCTTTTTTTTGCCTCTGTCACAGTGTATTCTTAACCTGAATTAGCACTGTTCATACGGTATGGGCAACACCAATAGGTATCATGTAACACAAAATAAACATGTGTTTTCTTCATGATACAGGGCACAATCTTAGCTTGGTTTTTATTTTGTTACCATTAGACATATGACTGGGTTTTAATTTGAGGTATGAAAACCTGAGGATAGCACATATTGAAAGCTAAATTGCTATAACATAAATTGTCAATTTGAAATGATACTGTACACTGGTGTACAGTAAGCATTTGCATAATAAATGAAATGAGATCAAAAGATCATCATGCTTTTGTCGTGCTGCAACGAGGACATACTCGGAGGATCCATGTAGCGTTAAATGGACGGGTGCCGTCCTCATCGCTCCTGCACGACAATAGAGGAGAGCGCGCGGGGGCTATTTATAGAGCAGAGTCGACCTGTCTTTCTGTACGACGGTAACTGTAAATTCAAGCTTCGATTTTTCACGATGGATATACTCGCGACATCAAGTGTAGATTGTGTTAAACACGATAAGAACACTACAAATTCTAGGTTTGTTGGCTAAAACAGTCGGTATTTCCGGCAATGCTTCTGATTTGCAGCTGCTATTGACGTACGTCACGATTTACTAAGCGCTCCTATTGGCCAACGTAAGGTCAGTTGTATTTTTACATGTATTCTCTTATTTCAAACCCAGCCTGCGTTTATTTGATTAAAATATAGTAGCCTAGGCTATGAACAACAGTATTGTGATGTATTATTACAATTTGAAATAACAGTTTTGGACATATATTAAATGTATTTTACTGATTTTTTCCTGATTTCTAATTTGAACGATCTCATAGCTTTATGTGTGCAATTTTAAATGCAGTGAAAATATATGAATGCCTGATCTGATGCTGAACCGTGAATTTTGTGAACCGTTACATAATCCTATATAATTATAAATTCAATTGTTATAATACTTTACAATATTACTGTTTGTTGTTGTATTTTTCAAAACGTGAATCTTGTGTGTGTGTGTGTGTGTGTGTGTGTGTGTGTGTGTGTGTGTGTCAGTTGTATTTTTAAATGTTTTTGAAATAAGTCTCTTATCCTCACCCAGCCTGCGTTTATTTGATTAAAATATAGTAGCCTATAGGCTATGAACAACAGTATTGTGATGTATTTCTTTTTTCTTTTTTTTTTTTTTGCCTCTGTCACAGTGTATTCTTAACCTGAATTAGCACTGTTCATACGGTATGGGCAACACCAATAGGTATCATGTAACACAAAATAAACATGTGTTTTCTTCATGATACAGGGCACAATCTTAGCTTGGTTTTTATTTTGTTACCATTAGACATATGACTGGGTTTTAATTTGAGGTATGAAAACCTGAGGATAGCACATATTGAAAGCTAAATTGCTATAACATAAATTGTCAATTTGAAATGATACTGTACACTGGTGTACAGTAAGCATTTGCATAATAAATGAAATGAGATCAAAAGATCATCATGCTTTTGTCGTGCTGCAACGAGGACATACTCGGAGGATCCGTGTAGCGTTCAATGGACGGGTGCCGTCCTCATCACTCCTGCACGACAATAGAGGAGAGCGCGCGGGGGCTATTTATAGAGCAGAGTCGACCTGTCTTTCTGTACGACGGTAACTGTAAATTCAAGCTTCGATTTTTCACGATGGATATACTCGCGACATCAAGTGTAGATTGTGTTAAACACGATAAGAACACTACAAATTCTAGGTTTGTTGGCTAAAACAGTCGGTATTTCCGGCAATGCTTCTGATTTGCAGCTGCTATTGACGTACGTCACGATTTACTAAGCGCTCCTATTGGCCAACGTAAGGTCAGTTGTATTTTTACATGTATTCTCTTATTTCAAACCCAGCCTGCGTTTATTTGATTAAAATATAGTAGCCTAGGCTATGAACAACAGTATTGTGATGTATTATTACAATTTGAAATAACAGTTTTGGACATATATTAAATGTATTTTATTGATTTTTTCCTGATTTCTAATTTGAACGATCTCATAGCTTTATGTGTGCAATTTTAAATGCAGTGAAAATATATGAATGCCTGATCTGATGCTGAACCGTGAATTTTGTGAACCGTTACATAATCCTATATAATTATAAATTCAATTGTTATAATACTTTACAATATTACTGTTTGTTGTTGTATTTTTCAAAACGTGAATCGTGTGTGTTTGTGTGTGTGTGTGTGTGTGTGTGTGTGTGTCAGTTGTATTTTTAAATGTTTTTGAAATAAGTCTCTTATCCTCACCCAGCCTGCATTTATTTGATTAAAATATAGTAGCCTAGGCTATGAACAACAGTATTGTGATGTATTATTACAATTTGAAATAACAGTTTTGGACATATATTAAATGTATTTTATTTATTTTTTCCTGATTTCTAATTTGAACGATCTCATAGCTTTATGTATGCAATTGTAAATGCAGTGAAAATATATGAATGCCTGATCTGATGCTGAACCGTGAATTTTGTGAACCGTTACATAATCCTATATAATTATAAATTCAATTGTTATAATACTTTACAATATTACTGTTTGTTGTTGTATTTTTCAAAACGTGAATCTTGTGTGTGTGTGTGTGTGTGTGTGTGTGTGTGTGTGTGTGTGTCAGTTGTATTTTTAAATGTTTTTGAAATAAGTCTCTTATCCTCACCCAGCCTGCGTTTATTAGATTAAAATATAGTAGCCTATAGGCTATGAACAACAGTATTGTGATGTATTTCTTTTTTCTTTCTTTTTTTTGCCTCTGTCACAGTGTATTCTTAACCTGAATTAGCACTGTTCATACGGTATGGGCAACACCAATAGGTATCATGTAACACAAAATAAACATGTGTTTTCTTCATGATACAGGGCACAATCTTAGCTTGGTTTTTATTTTGTTACCATTAGACATATGACTGGGTTTTAATTTGAGGTATGAAAACCTGAGGATAGCACATATTGAAAGCTAAATTGCTATAACATAAATTGTCAATTTGAAATGATACTGTACACTGGTGTACAGCAAGCATTTGCATAATAAATGAAATGAGATCAAAAGATCATCATGCTTTTGTCGTGCTGCAATGAGGACATACTTGGCGGATCCATGTAGCGTTCAATGGACGGGTGCCGTCCTCATTGCTCCTGCACGACAATAGACGAGAGCGCGCGGGGGCTATTTATAGAGCAGAGTCGACCGGTCTTTCTGTACGACGGTAACTGTAAATTCAAGCTTCGATTTTTCACGATGGATATACTCGCGACATCAAGTGTAGATTGTGTTAAACACGATAAGAACACTACAAATTCTAGGTTTGTTGGCTAAAACAGTCGGTATTTCCGGCAATGCTTCTGATTTGCAGCTGCTATTGACGTACGTCACGATTTACTAAGCGCTCCTATTGGCCAACGTAAGGTCAGTTGTATTTTTACATGTATTCTCTTATTTCAAACCCAGCCTGCGTTTATTTGATTAAAATATAGTAGCCTAGGCTATGAACAACAGTATTGTGATGTATTATTACAATTTGAAATAACAGTTTTGGACATATATTAAATGTATTTTATTGATTTTTTCCTGATTTCTAATTTGAACGATCTCATAGCTTTATGTATGCAATTTTAAATGCAGTGAAAATATGAATGCCTGATCTGATGCTGAACCGTGAATTTTGTGAACCGTTACATAATCCTATATAATTATAAATTCAATTGTTATAATACTTTACAATATTACTGTTTGTTGTTGTATTTTTCAAAACGTGAATCTTGTGTGTGTGTGTGTGTGTGTGTGTGTGTGTGTGTGTGTGTGTGTCAGTTGTATTTTTAAATGTTTTTGAAATAAGTCTCTTATCCTCACCCAGCCTGCGTTTATTAGATTAAAATATAGTAGCCTAGGCTATGAACAACAGTATTGTGATGTATTTCTTTTTTTTTTTTTTTTGCCTCTGTCACAGTGTATTCTTAACCTGAATTAGCACTGTTCATACGGTATGGGCAACACCAATAGGTGTCATGTAACACAAAATAAACATGTGTTTTCTTCATGATACAGGGCACAATCTTAGCTTGGTTTTTATTTTGTTACCATTAGACATATGACTGGGTTTTAATTTGAGGTATGAAAACCTGAGGATAGCACATATTGAAAGCTAAATTGCTATAACATAAATTGTCAATTTGAAATGATACTGTACACTGGTGTACAGCAAGCATTTGCATAATAAATGAAATGAAATCAAAAGATCATCATGCTTTTGTCGTGCTGCAATGAGGACATACTTGGCGGATCCATGTAGCGTTCAATGGACAGGTGCCGTCCTCATTGCTCCTGCACGACAATAGAGGAGAGCGCGCGGGGGCTATTTATAGAGCAGAGTCGACCTGTCTTTCTGTACGACGGTAACTGTAAATTCAAGCTTCGATTTTTCACGATGGATATACTCGCGACATCAAGTGTAGATTGTGTTAAACACGATAAGAACACTACAAATTCTAGGTTTGTTGGCTAAAACAGTCGGTATTTCCGGCAATGCTTCTGATTTGCAGCTGCTATTGACGTACGTCACGATTTACTAAGCGCTCCTATTGGCCAACGTAAGGTCAGTTGTATTTTTACATGTATTCTCTTATTTCAAACCCAGCCTGCGTTTATTTGATTAAAATATAGTAGCCTAGGCTATGAACAACAGTATTGTGATGTATTATTACAATTTGAAATAACAGTTTTGGACATATATTAAATGTATTTTATAGATTTTTTCCTGATTTCTAATTTGAACGATCTCATAGCTTTATGTGTGCAATTTTAAATGCAGTGAAAATATATGAATGCCTGATCTGATGCTGAACCGTGAATTTTGTGAACCGTTACATAATCCTATATAATTATAAATTCAATTGTTATAATACTTTACAATATTACTGTTTGTTGTTGTATTTTTCAAAACGTGAATCTTGTGTGTGTGTGTGTGTGTGTGTGTGTGTGTGTCAGTTGTATTTTTAAATATTTTTGAAATAAGTCTCTTATCCTCACCCAGCCTGCGTTTATTTGATTAAAATATAGTAGCCTATAGGCTATGAACAACAGTATTGTGATGTATTTCTTTTTTCTTTTTTTTTTTTTTTGCCTCTGTCACAGTGTATTCTTAACCTGAATTAGCACTGTTCATACGGTATGGGCAACACCAATAGGTATCATGTGACACAAAATAAACATGTGTTTTCTTCATGATACAGGGCACAATCTTAGCTTGGTTTTTATTTTGTTACCATTAGACATATGACTGGGTTTTAATTTGAGGTATGAAAACCTGAGGATAGCACATATTGAAAGCTAAATTGCTATAACATAAATTGTCAATTTGAAATGATACTGTACACTGGTGTACAGTAAGCATTTGCATAATAAATGAAATGAGATCAAAAGATCATCATGCTTTTGTCGTGCTGCAACGAGGACATACTCGGAGGATCCATGTAGCGTTAAATGGACGGGTGCCGTCCTCATCGCTCCTGCACGACAATAGAGGGGAGCGCGCGGGGGCTATTTATAGAGCAGAGTCGACCTGTCTTTCTGTACGACGGTAACTGCAAATTCAAGCTTCGATTTTTCACGATGGATATACTCGCGACATCAAGTGTAGATTGTGTTAAACACGATAAGAACACTACAAATTCTAGGTTTGTTGGCTAAAACAGTCGGTATTTCCGGCAATGCTTCTGATTTGCAGCTGCTATTGACGTACGTCACGATTTACTAAGCGCTCCTATTGGCCAACGTAAGGTCAGTTGTATTTTTACATGTATTCTCTTATTTCAAACCCAGCCTGCGTTTATTTGATTAAAATATAGTAGCCTAGGCTATGAACAACAGTATTGTGATGTATTATTACAATTTGAAATAACAGTTTTGGACATATATTAAATGTATTTTATTGATTTTTTCCTGATTTCTAATTTGAACGATCTCATAGCTTTATGTGTGCAATTTTAAATGCAGTGAAAATATATGAATGCCTGATCTGATGCTGAACCGTGAATTTTGTGAACCGTTACATAATCCTATATAATTATAAATTCAATTGTTATAATACTTTACAATATTACTGTTTGTTGTTGTATTTTTCAAAACGTGAATCTTGTGTGTGTGTGTGTGTGTGTGTGTGTGTCAGTTGTATTTTTAAATGTTTTTGAAATAAGTCTCTTATCCTCACCCAGCCTGCGTTTATTAGATTAAAATATAGTAGCCTATAGGCTATGAACAACAGTATTGTGATGTATTTCTTTTTTCTTTTTTTTTTTTGCCTCTGTCACAGTGTATTCTTAACCTGAATTAGCACTGTTCATACGGTATGGGCAACACCAATAGGTATCATGTAACACAAAATAAACATGTGTTTTCTTCATGATACAGGGCACAATCTTAGCTTGGTTTTTATTTTGTTACCATTAGACATATGACTGGGTTTTAATTTGAGGTATGAAAACCTGAGGATAGCACATATTGAAAGCTAAATTGCTATAACATAAATTGTCAATTTGAAATGATACTGTACACTGGTGTACAGCAAGCATTTGCATAATAAATGAAATGAGATCAAAAGATCATCATGCTTTTGTCGTGAGGACATATTCGGCGGATCGATGTAGCGTTCAATGGACGGGTGCCGTCCTCATTGCTCCTGCACGACAAAAGACGAGAGCGCGCGGGGGCTATTTATAGAGTAGAGTCGACCTGTCTTTCTGTACGACGGTAACTGTAAATTCAAGCTTCGATTTTTCACGATGGATATACTCGCGACATCAAGTGTAGATTGTGTTAAACACGATAAGAACACTACAAATTCTAGGTTTGTTGGCTAAAACAGTCGGTATTTCCGGCAATGCTTCTGATTTGCAGCTGCTATTGACGTACGTCACGATTTACTAAGCGCTCCTATTGGCCAACGTAAGGTCAGTTGTATTTTTACATGTATTCTCTTATTTCAAACCCAGCCTGCGTTTATTTGATTAAAATATAGTAGCCTAGGCTATGAACAACAGTATTGTGATGTATTATTACAATTTGAAATAACAGTTTTGGACATATATTAAATGTATTTTATAGATTTTTTCCTGATTTCTAATTTGAACGATCTCATAGCTTTATGTGTGCAATTTTAAATGCAGTGAAAATATATGAATGCCTGATCTGATGCTGAACCGTGAATTTTGTGAACCGTTACATAATCCTATATAATTATAAATTCAATTGTTATAATACTTTACAATATTACTGTTTGTTGTTGTATTTTTCAAAACGTGAATCTTGTGTGTGTGTGTGTGTGTGTGTGTGTGTGTGTGTGTGTGTCAGTTGTATTTTTAAATGTTTTTGAAATAAGTCTCTTATCCTCACCCAGCCTGCGTTTATTTGATTAAAATATAGTAGCCTATAGGCTATGAACAACAGTATTGTGATGTATTTCTTTTTTCTTTTTTTTTTTTTTGCCTCTGTCACAGTGTATTCTTAACCTGAATTAGCACTGTTCATACGGTATGGGCAACACCAATAGGTATCATGTAACACAAAATAAACATGTGTTTTCTTCATGATACAGGGCACAATCTTAGCTTGGTTTTTATTTTGTTACCATTAGACATATGACTGGGTTTTAATTTGAGGTATGAAAACCTGAGGATAGCACATATTGAAAGCTAAATTGCTATAACATAAATTGTCAATTTGAAATGATACTGTACACTGGTGTACAGTAAGCATTTGCATAATAAATGAAATGAGATCAAAAGATCATCATGCTTTTGTCGTGCTGCAACGAGGACATACTTGGAGGATCCGTGTAGCGTTCAATGGACGGGTGCCGTCCTCATCACTCCTGCACGACAATAGAGGAGAGCGCGCGGGGGCTATTTATAGAGCAGAGTCGACCTGTCTTTCTGTACGACGGTAACTGTAAATTCAAGCTTCGATTTTTCACGATGGATATACTCGCGACATCAAGTGTAGATTGTGTTAAACACGATAAGAACACTACAAATTCTAGGTTTGTTGGCTAAAACAGTCGGTATTTCCGGCAATGCTTCTGATTTGCAGCTGCTATTGACTTACGTCACGATTTACTAAGCGCTCCTATTGGCCAACGTAAGGTCAGTTGTATTTTTACATGTATTCTCTTATTTCAAACCCAGCCTGCGTTTATTTGATTAAAATATAGTAGCCTAGGCTATGAACAACAGTATTGTGATGTATTATTACAATTTGAAATAACAGTTTTGGACATATATTAAATGTATTTTATTTATTTTTTCCTGATTTCTAATTTGAACGATCTCATAGCTTTATGTATGCAATTGTAAATGCAGTGAAAATATATGAATGCCTGATCTGATGCTGAACCGTGAATTTTGTGAACCGTTACATAATCCTATATAATTATAAATTCAATTGTTATAATACTTTACAATATTACTGTTTGTTGTTGTATTTTTCAAAACGTGAATCTTGTGTGTGTGTGTGTGTGTGTGTGTGTGTCAGTTGTATTTTTAAATGTTTTTGAAATAAGTCTCTTATCCTCACCCAGCCTGCGTTTATTAGATTAAAATATAGTAGCCTATAGGCTATGAACAACAGTATTGTGATGTATTTCTTTTTTCTTTTCTTTTTTTTGCCTCTGTCACAGTGTATTCTTAACCTGAATTAGCACTGTTCATACGGTATGGGCAACACCAATAGGTATCATGTAACACAAAATAAACATGTGTTTTCTTCATGATACAGGGCACAATCTTAGCTTGGTTTTTATTTTGTTACCATTAGACATATGACTGGGTTTTAATTTGAGGTATGAAAACCTGAGGATAGCACATATTGAAAGCTAAATTGCTATAACATAAATTGTCAATTTGAAATGATACTGTACACTGGTGTACAGTAAGCATTTGCATAATAAATGAAATGAGATCAAAAGATCATTATGCTTTTGTCGTGCTGCAACGAGGACATACTCGGAGGATCCATGTAGCGTTAAATGGACGGGTGCCGTCCTCATCGCTCCTGCACGACAATAGAGGAGAGCGCGCGGGGGCTATTTATAGAGCAGAGTCGACCTGTCTTTCTGTACGACGGTAACTGTAAATTCAAGCTTCGATTTTTCACGATGGATATACTCGCGACATCAAGTGTAGATTGTGTTAAACACGATAAGAACACTACAAATTCTAGGTTTGTTGGCTAAAACAGTCGGTATTTCCGGCAATGCTTCTGATTTGCAGCTGCTATTGACGTACGTCACGATTTACTAAGCGCTCCTATTGGCCAACGTAAGGTCAGTTGTATTTTTACATGTATTCTCTTATTTCAAACCCAGCCTGCGTTTATTTGATTAAAATATAGTAGCCTAGGCTATGAACAACAGTATTGTGATGTATTATTACAATTTGAAATAACAGTTTTGGACATATATTAAATGTATTTTACTGATTTTTTCCTGATTTCTAATTTGAACGATCTCATAGCTTTATGTGTGCAATTTTAAATGCAGTGAAAATATATGAATGCCTGATCTGATGCTGAACCGTGAATTTTGTGAACCGTTACATAATCCTATATAATTATAAATTCAATTGTTATAATACTTTACAATATTACTGTTTGTTGTTGTATTTTTCAAAACGTGAATCTTGTGTGTGTGTGTGTGTGTGTGTGTGTGTGTGTGTGTGTGTGTGTCAGTTGTATTTTTAAATGTTTTTGAAATAAGTCTCTTATCCTCACCCAGCCTGCGTTTATTTGATTAAAATATAGTAGCCTATAGGCTATGAACAACAGTATTGTGATGTATTTCTTTTTTCTTTTTTTTTTTTTTGCCTCTGTCACAGTGTATTCTTAACCTGAATTAGCACTGTTCATACGGTATGGGCAACACCAATAGGTATCATGTAACACAAAATAAACATGTGTTTTCTTCATGATACAGGGCACAATCTTAGCTTGGTTTTTATTTTGTTACCATTAGACATATGACTGGGTTTTAATTTGAGGTATGAAAACCTGAGGATAGCACATATTGAAAGCTAAATTGCTATAACATAAATTGTCAATTTGAAATGATACTGTACACTGGTGTACAGTAAGCATTTGCATAATAAATGAAATGAGATCAAAAGATCATCATGCTTTTGTCGTGCTGCAACGAGGACATACTCGGAGGATCCGTGTAGCGTTCAATGGACGGGTGCCGTCCTCATCACTCCTGCACGACAATAGAGGAGAGCGCGCGGGGGCTATTTATAGAGCAGAGTCGACCTGTCTTTCTGTACGACGGTAACTGTAAATTCAAGCTTCGATTTTTCACGATGGATATACTCGCGACATCAAGTGTAGATTGTGTTAAACACGATAAGAACACTACAAATTCTAGGTTTGTTGGCTAAAACAGTCGGTATTTCCGGCAATGCTTCTGATTTGCAGCTGCTATTGACGTACGTCACGATTTACTAAGCGCTCCTATTGGCCAACGTAAGGTCAGTTGTATTTTTACATGTATTCTCTTATTTCAAACCCAGCCTGCGTTTATTTGATTAAAATATAGTAGCCTAGGCTATGAACAACAGTATTGTGATGTATTATTACAATTTGAAATAACAGTTTTGGACATATATTAAATGTATTTTATTGATTTTTTCCTGATTTCTAATTTGAACGATCTCATAGCTTTATGTGTGCAATTTTAAATGCAGTGAAAATATATGAATGCCTGATCTGATGCTGAACCGTGAATTTTGTGAACCGTTACATAATCCTATATAATTATAAATTCAATTGTTATAATACTTTACAATATTACTGTTTGTTGTTGTATTTTTCAAAACGTGAATCGTGTGTGTTTGTGTGTGTGTGTGTGTGTGTGTGTGTGTGTCAGTTGTATTTTTAAATGTTTTTGAAATAAGTCTCTTATCCTCACCCAGCCTGCATTTATTTGATTAAAATATAGTAGCCTAGGCTATGAACAACAGTATTGTGATGTATTATTACAATTTGAAATAACAGTTTTGGACATATATTAAATGTATTTTATTTATTTTTTCCTGATTTCTAATTTGAACGATCTCATAGCTTTATGTATGCAATTGTAAATGCAGTGAAAATATATGAATGCCTGATCTGATGCTGAACCGTGAATTTTGTGAACCGTTACATAATCCTATATAATTATAAATTCAATTGTTATAATACTTTACAATATTACTGTTTGTTGTTGTATTTTTCAAAACGTGAATCTTGTGTGTGTGTGTGTGTGTGTGTGTGTGTGTGTGTGTGTGTGTCAGTTGTATTTTTAAATGTTTTTGAAATAAGTCTCTTATCCTCACCCAGCCTGCGTTTATTAGATTAAAATATAGTAGCCTATAGGCTATGAACAACAGTATTGTGATGTATTTCTTTTTTCTTTCTTTTTTTTGCCTCTGTCACAGTGTATTCTTAACCTGAATTAGCACTGTTCATACGGTATGGGCAACACCAATAGGTATCATGTAACACAAAATAAACATGTGTTTTCTTCATGATACAGGGCACAATCTTAGCTTGGTTTTTATTTTGTTACCATTAGACATATGACTGGGTTTTAATTTGAGGTATGAAAACCTGAGGATAGCACATATTGAAAGCTAAATTGCTATAACATAAATTGTCAATTTGAAATGATACTGTACACTGGTGTACAGCAAGCATTTGCATAATAAATGAAATGAGATCAAAAGATCATCATGCTTTTGTCGTGCTGCAATGAGGACATACTTGGCGGATCCATGTAGCGTTCAATGGACGGGTGCCGTCCTCATTGCTCCTGCACGACAATAGACGAGAGCGCGCGGGGGCTATTTATAGAGCAGAGTCGACCGGTCTTTCTGTACGACGGTAACTGTAAATTCAAGCTTCGATTTTTCACGATGGATATACTCGCGACATCAAGTGTAGATTGTGTTAAACACGATAAGAACACTACAAATTCTAGGTTTGTTGGCTAAAACAGTCGGTATTTCCGGCAATGCTTCTGATTTGCAGCTGCTATTGACGTACGTCACGATTTACTAAGCGCTCCTATTGGCCAACGTAAGGTCAGTTGTATTTTTACATGTATTCTCTTATTTCAAACCCAGCCTGCGTTTATTTGATTAAAATATAGTAGCCTAGGCTATGAACAACAGTATTGTGATGTATTATTACAATTTGAAATAACAGTTTTGGACATATATTAAATGTATTTTATTGATTTTTTCCTGATTTCTAATTTGAACGATCTCATAGCTTTATGTATGCAATTTTAAATGCAGTGAAAATATGAATGCCTGATCTGATGCTGAACCGTGAATTTTGTGAACCGTTACATAATCCTATATAATTATAAATTCAATTGTTATAATACTTTACAATATTACTGTTTGTTGTTGTATTTTTCAAAACGTGAATCTTGTGTGTGTGTGTGTGTGTGTGTGTGTGTGTGTGTGTGTGTGTGTCAGTTGTATTTTTAAATGTTTTTGAAATAAGTCTCTTATCCTCACCCAGCCTGCGTTTATTAGATTAAAATATAGTAGCCTAGGCTATGAACAACAGTATTGTGATGTATTTCTTTTTTTTTTTTTTTTGCCTCTGTCACAGTGTATTCTTAACCTGAATTAGCACTGTTCATACGGTATGGGCAACACCAATAGGTGTCATGTAACACAAAATAAACATGTGTTTTCTTCATGATACAGGGCACAATCTTAGCTTGGTTTTTATTTTGTTACCATTAGACATATGACTGGGTTTTAATTTGAGGTATGAAAACCTGAGGATAGCACATATTGAAAGCTAAATTGCTATAACATAAATTGTCAATTTGAAATGATACTGTACACTGGTGTACAGCAAGCATTTGCATAATAAATGAAATGAAATCAAAAGATCATCATGCTTTTGTCGTGCTGCAATGAGGACATACTTGGCGGATCCATGTAGCGTTCAATGGACAGGTGCCGTCCTCATTGCTCCTGCACGACAATAGAGGAGAGCGCGCGGGGGCTATTTATAGAGCAGAGTCGACCTGTCTTTCTGTACGACGGTAACTGTAAATTCAAGCTTCGATTTTTCACGATGGATATACTCGCGACATCAAGTGTAGATTGTGTTAAACACGATAAGAACACTACAAATTCTAGGTTTGTTGGCTAAAACAGTCGGTATTTCCGGCAATGCTTCTGATTTGCAGCTGCTATTGACGTACGTCACGATTTACTAAGCGCTCCTATTGGCCAACGTAAGGTCAGTTGTATTTTTACATGTATTCTCTTATTTCAAACCCAGCCTGCGTTTATTTGATTAAAATATAGTAGCCTAGGCTATGAACAACAGTATTGTGATGTATTATTACAATTTGAAATAACAGTTTTGGACATATATTAAATGTATTTTATAGATTTTTTCCTGATTTCTAATTTGAACGATCTCATAGCTTTATGTGTGCAATTTTAAATGCAGTGAAAATATATGAATGCCTGATCTGATGCTGAACCGTGAATTTTGTGAACCGTTACATAATCCTATATAATTATAAATTCAATTGTTATAATACTTTACAATATTACTGTTTGTTGTTGTATTTTTCAAAACGTGAATCTTGTGTGTGTGTGTGTGTGTGTGTGTGTGTGTGTCAGTTGTATTTTTAAATATTTTTGAAATAAGTCTCTTATCCTCACCCAGCCTGCGTTTATTTGATTAAAATATAGTAGCCTATAGGCTATGAACAACAGTATTGTGATGTATTTCTTTTTTCTTTTTTTTTTTTTTTGCCTCTGTCACAGTGTATTCTTAACCTGAATTAGCACTGTTCATACGGTATGGGCAACACCAATAGGTATCATGTGACACAAAATAAACATGTGTTTTCTTCATGATACAGGGCACAATCTTAGCTTGGTTTTTATTTTGTTACCATTAGACATATGACTGGGTTTTAATTTGAGGTATGAAAACCTGAGGATAGCACATATTGAAAGCTAAATTGCTATAACATAAATTGTCAATTTGAAATGATACTGTACACTGGTGTACAGTAAGCATTTGCATAATAAATGAAATGAGATCAAAAGATCATCATGCTTTTGTCGTGCTGCAACGAGGACATACTCGGAGGATCCATGTAGCGTTAAATGGACGGGTGCCGTCCTCATCGCTCCTGCACGACAATAGAGGGGAGCGCGCGGGGGCTATTTATAGAGCAGAGTCGACCTGTCTTTCTGTACGACGGTAACTGCAAATTCAAGCTTCGATTTTTCACGATGGATATACTCGCGACATCAAGTGTAGATTGTGTTAAACACGATAAGAACACTACAAATTCTAGGTTTGTTGGCTAAAACAGTCGGTATTTCCGGCAATGCTTCTGATTTGCAGCTGCTATTGACGTACGTCACGATTTACTAAGCGCTCCTATTGGCCAACGTAAGGTCAGTTGTATTTTTACATGTATTCTCTTATTTCAAACCCAGCCTGCGTTTATTTGATTAAAATATAGTAGCCTAGGCTATGAACAACAGTATTGTGATGTATTATTACAATTTGAAATAACAGTTTTGGACATATATTAAATGTATTTTATTGATTTTTTCCTGATTTCTAATTTGAACGATCTCATAGCTTTATGTGTGCAATTTTAAATGCAGTGAAAATATATGAATGCCTGATCTGATGCTGAACCGTGAATTTTGTGAACCGTTACATAATCCTATATAATTATAAATTCAATTGTTATAATACTTTACAATATTACTGTTTGTTGTTGTATTTTTCAAAACGTGAATCTTGTGTGTGTGTGTGTGTGTGTGTGTGTGTCAGTTGTATTTTTAAATGTTTTTGAAATAAGTCTCTTATCCTCACCCAGCCTGCGTTTATTAGATTAAAATATAGTAGCCTATAGGCTATGAACAACAGTATTGTGATGTATTTCTTTTTTCTTTTTTTTTTTTGCCTCTGTCACAGTGTATTCTTAACCTGAATTAGCACTGTTCATACGGTATGGGCAACACCAATAGGTATCATGTAACACAAAATAAACATGTGTTTTCTTCATGATACAGGGCACAATCTTAGCTTGGTTTTTATTTTGTTACCATTAGACATATGACTGGGTTTTAATTTGAGGTATGAAAACCTGAGGATAGCACATATTGAAAGCTAAATTGCTATAACATAAATTGTCAATTTGAAATGATACTGTACACTGGTGTACAGCAAGCATTTGCATAATAAATGAAATGAGATCAAAAGATCATCATGCTTTTGTCGTGAGGACATATTCGGCGGATCGATGTAGCGTTCAATGGACGGGTGCCGTCCTCATTGCTCCTGCACGACAAAAGACGAGAGCGCGCGGGGGCTATTTATAGAGTAGAGTCGACCTGTCTTTCTGTACGACGGTAACTGTAAATTCAAGCTTCGATTTTTCACGATGGATATACTCGCGACATCAAGTGTAGATTGTGTTAAACACGATAAGAACACTACAAATTCTAGGTTTGTTGGCTAAAACAGTCGGTATTTCCGGCAATGCTTCTGATTTGCAGCTGCTATTGACGTACGTCACGATTTACTAAGCGCTCCTATTGGCCAACGTAAGGTCAGTTGTATTTTTACATGTATTCTCTTATTTCAAACCCAGCCTGCGTTTATTTGATTAAAATATAGTAGCCTAGGCTATGAACAACAGTATTGTGATGTATTATTACAATTTGAAATAACAGTTTTGGACATATATTAAATGTATTTTATAGATTTTTTCCTGATTTCTAATTTGAACGATCTCATAGCTTTATGTGTGCAATTTTAAATGCAGTGAAAATATATGAATGCCTGATCTGATGCTGAACCGTGAATTTTGTGAACCGTTACATAATCCTATATAATTATAAATTCAATTGTTATAATACTTTACAATATTACTGTTTGTTGTTGTATTTTTCAAAACGTGAATCTTGTGTGTGTGTGTGTGTGTGTGTGTGTGTGTGTGTGTGTCAGTTGTATTTTTAAATGTTTTTGAAATAAGTCTCTTATCCTCACCCAGCCTGCGTTTATTAGATTAAAATATAGTAGCCTAGGCTATGAACAACAGTATTGTGATGTATTATTACAATTTGAAATAACAGTTTTGGACATATATTAAATGTATTTTATTGATTTTTTCCTGATTTCTAATTTGAACGATCTCATAGCTTTATGTGTGCAATTTTAAATGCAGTGAAAATATATGAATGCCTGATCTGATGCTGAACCGTGAATTTTGTGAACCGTTACATAATCCTATATAATTATAAATTCAATTGTTATAATACTTTACAATATTACTGTTTGTTGTTGTATTTTTCAAAACGTGAATCGTGTGTGTTTGTGTGTGTGTGTGTGTGTGTGTGTGTCAGTTGTATTTTTAAATGTTTTTGAAATAAGTCTCTTATCCTCACCCAGCCTGCATTTATTTGATTAAAATATAGTAGCCTAGGCTATGAACAACAGTATTGTGATGTATTATTACAATTTGAAATAACAGTTTTGGACATATATTAAATGTATTTTATTTATTTTTTCCTGATTTCTAATTTGAACGATCTCATAGCTTTATGTATGCAATTGTAAATGCAGTGAAAATATATGAATGCCTGATCTGATGCTGAACCGTGAATTTTGTGAACCGTTACATAATCCTATATAATTATAAATTCAATTGTTATAATACTTTACAATATTACTGTTTGTTGTTGTATTTTTCAAAACGTGAATCTTGTGTGTGTGTGTGTGTGTGTGTCAGTTGTATTTTTAAATGTTTTTGAAATAAGTCTCTTATCCTCACCCAGCCTGCGTTTATTAGATTAAAATATAGTAGCCTATAGGCTATGAACAACAGTATTGTGATGTATTTCCTTTTTTTTTTTTTTTGCCTCTGTCACAGTGTATTCTTAACCTGAATTAGCACTGTTCATACGGTATGGGCAACACCAATAGGTGTCATGTAACACAAAATAAACATGTGTTTTCTTCATGATACAGGGCACAATCTTAGCTTGGTTTTTATTTTGTTACCATTAGACATATGACTGGGTTTTAATTTGAGGTATGAAAACCTGAGGATAGCACATATTGAAAGCTAAATTGCTATAACATAAATTGTCAATTTGAAATGATACTGTACACTGGTGTACAGCAAGCATTTGCATAATAAATGAAATGAGATCAAAAGATCATCATGCTTTTGTCGTGCTGCAATGAGGACATACTCGGAGGATCCATGTAGCGTTCAATGGACAGGTGCCGTCCTCATTGCTCCTGCACGACAATAGAGGAGAGCGCGCGGGGGCTATTTATAGAGCAGAGTCGACCTGTCTTTCTGTACGACGGTAACTGTAAATTCAAGCTTCGATTTTTCACGATGGATATACTCGCGACATCAAGTGTAGATTGTGTTAAACACGATAAGAACACTACAAATTCTAGGTTTGTTGGCTAAAACAGTCGGTATTTCCGGCAATGCTTCTGATTTGCAGCTGCTATTGACGTACGTCACGATTTACTAAGCGCTCCTATTGGCCAACGTAAGGTCAGTTGTATTTTTACATGTATTCTCTTATTTCAAACCCAGCCTGCGTTTATTTGATTAAAATATAGTAGCCTAGGCTATGAACAACAGTATTGTGATGTATTATTACAATTTGAAATAACAGTTTTGGACATATATTAAATGTATTTTATAGATTTTTTCCTGATTTCTAATTTGAACGATCTCATAGCTTTATGTGTGCAATTTTAAATGCAGTGAAAATATATGAATGCCTGATCTGATGCTGAACCGTGAATTTTGTGAACCGTTACATAATCCTATATAATTATAAATTCAATTGTTATAATACTTTACAATATTACTGTTTGTTGTTGTATTTTTCAAAACGTGAATCTTGTGTGTGTGTGTGTGTGTGTGTGTGTGTGTGTGTGTGTCAGTTGTATTTTTAAATGTTTTTGAAATAAGTCTCTTATCCTCACCCAGCCTGCGTTTATTAGATTAAAATATAGTAGCCTAGGCTATGAACAACAGTATTGTGATGTATTATTACAATTTGAAATAACAGTTTTGGACATATATTAAATGTATTTTATTGATTTTTTCCTGATTTCTAATTTGAACGATCTCATAGCTTTATGTGTGCAATTTTAAATGCAGTGAAAATATATGAATGCCTGATCTGATGCTGAACCGTGAATTTTGTGAACCGTTACATAATCCTATATAATTATAAATTCAATTGTTATAATACTTTACAATATTACTGTTTGTTGTTGTATTTTTCAAAACGTGAATCGTGTGTGTTTGTGTGTGTGTGTGTGTGTGTGTGTGTCAGTTGTATTTTTAAATGTTTTTGAAATAAGTCTCTTATCCTCACCCAGCCTGCATTTATTTGATTAAAATATAGTAGCCTAGGCTATGAACAACAGTATTGTGATGTATTATTACAATTTGAAATAACAGTTTTGGACATATATTAAATGTATTTTATTTATTTTTTCCTGATTTCTAATTTGAACGATCTCATAGCTTTATGTATGCAATTGTAAATGCAGTGAAAATATATGAATGCCTGATCTGATGCTGAACCGTGAATTTTGTGAACCGTTACATAATCCTATATAATTATAAATTCAATTGTTATAATACTTTACAATATTACTGTTTGTTGTTGTATTTTTCAAAACGTGAATCTTGTGTGTGTGTGTGTGTGTGTGTCAGTTGTATTTTTAAATGTTTTTGAAATAAGTCTCTTATCCTCACCCAGCCTGCGTTTATTAGATTAAAATATAGTAGCCTATAGGCTATGAACAACAGTATTGTGATGTATTTCCTTTTTTTTTTTTTTTGCCTCTGTCACAGTGTATTCTTAACCTGAATTAGCACTGTTCATACGGTATGGGCAACACCAATAGGTGTCATGTAACACAAAATAAACATGTGTTTTCTTCATGATACAGGGCACAATCTTAGCTTGGTTTTTATTTTGTTACCATTAGACATATGACTGGGTTTTAATTTGAGGTATGAAAACCTGAGGATAGCACATATTGAAAGCTAAATTGCTATAACATAAATTGTCAATTTGAAATGATACTGTACACTGGTGTACAGCAAGCATTTGCATAATAAATGAAATGAGATCAAAAGATCATCATGCTTTTGTCGTGCTGCAATGAGGACATACTCGGAGGATCCATGTAGCGTTCAATGGACAGGTGCCGTCCTCATTGCTCCTGCACGACAATAGAGGAGAGCGCGCGGGGGCTATTTATAGAGCAGAGTCGACCTGTCTTTCTGTACGACGGTAACTGTAAATTCAAGCTTCGATTTTTCACGATGGATATACTCGCGACATCAAGTGTAGATTGTGTTAAACACGATAAGAACACTACAAATTCTAGGTTTGTTGGCTAAAACAGTCGGTATTTCCGGCAATGCTTCTGATTTGCAGCTGCTATTGACGTACGTCACGATTTACTAAGCGCTCCTATTGGCCAACGTAAGGTCAGTTGTATTTTTACATGTATTCTCTTATTTCAAACCCAGCCTGCGTTTATTTGATTAAAATATAGTAGCCTAGGCTATGAACAACAGTATTGTGATGTATTATTACAATTTGAAATAACAGTTTTGGACATATATTAAATGTATTTTATTGATTTTTTCCTGATTTGAACGATCTCATAGCTTTATGTATGCAATTTTAAATGCAGTGAAAATATATGAATGCCTGATCTGATGCTGAACCGTGAATTTTGTGAACCGTTACATAATCCTATATAATTATAAATTCAATTGTTATAATACTTTACAATATTACTGTTTGTTGTTGTATTTTTCAAAACGTGAATCGTGTGTGTTTGTGTGTGTGTGTGTGTGTGTGTGTGTGTGTCAGTTGTATTTTTAAATGTTTTTGAAATAAGTCTCTTATCCTCACCCAGCCTGCATTTATTTGATTAAAATATAGTAGCCTAGGCTATGAACAACAGTATTGTGATGTATTATTACAATTTGAAATAACAGTTTTGGACATATATTAAATGTATTTTATTTATTTTTTCCTGATTTCTAATTTGAACGATCTCATAGCTTTATGTGTGCAATTGTAAATGCAGTGAAAATATATGAATGCCTGATCTGATGCTGAACCGTGAATTTTGTGAACCGTTACATAATCCTATATAATTATAAATTCAATTGTTATAATACTTTACAATATTACTGTTTGTTGTTGTATTTTTCAAAACGTGAATCTTGTGTGTGTGTGTGTGTGTGTGTGTGTGTCAGTTGTATTTTTAAATGTTTTTGAAATAAGTCTCTTATCCTCACCCAGCCTGCGTTTATTTGATTAAAATATAGTAGCCTATAGGCTATGAACAACAGTATTGTGATGTATTTCTTTTTTCTTTTTTTTTTTTGCCTCTGTCACAGTGTATTCTTAACCTGAATTAGCACTGTTCATACGGTATGGGCAACACCAATAGGTATCATGTAACACAAAATAAACATGTGTTTTCTTCATGATACAGGGCACAATCTTAGCTTGGTTTTTATTTTGTTACCATTAGACATATGACTGGGTTTTAATTTGAGGTATGAAAACCTGAGGATAGCACATATTGAAAGCTAAATTGCTATAACATAAATTGTCAATTTGAAATGATACTGTACACTGGTGTACAGTAAGCATTTGCATAATAAATGAAATGAGATCAAAAGATCATCATGCTTTTGTCGTGCTGCAATGAGGACATACTCGGCGGATCCATGTAGCTTTCAATGGACGGGTGCCGTCCTCATTGCTCCTGCACGACAATAGACGCGAGTGCACGGGGGCTATTTATAGAGCAGAGTCGACCTGTCTTTCTGTACGACGGTAACTGTAAATTCAAGCTTCGATTTTTCACGATGGATATACTCGCGACATCAAGTGTAGATTGTGTTAAACACGATAAGAACACTACAAATTCTAGGTTTGTTGGCTAAAACAGTCGGTATTTCCGGCAATGCTTCTGATTTGCAGCTGCTATTGACGTACGTCACGATTTACTAAGCGCTCCTATTGGCCAACGTAAGGTCAGTTGTATTTTTACATGTATTCTCTTATTTCAAACCCAGCCTGCGTTTATTTGATTAAAATATAGTAGCCTAGGCTATGAACAACAGTATTGTGATGTATTATTACAATTTGAAATAACAGTTTTGGACATATATTAAATGTATTTTATAGATTTTTTCCTGATTTCTAATTTGAACGATCTCATAGCTTTATGTGTGCAATTTTAAATGCAGTGAAAATATATGAATGCCTGATCTGATGCTGAACCGTGAATTTTGTGAACCGTTACATAATCCTATATAATTATAAATTCAATTGTTATAATACTTTACAATATTACTGTTTGTTGTTGTATTTTTCAAAACGTGAATCTTGTGTGTGTGTGTGTGTGTGTGTGTCAGTTGTATTTTTAAATATTTTTGAAATAAGTCTCTTATCCTCACCCAGCCTGCGTTTATTTGATTAAAATATAGTAGCCTATAGGCTATGAACAACAGTATTGTGATGTATTTCTTTTTTCTTTTTTTTTTTTTTGCCTCTGTCACAGTGTATTCTTAACCTGAATTAGCACTGTTCATACGGTATGGGCAACACCAATAGGTATCATGTAACACAAAATAAACATGTGTTTTCTTCATGATACAGGGCACAATCTTAGCTTGGTTTTTATTTTGTTACCATTAGACATATGACTGGGTTTTAATTTGAGGTATGAAAACCTGAGGATAGCACATATTGAAAGCTAAATTGCTATAACATAAATTGTCAATTTGAAATGATACTGTACACTGGTGTACAGTAAGCATTTGCATAATAAATGAAATGAGATCATCATGCTTTTGTCGTGCTGCAATGAGGACATACTCGGCGGATCCATGTAGCGTTCAATGGACGGGTGCCGTCCTCATCGCTCCTGCACGACAATAGAGGAGAGCGCGCGGGGGCTATTTATAGCGCAGAGTCGACCTGTCTTTCTGTACGACGGTAACTGTAAATTCAAGCTTCGATTTTTCACAATGGTATACTCGCGACATCAAGTGTAGATTGTGTTAAACACGATAAGAACACTACAAATTCTAGGTTTGTTGGCTAAAACAGTCGGTATTTCCGGCAATGCTTCTGATTTGCAGCTGCTATTGACGTACGTCACGATTTACTAAGCGCTCCTATTGGCCAACGTAAGGTCAGTTGTATTTTTACATGTATTCTCTTATTTCAAACCCAGCCTGCGTTTATTTGATTAAAATATAGTAGCCTAGGCTATGAACAACAGTATTGTGATGTATTATTACAATTTGAAATAACAGTTTTGGACATATATTAAATGTATTTTATAGATTTTTTCCTGATTTCTAATTTGAACGATCTCATAGCTTTATGTGTGCAATTGTAAATGCAGTGAAAATATATGAATGCCTGATCTGATGCTGAACCGTGAATTTTGTGAACCGTTACATAATCCTATATAATTATAAATTCAATTGTTATAATACTTTACAATATTACTGTTTGTTGTTGTATTTTTCAAAACGTGAATCGTGTGTGTGTGTGTGTGTGTGTGTGTGTGTGTGTGTCAGTTGTATTTTTAAATGTTTTTGAAATAAGTCTCTTATCCTCACCCAGCCTGCGTTTATTAGATTAAAATATAGTAGCCTAGGCTATGAACAACAGTATTGTGATGTATTTTTTTTTTTTTTTTTTTTTGCCTCTGTCACAGTGTATTCTTAACCTGAATTAGCACTGTTCATACGGTATGGGCAACACCAATAGGTGTCATGTAACACAAAATAAACATGTGTTTTCTTCATGATACAGGGCACAATCTTAGCTTGGTTTTTATTTTGTTACCATTAGACATATGACTGGGTTTTAATTTGAGGTATGAAAACCTAGTGATGGCAAAATCGAGGCCTCGTGAACCAATGAAACAGTTGAACCAAATGTGCCATATTGTTTCGAGGCTTCGAATCAACCCGACACCCGTCTCAACGGTGACACCTAGTGGTCACTTGCAGGTGTTGATCTGAAACAACCTTGACGAGCCATTAAAAAAATGTGTTGTTTTTTTATTATTATAATGTTCTAATATGTGAAGCTTGTAACCTATAGGCTCCTCACTGTGCATAATGTTATTTTGGTCATGAAAAATGAATATTAATAAAAGAAATCAAGCCACAATGTCTCACTTTTTTAGAGATTTTTATTCAAAAATATTAATTTATCTGCTGTGGAAGGACTTAGCCTACTTCTTTTTTTACAGATAATTTCTCCAGCCTTTGAAAAAATCCTCTCACAAGGGACACTTGTTGCTTGTCAAATGGCGCATCATGGATGATGTATTGTTGCAGTAGGCTAGCTGCCGATCACAATACACACATCTCACTTTATTTGGGGTTTCTAAATGGAAATGCTCCCACACCACTGATGTACGGCATCTCTTCTGGGGAGCCTCCATTTTATCTATCTATCTATCTATCCAAATCTATCTATGAATCGATCTATGTATCTATAATCTATGTATCTATATATGTATCGATCTATAATATATGTATTTATATATGTATCTGTAATCTATCTATATATGTATCTATCTATTAATCTAGCTGTCTATATATATTTATATCTATGTATCTATTAATGTGTCACTATATACTCTGTCTGTCTCTAGCCTATCAGTCAATGTGTTGTGTAAATTTAAATGTAAGTCTAAATTGCCTCTAACTAATCAAATCGCACTATGTCACTATATCACCAAAAATCCGCTATCTCAAAATCAAACTCCTCTCACAAAAACCCACGAGGTCAAAATGCGTTTATTTCACTTTTATACAGATGTGCGATTGTGTGGTCTGTTCCCGACCGTGTCAATCAAACGCTGATTCGGCGGACCACACCTGATGAAACACTAGTGAAACACTTCGAGGCTTCGTTTGGTCATAGTCACGTGACATGGGTGTTTCGAATCACGCTTCGGATCAGTGTTTCGACACATCTGCGCTTCGGGATCTCGCAAAGCTTCGGAACGACTGTTTCGCTTCAGCCATCCTTATGAAAACCTGAGGATAGCACATATTGAAAGCTAAATTGCTATAACATAAATTGTCAATTTGAAATGATACTGTACACTGGTGTACAGTAAGCATTTGCATAATAAATGAAATGAGATCAAAAGATCTTCATGCTTTTGTCGTGCTGCAATGAGGACATACTCGGCGGATCCATGTAGCGTTCAATGGACGGGTGCCGTCCTCATCGCTCCTGCACAACAATAGACGAGAGCGCGCGGGGGCTATTTATAGAGCAGAGTCGACCTGTCTTTCTGTACGACGGTAACTGTAAATTCAAGCTTCGATTTTTCACGATGGATATACTCGCGACATCAAGTGTAGATTGTGTTAAACACGATAAGAACACTACAAATTCTAGGTTTGTTGGCTAAAACAGTCGGTATTTCCGGCAATGCTTCTGATTTGCAGCTGCTATTGACGTACGTCACGATTTACTAAGCGCTCCTATTGGCCAACGTAAGGTCAGTTGTATTTTTACATGTATTCTCTTATTTCAAACCCAGCCTGCGTTTATTTGATTAAAATATAGTAGCCTAGGCTATGAACAACAGTATTGTGATGTATTATTACAATTTGAAATAACAGTTTTGGACATATATTAAATGTATTTTATTGATTTTTTCCTGATTTCTAATTTGAACGATCTCATAGCTTTATGTGTGCAATTTTAAATGCAGTGAAAATATATGAATGCCTGATCTGATGCTGAACCGTGAATTTTGTGAACCGTTACATAATCCTATATAATTATAAATTCAATTGTTATAATACTTTACAATATTACTGTTTGTTGTTGTATTTTTCAAAACGTGAATCTTGTGTGTGTGTCTGTGTGTGTGTGTGTGTCAGTTGTATTTTTAAATGTTTTTGAAATAAGTCTCTTGTACAGTAAGCATTTCTTGGACAATTTAAATGTATAATAATTCTGTGCTACCACAGAAACCGAAAATTCTCGGGCCAGCAGCATTTGTCCAAATTTCAATCTTAACCATTGTATTTCATCAGAAACGATCTGAAAACAGGGCTTTAAGTATATAATACCGAACTTGTCCTTTAACTTAGCTAAAACGACACCGTTCTAACAGAAAACCCTCAATGCGATCCGGCCTCTCATTTACACAAAACAGTGCCTGGTGGCTCGAGAACGCAAACCATGAAATAGCTTTTTATCACTTCTGCGTAGCCATGTGAACCAGAATTATCCCGACAACGTTTTATCTGTACAGAGGTAAAGAGAAGGGAAGGAGGCCTTCACAGGGCAGAGACTAGTTGACACTTCAAGACTGCATTGTCGTTGTGTCCAGGGGGAGGGCCTTCATCAGATCTGGATCCAGCGGACTGCGGTAAACCTCGGGATAAACAGAATGACTAATATTAGGGTAGACGCCATCCTTCTTATGATGTAACAAGTACATCAGGATTTATGGGAAGTGTTCCCGGTTCCGGCTGACCTAATCTATGCATCCTAACATTGAATTATATAAGTCTATAATGTGTTATGTGTATGCTAGGTCAAAGAGATGTGTTTTTAGTCTGGATTTGAACTGACAGAGTGTGTCTGCTTCCCGGACAATGTTATGAAGATTGTTCCAAAGTTTTGGTGCTAAATAGGAAAAATCGGAATTACTAATATGTGACCTTGGACCACAAAACCAGTCACATGGTTACATTTTTTTTATTGAGATTTATACATCATATGAAAGGTGAATAAATAAGCTTTCCATTGATGTATGGTTTGTTAGGATAAGACAATATTTGGCAGAGATACAACTATTCTGGAATCTGAGGGTGCAAAAAAATCAAAACATTGAGAAAACGTACTCGGTTACTAACGTAACCTCGGTTCTCTCTAGAAGAGGGAACGAGTACTTGCGTAAGATATCTTATGCTAGGGGAAAACCTCTTTTCCTCGAGATATTGAAGCCAAAAATTATCCTTAATTTTGCAATAATGTAAAACGCATTGCAGCAGCATGCAGACATGGGCGAGACAGCTCGCGCGCCCATTGGCTGCTCTGCGGCAACTGCACCAGCCTATCGATAGAGGCTCCTCATGACGTCAGAACCAATGAGGGCGCTTCGCGCCCATTACGTCATGTCCCGCCGAAATCGGGTGGGGCCAGGGCTATATATACGGCCCAGAGAGGCTGGTTTGGTCAGTTTTTCATCGCTGAAGCGAATCAGAACATGACGCATGCACGGCAAGATACGCAAGTACTCGTTCCCTCTTCTAGAGAGAACCGAGGTTACGTTAGTAACCGAGTACGTTCTCTTACGAGAGGTCTCTCGTACTTGCGCAAGATATCTTACGCTAGGGGAACACAATGTAAAACGCCGTGCGTGCTTGAGACATAACACTAAAGTCCCAAGGGCAGGTGCCCGGGGCTCATACAGTGCCTAATCACAAGGGACTCACAGAGAATCCGGGAAGAGGGACTAGAATAGCATCATTCCTGTAAAATGGAGCTCTGATAAGAGCATGTTATATCAAGTGTTCCACACAGCCAGGGCGAACTCGGCCTGGACTGGTAAATATGGGGGACTTACGCACTGCCCACAGAAGTATACAGACGATCCGTGATCGACGCTCTAGCAGTTTCAGCATCCCGAGCCGATAGCATCGGGCGGGCAATACTGAAAAATTAAACCGAGAGCAACCTAGCTTTCAAAGCGGGAACCTCGAGGTCATAAAACCTTATAAATGTAGACGGGGAGGCCCAGCCTGCCGCCATACAGATATCTTGCAAGGCAATCCCACTGGACCAAGCCCACGACGAGGCCATGCCTCTTGTGGAGTGCGCTTTGACACCTATCGGGCATTGCAGGCCCCTGGATGTGTAAGCTAGCGCTATAGCATCAACTATCCATCTGGATAGACTCTGTTTTGACGTAGCTAGTCCCTTAGAACGTCCGCTGAACAAAACAAAGAGCTGCTCTGTCTGTCTGAAAACAGATGAGCGAGACACATAGGCCCTTACCGCCCTGACCGGGCAAAGGAAGCCTGCATCCCCTTCCTCTTCAGATACCGGCAGGGCCGACAGGGAGATCACCTGTGCCCTAAACGGTGTATTGAGGGATTTAGGAACATATCCGTGCTTTGGTTTGAGTATGACCCTTGAGTTGTTAGGCCCAAACTCCATACACGTCGCGCTCACTGAGAGCGCTTGCAAATCCCCTATGCGCTTCACTGAAGCGAGAGCCAGAAGAAACACTGTTTTGAAAGACAAGAGTTTCAGGTCTATTGACTGTATTGGCTCGAATGGGGCACCTTTCATGGCTTCCAGAACCGTGGAAAGGTCCCAAACGGGAACTGCGGGAGGTCTGGGAGGGTTCAGCCTCTTAGCTCCCCTAAGGAAGCGAATGACCAGATCGTTCCTTCCTAATGACTGGCCGAGCAGTGGTTCAGTGAACGCTGCTATGGCCGCCACATAAACTTTGAGCGTGGATGGGGTTCTGCCCTTATCCAGAAGCTCTTGTAAAAAGGAGAGAACCTCCGTCACCCCACAGCGTGAGGGCGGAGTACCATTCGCTGTACACCAGCTAGTGAACACAGACCATTTTGAGGAATAGAGCCGTCTCGTAGATGGAGCTCTAGCCTGTGTGATCGTGTTTAACACTCCCGCTGGGAGGTTAACGGGTACCCGTTGATGGCCCACACATGTAGGGCAAGGATGCCAGATCGAGCCGTTTGCCTGCGAGAGGAGATCCCTCCTCACCGGTATCGGCCACGGGGCGGTACTCGTCAGCTGCATCAGGACTGGAAACCAGGCTTGGTTTGTCCAAAATGGGGCGACGAGTAGCACTGGGCATCCGCTCTTCCTGATTCGCTCTAACACCTGGGGTAGGAGCGTGACAGGGGGAAACGCATAGAGCGGGCAGCAGGGCCAGACGTGAGCCAGCGCGTCCCTGCTCTTGGAGAAAAATTCCTGACAATGAGCGTTCTCTTGAGACGCAAATAGGTCTATTTTCGCTCTGCCAAATGTCCTCCATAGCAGTTCGACTGTCTGTGGGTGTAAAGACCATTCTCCTGCCGGAAGATTGTTTCTGGACAGTCTGTCTGGTCCCACATTCAGATGGCCGGGCACATGTGCTGCCCTGAGCGAGCGCAGATTGTGCTGAGCCCAGACCAGGAGGCGTTCCGTCAGCCTGTGAAGGACTCTGGATCTGATACCTCCTTGGTGATTTATATAAGCCACCACTGACATGTTGTCCGAACGGACTAAGACATGGTGTCTTTTTATCTGGGGACAAAAACGCCTCAGCGCGTTGTCGACTGCCATCATTTCCAGGCAGTTTATATGCAGAAGCTTCTCCCGTTCCGACCACTGGCCGAATAACGGTCTGCCCTCGAGCAGCGCTCCCCATCCCGAAGTTGAGGCGTCCGTAGACACCACCTTCACACTCGAGGAAGTCCCCAGGCTTACACCTGACCGGTACCAGTCGGTCACTGTCCAAGGTTTCAGAGCTGCGACGCATTTCTGATCGACCTTGAGGCGCGCGAGACCGGAGGTCCAAGCTCTGCGCGGCGTGCGCGCTTTCAACCAGTACTGCAGCGGGCGCATGCGAAGCAGACCCAGCTGAAGCACTGAGGATGCTGAAGCCATGAGACCCAGCATCCTTTGAAATTTCTTGAGCGGGACCAAAGCGTCGTGGCGAAAAATCTCTGTCATGCGCTGAATGCTTAGTCTGCGCTGTGGCGACAGCTGTGCTGTCATAGACAGCGAGTCCAGATCTGTGCCCAGAAAAGATATTTTCTGACTGGGAGACAGCGAACTCTTCGCCCAATTGACTGTGAGACCTAAATTCTCGAGGTGATCGAGTAATATGGTCCTGTGTTCTATGAGCTCCGACTGTGATCGAGCTAGAACCAGCCAATCGTCCAAATAATTCAGCACTCGTATGCCTCGGAGCCTGAGGGGTGCGAGCGCTGCATCCATGCACATCGTGAATGCGCGAGGTGCCAGGGAAAGGCCAAATGGCAGGACTGTGTACTGATATGCCTGGCCCTCGAAGGCGAATCTCAAAAATCGCCTGTGACGTGACGCTATTTGTATTTGAAAATAAGCGTCTTTCAGATCTATCGACATGAACCAGTCCCCTTGGCATATTTGCGAGAGGATTTTCCTGGTCGTGAGCATTCTGAACCGTCGTTTCAGAAGTGCTTTGTTTAGTCGTCTTAGATCTAGAATGGGTCTGAGACCCCCGTCTTTCTTGGGTACCAGAAAATATCTGCTGTACATGCCCCCTTCGCTCTGAGCTTGTGATAAGGGTTCTATAGCCCCTTTGCTCAGTAACTTCGCTATTTCGGCTCGAAGTAGGTGTGCTACTTCCTTTTTCACCGTAGTTTCGATTCGCGCCGCTTTGCGTTGCGGGCGTCGACCAAACTGTAGCGAATAGCCTCTTTCTATAATGCTCAGCACCCACTTTGATACCCCGGGGAGCTCTGCCCACGCTTTCGCGTGAGTGGCTAGGGGTAGAATGATATCTGGGCTCTGGTCGCGGCCAAGTGGCGAGCGGAGAGCAACAGTGTGCTGTAACATGAGCGCCGCGTTTGCAGCGTGCGAGACTGGGGGCGCGCTGATCACAGCGGGCAGCCTGCCCGTGCTCAGTTCTCCTGCAGCTGAGTGCTGAGAGAGAGCGAGCGTGGTGAACCCCGTGGGGTTTAATATGTCTGTGAGCGAATGAGGGCGCGGGACAACGGGCCCATGCATAATGCTGAGAACACCGTCTGTTTGTGCAGACTGTATGTGTGTTGGTTTCGTTTTTACAGAAACCGTGAGACATGTAGCGTGTAGTGTTTGTGGGCACTGGGACGTGGGCACAATCACTACATTTGGTGCACAACCGACATGAGTCGATTTTATTTGTGCGGGCCGTGTGTGGCGGGCCGTGTCTGTGTGTAGGAATGGGCACTGGGCAGTGGGCATTTTTACTACACTCATAACACCATCGGCCGTGGCCGGAATACCAGAAACTCTTTTTGGGATTTATCTGGGTCGCCGTAAAAACGACGTTTGTGTGCAGGCAAGCGGGCTGTACTGCCGACTTGTTTACTGCAGAATACGCTGGAACAGTCGCAATTACTGGAACTGAGCGAGCGAACATTTTTGGTGGAAGTCCGGCCGCAGCGGGACTTGAACACCGTCGCTTCCGTAAACTGGCTAGGAAGACTTAGAGGCCTCGGGCTTTAACTCAATCTTCGGCCGTGGCCCACGCGGCGGGGGGCGGCGGCCGGCGGAGCGAGAGCGCGGTCGCTGATCCCTGGTCTGTCGGCGCTGTGGGGCGGCGGCAGCTGAGGGTTGCGGCTGGGAGCTGCGAGCAGACGGCTGTTTAGAGTGACCTGCTGCAGAGCTAGAGCGCTTGGGCAGGAAATGTTTCATGGCCTGCGATGTCTTCTGAACCTCGGCGAATCTGTCTGCGAAATCCTTGACAGAAGATCCGAAGAGGCCAGCGGGGGAGACGGGGGCGTCGAGAAACGCAGAGCGCTCCGAGTCCGGCATCTCCGAGAGCGTTAACCATAGGTGCCTCTCAGCCACGGTGAGAGAAGCCATGTTCCGCCCCATGGCCTGCGCGGCGGATTTAGTGGCGCGAAGGGCGAGATCCGTCGCGCTCCTCAAATCCGTGAGATTCACAGCTCCCGGTCCTTCCTCGTCCATTTTGCGGAGAAGGTTGGCCTGGAAGATCTGGAGTATGGCCATTGAATGAAGCGCCGAGACAGCCTGCCCGGCGGCGGTGTAAGCGCGACCGTGCAGAGCTGAGGTAGTGCGGCAGGCTTTTGATGGCAGCGCCGTCTTAGCACGCCGTCCAGCAGAGGGCGGGCAAAGATGGCCGGCTACCGCTTCCTCGACGGGAGGAAGAGAGTGGTACCCTTTGTCCTTAGCACCGTCGACTACGGAGAATGCTGCGGACACGGGAGCACGCACTCTGGCTGAAAAGGGAGCGCTCCAAGACTTAGCTACCTCTTCGTGAAGCTCAGGAAGGAAAGGGGCTGGTCTTGAAGGCTGTGAAGCACGGTCCCTTTGTAGAAAACAGCCGTCCAGGCGGTTGAGTGCAGGCTGCTGGGGCGTCGACCACTCAAGGCCGAGGCTCTCGACGGCCTGCTCGAGCAGACGCATAAGCTCCGCCTCGATGCTGGCTCTTTTCCCAGAGCGCCGGTGAGAAGGTGGTGCGAGGTCCGCGGCGCTCGACCAGTCCTCACTGCCCGACAGGAGAGAGCAACTGTCGTCCTCCACCCGTACAGCTTCCTCGTAATCCTCAATGGCGGAAGCGGCGGAAGCGGCGGCAGACGGCGGCCGCTGACCGGCGGTGAGAGACTGAGGTGAAGCAGGCGGCGAAGCTGGCGGGCGCACCGGCGAGCTTTCGCGGGATGGAGGAGGTTCAGGGACCCGCTGAGCGCGGCGCTTTTTACGGCGCGGCAGCTCAGCGGGCGAAGGCGCGGGCGCAGCTTCGCAGAAAAATCCCCGGCGAGTCCGCAGAGTCACCATAGGTATCAATTCGCAGTGAGGGCAGCCGCCCTCGGCGAGCACGATAGCTGCGTGATCCTCACCCAGGCAGGAAACACAGATGACGTGGTGGTCCCCGTCGCTGAGTGGAGCTCGGCATGAGCCGCAGGATGAACGAGGCATCTTGAAAAAGACGCTCGTGCTCTTTTAGAGGAAATAAGTGTGCGTGTCGCAGCGGCGAACACACACACAGCAATAAAAGGATATGTACGCCGGAAAGCGTCAGCAGGAACGGCGACTGAAGGCGGCGAGTTGTCGACCGGCAGCTTCAGATGCAGACTAAGCCCGCTGGGTGCTTGCAATCAGACGGCGCGGCTTCCTCTCAGGATCCAGCGATGTGTGAGCCCGCTGAAGAGATGAAAAACTGACCAAACCAGCCTCTCTGGGCCGTATTTATAGCCCTGGCCCCACCCGATTTCGGCGGGACATGACGTAATGGGCGCGAAGCGCCCTCATTGGTTCTGACGATAGGCTGGTGCAGTTGCCGCAGAGCAGCCAATGGGCACGCGAGCTGTCTCGCCCATGTCTGCATGCTGCTGCAATGCGTTTTACATTATTGCAAAATTAAGTCAAGTCAAGTCAAGTCAAGTTTATTTGTATAGCGCTTTTCACAATACAGATTGTATCAAAGCAGCTTCACAGTATTAAATTAAAATAATACAAAGTTTGTTTCAAGAGGAATTTATTGATTGATAAAATTAAATTAAACATCCCCAAAATATCCCCAACTGAGCAAGCCAAAGGCAACAGTGGCAAGGAACCGAAAAACTCCATCAAGTGACCTAATGGTGTCCTAAAACTCCATCAGGTGACCTAATGGAGAAAAAAAAACCTTGGGAGAACCCAGGCTCAGTCGGGGGCCAGTTCTCCTCTGGCATTTATGAGCTATAGGCCGGATTGTACTGTACTGTAGGATTATATGAATGCCTGGCTGAAGAGATGCGACTTTAATCTAGTTTTAAACTGGGAGAGCGAGTCTGAGCAACGAACAGTATCAGGAAGACTATTCCAGAGTTTTGGAGCCAAATGTGAAAATGCTCTCCCTCCTTTGGTGGTTCTGGATATCCTAGGTATGACCAAAAGCCTTGAATTTAGTGATCTTAAAGAGCGCGATGGATTATAGGGCGATAGAAGATCCGTTAAATAGACTGGAGCTAAGCCGTTTAGGGCTTTATAAGTCAGTAGCAATACCTTGTAATTAATACGGAACTTTATAGGTAACCAATGCAGTGATGATAAAATCGGTGTTATATGATCATATTTTCTTGATCTCGTAAGAACTCTAGCGGCGGCATTTTGGACTAACTGTAGCTTGTTTACTGAGGATGCAGGACAACCAGCTAATAAAGCATTACAGTAATCCAGTCTCGAGGTCATGAATGCATGAACTAACTTTTCTGCATCAGAAACTGATAGCATATTACGTAGCTTAGCAATGTTTCTAAGGTGGAAAAAGGCTGTTTTTGTAACATATGAAATATGATTTTCAAAAGACAGGTTGCAATCGAGTATAACACCCAGGTCTTTTACTGTAGAGGATAAAGTAACAGGACATCCTATGATGTTAAAGTTGTATTGTGCGAGGTTTTGTGGGCGGTTTTTTGAACCGATAAGTATTACCTCTGTCTTGTCTGGATTTAATAAAAGAAAATTACGCGTCATCCAATCTTTTATATCTTTAACACACTCTGTCAATTTGGAAAATTTAGCGTTTTCATCCGGCCGTGATGAAATATATATTTGAGTGTCATCAGCATAATAATGGAAACTAATTCCATGTTTCCTTATAATATTTCCAAGTGGCATCATATATATTGAAAATAACAGAGGGCCTAATACAGATCCCTGCGGCACTCCATAGTTTACTGGAGTTATGATCGATTTTTCTCCATTTAAATAGACAAAATGGTAGCGGTCAGATAGGTATGATTTGAACCAGCTTAGTGCTTGTCCTTGAACACCAGTATAATTTTGTAGTCGATCTAAGAGTATTGTGTGATCTATAGTATCGAACGCAGCACTAAGATCAAGTAAAACTAGTATTGAGATACAGCCTTGGTCAGAAGCTAAAAGTAAATCATTTGTGATTTTAACGAGCGCAGTTTCAGTGCTATGATGCGGTCTGAATCCAGACTGAAACTTTTCATAGAGATCATTTTGTTGCAAGAAAGAGCCCAGTTGAGCGGACACCACTTTTTCTAATATTTTAGACATAAATGGAAGATTTGAAATGGGTCTATAATTTGCTAGATTATTATGATCTAATTGTGGTTTCTTAATGAGAGGTTTTATAACTGCCAGTTTAAATGTTCTTGGAACATGACCTAAAGATAAAGACGAGTTAATAATATTGAGGAGAGGCTCTTCCACTACAGGTAACACTTCTTTCAGTAGTTTAGTTGGTATAGGATTTAATAAACATGTTGTTGTTTTAGATGAAGTGATAAGTTTATTTAACTCTTTTTGTTCTATAGTTGTAAAGCACTGTAATTGTTCTTTCGGGGTGATAATTGAAGCTGAATTATAAGGCGCGATTGAAGATTGAACGTTTACAATTGTGGTTCTGATGCTTTCTATTTTCTCAGTGAAGAAGTTCATGAAATCATTACTACTGAACTGTAACGGGATATTTTGTTCGGGTGACGTCTGTTTATTTGTTAGTCTAGCCACGGTGTTAAATAAAAACCTTGGATTGTTTTGGTTGTGTTCTATTAGTTTGCGGAGGTGCTCAGCCCTGGCCGCTTTTAGGGCCTTTTTATAACGTGACATACTGTCTTTCCACGCGATTCTAAAGACCTCTAAATTAGTTTGTTTCCATTTACGCTCTAAAATACGGGTTTCTCTCTTTAAAACATGCGTAGTATTGTTATACCATGGTGCTTTATTTTTCTCTCTGACCTTTTTTAATTTAATAGGTGCAACCACATCCAATGTTCTAGAGAGAATGGTGCTCATAGTGCTAGTTAGTTCTTCTAGTTCATCTGTTTGTTTGGGTTCAGGCAGCAGCTGAGACAGATTAGATAAGCAATTTGAGAAATTATCTATGGTGGATGGGAGGATTGTTCTGCCTGGTTGATAACGCGACGCCGCATGACATATTACAGCAGTACGTAATATGCAAGTTACCATGTAGTGATCAGTGACTTCATTACTTTGTGGAATGATATCTATATCGGTTGGATCGGTTCCATGTGATATAATTAAATCGAGTGTATGATTAAGACGATGTGTTGGTCCGGTGACGTTTTGCTTGACCCCAAATGAATTTAATAAATCTGTAAACGCAGCTCCTAACGCATCATTTGGATTATCTACGTGTATGTTAAAATCTCCAACAATTAATGCTTTATCGACATTGACTAATAGGTCTGAGAGAAAATCTGCAAACTCTTTTAGGAAATCAGCGTAAGGCCCTGGCGGTCTATATACGGTAGCCAAGGCTAGAGATAATAGGGATGTTTTTCTAACATCTAAGAGCGTAACATTTAGTACAAGTACTTCAAATGAAATAAACGTATAACCCGTTTTCTGAGTAACATTTAGAATATCTCTATAAATGGTTGCAACACCTCCGCCACGACCAATCAGACGGGGCTCATGCTTATAACAGTAACCAGGAGGAGTAGACTCATTTATACCGAAATAATCATTTGGTTTAAGCCAGGTTTCAGTAAGGCAAAGTACATCGAAGCTATTATCTGTGACTATTTCATTTACAATAACTGCCTTAGGTGTGAGTGATCTAATGTTTAGAAGACCTAGCTTTAGAAATAGTTTTGTTTACTAATACTAAAATTAAGGATAATTTTTGGCTTCAATATCTCGAGGAAAAGAGGTTTTCCCCTAGCGTAAGATATCTTACGCAAGTTCGAGAGACCTCTCGTAAGAGAATCGCCTTTTAAGTTGTCAATTTATGTTCACGATTGCGCTGCATTCATGTTTTATATATTTACGGTAGGACATTTACAAAATATCTTCATGGAACATGATCTTTACTTAATATCCTCATGATTTTTGGCATAAAAGAAAAATCTATAATTTTGACCCATACAATGTATTGTTGGCTATTGCCACAAATATACCCGTGTGACATGTGACTGGTTTTGTGATCCAGGGTCACATATCTGAATATTAACAATATTCATAGTTTATATACAAGTTGAGATGGTGTTCAAATCACAGTTGAAATCACATTGTAATTTTCTTGTATTTTACCTTGTCGTTAGTTTTTTGTTATGGTCTATTATTGCATTAGCTAATGGACTTATAATGGATGAGAGGCAAACTTTAATTCATATTAATAGAAGAGACTTTATCACTCAAGCTCTCGTTTTCATGACCCTGATTGGCCTTTGAAATCACTCTGAGCCAGGTAAACAATGGAATCACTCTCCTGACGGTAATGAGAGAAAAGAGCCAGCGTGAGAAACTGTGTATGAAACAGGGCACATAAATCAATGCCTATATTTTTTGTGAATGTCCAGTCATTATTTAGAGCCTGAATAAAGTTCCAGCGAGTCGTCATGGCTTTTTTGTCTTACCGAAACATGGCTCATGACAGCCATGCCAGATCATACAGTGCAGCCGGCAGGATTCTCCTTTCACTGCATGGACAGGATGGAGAACTCTGGGAAAACCCAGGGTAGAGGAGTGTACATCATGGTTAATGAGAAGTGGTGCAGCACAGAAAGCCCCTGTCGTCTTAAGGAGCCAAAAATGTAACACATTTATTTGATTTTTTTTATCATCCTAACAACACACAGAGCGAGAGTGCAACAGAGCAACATCAAAAAAATCAAATAGGCCTATTGGTGACATTTGTAAAAAGAATAGCCTACAGTGTGTAATAATGACAAAATCTTGTATTCTTATTACTGATCCTGTTTTGATTTACAGAAAATTGAGTAAATGGAGGCAGTGGCTCAGTGCGTAGCACTGTCCCCTCACAGCAAGAAGGTCTCCGGTTGGTTTATCCAGGAGGCCTCTCTTTGTGGAGTTTGCATGTTCTTCCCGTGTCTGCGTTGGTTTTCTCCAGGTGATCTAGGTTCCTAAATAAATGCGAAATTGTCTGTGCCTGTGGCCCAAAATGCTGGGATAGGCTCCAGCTTCCCACAGCCCTAATAAGGATAAAGTGGTTTTGATAATGGATGGAGGATTTCTCACTTTCTCATTTTCATTTAGTTTAACTTGATGTAGCCTATAAAATGGAATAATAACAGCTACATAGGCCTAGACATATTTAAAAACAAACTAATAAAAAGAGCAAAAAATAATAATAATACGGTATATAATTAGTGAACTGAAAAATAAATAAATAAATAATAGAAACTACAATAGTATCTCAATGATCCTAGAATAACACTGTGATTAATGCCTTGTCACCCATATGCATACATTTAAAGGGGTGGTTGATCATAATTTCACTTTTCTAACTTTAGTTAGTGTGTAATGTTGCTGTTAGAGCATAAACAACATCTGCAAAGTTACGACGCTCAAAGTTCAAAGCAAAGGGAGATATTTTCTTGTATAAAATTGCTTTTTAAGGACTACAACAAACGGCTGGTAGGGACTACACAACATTCCTCCCCTGTTAGTGACATCACCACCAACCCCAATATTTACATAAACCCTGCCTCAGAACACAATTTATAGATTATTAAGATAAAATATGCTAATCAATGACTAGAAGATAACTACACATAAGCTCCATAAATTCATCAACTGACCATTCAGAAATGTTGTCTTCATGTTTTCACTTCTTGAGTCTCTCTATCTTTCTGACTCCGGTTTGAACATAAAAGACTAAAAGTTTTTGAAATGTTCAGTGCATGTCTGTGTGAGGTAATCGAAGCTGCTAAGGACAAGAGCTCTTGAAGCTCCGCCCCCTGTGCTGGGAGCAGCAGCTCATTTGCATTTAAAGGGACAGACACAAAACGAGGCGTTTTTGCTCACCCTCAAAAAGTGACAACTTTAAAATGCTATATAAAAATATATGCAGGGTATTTTGAGCTAAAGCTTCACACACACTCTGGGGACATCAGATATTTATTTTTCATCTTGTGAAAAGGGCATTATACCACCCCTTTAAATAATGATTGTTTGAGTATTTGCAGTGCGTTTCTGCATTTGCAGCACATGTTGTCAAACTGATGAATTTTTTTTCTAGCCGTTGTATTTCATGTCACATTTTTATTAATCTTGAAAACTTGTGCTTGAGATTTAGAGTGAACTGCGGCACTAATAGAGTCACACGAACGTGCACGTTGCGCAGCTGTGCACAGAAGACCAATGGCCAAGGTCAGGATTTTCTTTAAATAATAATACATTCAATTGTCTAGTTTTTTTAGTTTTTTTTACCAAACCCTGTCGTATAGGCTTACCCCCAGAACATGTGGAATATATAACATGTCACATGGGACCATTCTGTGATACTTTTGCTTCTTTAAAAAAAAAGCTTGATGTTGGTCACTCGTTAGCACGCAGGTGCACACAACAAAAATTACGGTGTGGGTGGTCGTCCTCATTGAGTCGCGAGACCCCTTTTAGCGTGCCGGTGTGCACAACATTTTTTTGTTTGCACATGGCTCAATTTTCAAAGATGCGCGTGTAAACCCTCCAGTTCTACTCTTAGAGACGGATTTGAACTGCCGTTTCAGGCATGGGTGTTCGGCGCGCTAACAAGGACTCTAAAGACTGCATCCTCTAGCATCAGTCGCCGCAGTGCTCCTCCTGTGGCCAGAGGAGTGAGGTTTACTCACACAGCTCTTACTAGCTGGCCTCCGTTACACTTACCCTAAACCTCACTCCCATCTGGGTCACGACACCAGATGTAATGAGCGGGATTCGAACCTATCTTTCCGGCATCGGTGGCCAAACATTAGAAAATATAAGTATGGAAAACAGACAATTGTCTTTGTGCTTTCAAATACTTTTTAAAAGTTTGATAAAATAAAACATCAGACTCATAATGTTAAATACATTTCTTATTGATTACCAAAGTTTTATGATACAACATAAAGATAAGAAGAAAAAGAAATGTTTTAATTGATGATACATGTACAGTCAAAGCTTAAATTGTTTTAAAAATACAATAATGAACTTTAAAAAAACATGTGTTTTAATTATGTAAATAATAATAAGGCAGATGAGTTGCATGAAATTAATGCATTTGGAGTATTACTGCTCTCATACCAATAACTTGAGCAACACTAACATTTAAAAGCAGACCACCAAATGCCTGTGTGTTCAAAAAATGTTCATGTTCCCTCACCATCTATAGCTTTCTGGTGTCCTACCATGATATTTCTTACACTTATGGTTTATATTTATTGTCAGGGGCATAGCTAATGTTTTTAACTGCGATGACAGCAATAATGATATTGACGACAACGATTAACCAGATGAGGAGGCCAATAGCAAGACTGAAATGGTTAAGGATGCGAGACATTCTGGAGTTTTTGCTTGCTATTGGTTGGTGTCCAAACATGTTAGCATCCCGAGTCTGTGAAAGTAAATTACAATAATATTACAAATATTGGTTTAAAACCTTTCTTAAATGACATGCATAAAATCACAGGTCAGAATATAAACACAATGATAAAACAAAAAATGCAACTTTAAACTAAGAAGAAAGTAAAAATGTTTTTAAAAGTTAGGCTACTACAACTAGATTAACTGGCTTGGCATTTTCTTAAGTGACATGCATAAAATCAAATCAAAGGTCTTCACAGGTCAGAATATAAACACAATAAGAAAACACAAAATTCTACTCTAAACTAAGAAGAAAATGAGAAGTAACATTTATTATTATATACTTGATTTATAGTAGCTGTAAAAAAATAAATAAAAATAAAATAAAATCACAAAACATATCACAGAGTTTTTAAACATCAGTGATTGGAGTGCATTAGGCTATATTTGCAGTTTTGCAATATTTACACATATACACAACACAATATTTGCAGAAAGTGTCTGAATATTTCTCATTTTCTTCTAGTTTAGAGTAGCATTTTGTGTTTTCTTATTGTGTTTATATTCTGACCTGTGAAGACCATTTTCAGCTCCTCCCCTCCTGCACGCGAAAACACTCGTCCGATCGGTTATATCCAGTCACAGCCGATTTCTAAGGCCACATTTACACATAGCCGGGTATTTAGAGAAACGAATATTTCTCCCCCTCCGTTTTCAAAAATAACATCGTGCACACAATATCGTTTTCAAAAAAAGTTGTCGTTTACATCAACCCGCATGAATACAAAGGGGCGGCAGTGTAAGGAGAAGGATAAAGCCTTGCAAGCCAATCAGAATCCTCAAAATCGACAACGACGAATAGCACGAGCGACTTCCTGTTCCTTTCAAAACAATAGACATGGCGCGAGGTTCGTTCGTGTGGACAGACAGCGAAGCAAATGCAAACAGGCCAAAAGCGTTTTCACAAAAGTAAAAATGAGTACCACTTTAACAGCATCCATGATCAAATAGTAGCCAAACAAACTCATAGACAGTATGGAACAAACTCTAAACATAGGGCGCTCACATGACGTAAGCATTTTCTGGCGCATAATGTGACGTTTGAGAACCTAAAACCCCGTTTCTCCCAGTTGACACGGCAACACATAACCGGCGTTTTCAGAAATCTCCACTTTGGCCGGAGTTTTTAGAAATAATCGTTTTCTGGGATAAAAACGGCGTTTTCGTGTAAATGACAGGCCAAAACGCAGGGAAATATCTGCGTTTTCCCATCGTGTAAACGGGGCCTTACACACCTTACATTTTTATAAAACTGACTAGATTTTTTTTTTTTTTAACTAGCAGTTTATACTATTTTAAATCACGTGGCCTATACTATTAAATTCTGTATTATGATTTTTAAAACACGGAAGCAATATTTTCGGTATAGGCTATAGAGGCTTCCTTTCCATTAACCGCAGCTCAGCATGGCGCTTCTCGTCTGTGTGACTGACTCAAAACTGTTTGTGCTACAAACTAGTGTGCTTATTAGTAGGCTACGTTAATAAATAAAAATAATATGGAAAGAAATACCTGTTTACAACGTCAATCACCATAATAAACTGTTTTTGCACGGCTAAAATAGCCTAACTGGAGAAGATAATTAACACCGAAAGCCTTGAACATTCAAAATTAAAATAGTTAAGTTAAGAATAAGGAGAATACAGGCCTAAAGTATTGGAGTAAACAAGCGATAGCAGTGTGATAGCTAGATGACTTCTGTAATTCAAATTTCCGTAATCCATAGTTTATTATTTTGTTATGTTTTTTACTCAAAAGAGAGAAAGGATCTACTGTAAATTGACAGCAATTCACAAAGTTGTTTTTGAACGATGAACTCATAAAAATAAGAGGTTTTTTTATCTACACCAATGGATCAATGAAGAACCTTTAACATCCATGGATTCTTTCCATTGCACTAAAGGTTCTTTATTGTGAAAAAGTTTCTTTAGATTTTTAAAATGTTCTTCAAACTAATACAAATTTGTTATTCTAAGAACTTTTCACTAAAATGTTCTTTGGGGAACCAAAAGTGGTTCTTCTATGGCATCACTGCGAAAACACAGTTTTGTAACCTTTATTTTTTTAGCGAGTTACTGCAAGCCACAAAACAGCATTTAATGCTATAAATAGACCTAGACGTAAAAAGGTTAACAACATGTTAAAAAAACAATGCTGAAATTTTAAACAGAGGTTCAAACAACGTCACAATATCAATGTTGATTCGAATAGCAAACTCTTTTTGATTTAAATTAAACCTTTATCCATAACATTAAATAGAACTAATCATTAAAAATGCAGGCTGTAAACAATAAAGACTTTCTGAAGATTTAAGTATTCTTTACATATTTAAACTCTGAAATATGAACCTTGGTTGATATTCTAGAACTATGACCTCATTATTTTGACTGTCTCTATTGTCTGTTTCAGTTCCACGTTGATTCCTTTATACTGACATGAATCATGACCCTGTGAAGTCTTGTTTAGCCCTTAATATAAAGTGATTTTAACTGTGCTCTATAAACAATTTCAAAACAATATTTATACCCTATATTATTTTTAAAATAAAGGTTAAATTATTTATTTATATTGAAGAGTAGGCCTATCATTTGTAAATGTGCTAAGCGAGGTGAGACAGGTGTATGAACCAATACTTACTGTGATGGAGTAAACAAGAGCAGCCGATCCCAGAGGTAAGCAGCAGCACAGCAGGGTAAAGATGGAATAGGGCAGGTAATCTGGCTCTGGATTGGTCAGTGGAGTGAAGGACACATTAACTGGAGGCTGCACAGTGACCACAGTCTGCCCTGGATATGGCCCTTGTATGTACTGGATAGATGCTGCCGGAGCTCCATAATGCTGCACAGGACCTGAAGATGCTGCCGGAGCTCCATAATGCTGCACAGGTTGACCTGAAGATGCTGCCGGAGCTCCATAATGCTGCGCAGGTTGACCTGAAGTGCTGGAACTCTCAGAGGGAAGGAATCCAATGGAGTATTGTGGAGGGTCCTGCTGAACTGGAAGTAAAAACTGCCCTACTTCCATTGGAGACTTTTTGGGATCCATGTTTCTCTTTGATATTTTTCCTGCACCCCTGAAGGAATAAGAAAGATCTGTACGTCTGTCTCTGGTGTGTAGTCAGGTGAAGATTGGTCTGTTATGTGTGTCAATTTCCTCTTCTGGTTACTGGTAGCTGGGTTGTGTTGTATACTTGTAGCTGGGTTGTGTAAGGGGAGGGTTGACAAGAATTTCGGCACAGATTTCCTGTTTACTTGAACTTTTCTAGTTTAACTGCAAACATCACTTGGTGGAATCAACATGTAGCTTCATGAGTTCAGGAAAATGAAATACCAGGAGACACATGGAGATGATTTAATGATTCCTGAGCATGTTTTTATAAATTCTTTTTTAAATCTTGTTTCTGGTTCCTCCTGTAAGGTTCCTGCACAGCAAAAACTCCAGTGTTAAATTAACTCTCCTGGGAGTTTATATGGCTCCAGACTCAGTGTTAAAATATGAGTGTTAAATGAACACTCATGAGTGTTAAAGTTAATGAGCTCATTAAGTGATTAATTGAGTGATAATTGAGCATTGATTATTTTAGATTAAGCATTGATCATTGAGATTGATGCACAAGAGACCTGATGTTAACAAGCAGAATCACCAAAGGAGAAAATCTAATTTTTAAGACACCATTATGGTTATCAGTGTTTGCTTTAGTTGGGCTCTTGACCCCTAAACTGTTAACATTAGATTTTGTTTGGCTGTTGTATCTGAGTTATAACTACCAGATGAACAAAGAGAAAGTTGATCAGGTGGTGTTGGTTATGTTTTTACATAATCATAATTTGACCTGAATCACTGAACTCATTTAGAGTCTAATCTCTGACTTAAATGTATATTGTTGATTACAGCATCACTGTGATTCTACAGCATAAGATCTGGAATTTTCTAAATAATCTAAAAGATTTCTTAAAAGTTGTTCTGACAAAAAATCTTTCTTTTAGGCACACACAGACCTCAAGAATCAGTGTATGAATCTCAACAATGGTGACAAACAGAATATTCAATTAGGGAAAGGAAATTACTAAGACAATTCAGATCATAATTTATTCATACCGCAATGCATGATGGGAGCCATGTGTAAGAACTGATTTTCCTGCTAAAACAAAACGCACCCTGCAATAAAGCCATAAAATGCACCCTGGACAGCAGATAGTAAAGACAGAGCACAGAACCTTGTTCTGCCCAAAATGATCTCCTTGTCCCCTTGTTTGACTTCAACTCATCCCCCCCTCTCCCTCCTCAAGTCACTGAAAGTTCATTGAGAATGACTATATAACACATTTGGTGTATCTTGTGAATATGTTGTTTTTCCTTTTCATGTATGGTAGCATTTTAAGTGTCGCAGTGCGATTGGTAAAATGGTCTTAATTTCATTGCAGTCATTGGTTTAATGAGAAAGATTGAGAACTTAGGAGAATCCTGTTTCTAGTGATGTAGTACTCGAGTCCGGTCTCGAGACCGATTTCTGCTTTCTCTGACTCGACTCGGACTTGTTCCTTCAAAGACTCGGTCTTGACTCGGACTCGACCCTTCAAAGACTCGGTCTTGACTCGGACTCGGCATAGGTGGTCTCGTCCCCATCACTACCTGTTTCTCCTCTCTGGCTGATATCTCTTTACGATATCTCCTGAAACCAGGTGCTACCCCCCTTGGGTACATGGATTGGCCCAAACTACTCTAAACAACATTTGTATAACCCCTTTTGTTCTGGTCTGGTACTTAAGGCGAGGTGACAGAGCAGACTTTGGGACTCTTTACCAGGATCATCCCCCACAGTGATGTTTCAGTGTTTTCCTGTTGGAAAGCCCTGACACATTACTGCGTGTCTCTGTCAGGAAAACATTGCTTACTTTTAGAGTCATCTTTGAGTAATGATGTCATATATTTTCTGAATTGGTTTTTAATCATTTACTTCTGTAATTGGCATGATACATTTTTACCTGACAAATAAATGTTACATCTTGATTTATTCTGAAGTTTCAGAAATCATTCATTTTAGTAGAATCTTTGTCCAGGATAGATCAAACTGAAGGCACTATGAATGGAGCATGGGGCACATCTTAGGAAGACCTTCTGATTTCTGACTATCTCCTGACTTAGCATGTTGTACGCTGCAAATATTATAAAAAATTACACCTATGGGTCTGCAGTGAGCGGCTGCATAGGGTAAAATACTTGCACTGCACCCTCTGACTATTTCAGGACTGGCTAGTTTGTGATCGTGAGCGCACATTCGCGACGTGACGTCTCAAAGCGACACTAGGTCCGTAATGAACGAATAATTGAAAGTATGGGATAATCAGAATAATCAAAGATCTAAATTAATTCATAATCAATATTTATGATTATTTTCTAATCAGAAATACGATCTAAATTTGATTATCATTTGAAATTGGAGTCAGATTAAGCATAGAGCTAAAGTAATACTAAAACTAAATTCCAATAAATTAAGTGAACTTCACTGGAGCGCTGAAAAGACATACACGCATTAAACCTTCGCCAGGCCGTTGGATTCCGTCGTTGGGCCAATGGATGGTCCTTACATGGTACTCACGAAGAGCGCGTGCAAGTCCCCCACTCGTTTAACCGAGGCGAGAGCCGTCAGAAAAACGTTTTTAAGCGAAAGATACCGCAGATCTACTGAGTGTAGTGGTTCGAAGGGGTCACCTTTCATGGCCTCCAGGACCGTGGAAAGGTCCCACACAGGAACCGAAGGGGGTCGAGGGGGGTTCAGCCTCCTCGCCCCTCTCAGGAAGCGGATAATAAGATCGTTCCTACCCAGTGACTGACCATGCATAGTTTTTCTAAACGCAGCTATGGCCGAAACGTACACTTTGAGCGTGGAGGGGGATTTGCCCTCCTCCAGAAGCTCTTGTAGGAAGGAGAGAATCTCCGTCACCCCACAGCATTGTGGATCCAAGTTTCGAGCTGAGCTCCAGCCGGAGAACACTGACCATTTAGAAGCATAGAGCTGTCTAGTAGAGGGAGCTCTAGCCTGTGTAATCGTGTTTAGCACTCATACTGGGAGGTCAACGGGTATACGTTGATGGCCCATACATGCAGGGCCCAAAGCTCGGGGTGGGGATGCCAAATCGCGCCCTTGGCCTGAGAGAGGAGATCTTTCCTCAATGGGATCGGCCACGGGGCTGTGTTCGATAGCTGCATCAGCTCCGGGAACCAAACTTGGTTCCTCCAGAGCGGGGCTGCTAGGAGCACAGAGCATTTGTTCTCCCTGATTCGCTTGATTACCTGTGGTAACAGCACGACTGGGGCTGGGCCAGTTGTGGGCCAGCGCGTCCCTGTTCTTTGTAAAGAATATTCAACGCATTCTCATCCTAGGGCGTCATATACTGACGCTTTTGACATTTAGTCTACATCGAACGCACATGGCACCCTTTAGCGTCACTATGAGACGCACAGAGCTTTGTTCGGTTATGGGTAGGTTTAGGTCTGGGGTAGGGTTAGACCGCTAGGAGGCGCCTTCTGGCCCATATCTATCTGCGTCTCATATTGACGCTAAAGGGTGCCATGTGCGTTCGATGTAGACGAAATGTCAAAAGTGTCAGTATATGACGCCTTGGGATGAGATCGGGCTGGAATATTGGACAGTGAGCGTTGTCTGACGACGCTAAGAGGTCGACTTCCGCTCTGCCAAAGCTGTCCCATAGTAGCTGGACTGCCTGAGGGTGAAGGGACCACTCCCCTGGGGGAACATTGTCCCTGGACAGCATGTCTGGACCCACGTTCAGACAGCCTGGCACGTGCGCCGCTCTCAGCGAGCGCAGATTGTACTGGGACACCATTCCCATTCATGTTGGACACCACCGACATATTGTCTGTGCGGACTAAGACGTGATGGCCCTTTAACAGGGGAAGGAAAAATCCCAAAGCGTTCTCGACCGCTTTCATCTCCAGACAGTTTATGTGTAGGCGCTGCTCTTGGCCTGACCACAGGCCAAAAGTCGGCCTGCCCTCGTATAGGGCGCCCCAACCCGACTGATACCAGTCGATCGCCTTCCAGGGCCCGAGAGCTGTAAAACAGTTCTGGGTTACCTTGAGGCGTGCATGACCAGTAGCCCACGCATGACGCTGGACGCGCGTCTTCAGCCAGTACTGATGTGGGCGCATGCGAAGCCGTGAGCGAGGCGGTAGACTCAGGAAGCGATGCACGCGGGGATTCTACCGGCGTGCATTCGCGAGCAGGATCACACTCCGGTGGTCTCTGTGAGCGGCGCTTGTGGTGCGGCCCAGCAGAGAGAAGCGGAGGAGCGGGGTCCACGTTGAAGATGAATAGTCGAGCCCACAGGGTCGACACAGTCATGATGTCACATTCCGGGCAGCCGCCCTGGGAAAGCGCGTGGTCCGCGTGGTTTCGTCCCAGGCAGGAAGCGCACAGGATGTGGCGGTCCCCGTCGCTGAGAGGGGCTCGACACGAGCCGCATTGGAAACACGAGGCATTTGAAACAACGCCTCGGCTCTTTTAGGAAGAAAACACGCGAGTGTCGCGACGGCGAACACACACGTGAGTGTATGTAAAAGGATATGAGCGCTGGATGGCGCAGCAGGAACGGCGGCTGAAGGCGGCGTGAAGACGGCCGGCTTCCTCAGACTCTGTTCTGCGATGCAGATGGCTCGTCCCACTGCAGTGCCTTTTCAACGACGCAGACTTCTTCCGGAGATCCAGCGAAATGAGTACTTCGCTGAAGAGATGAAAAATCAAAGAGCATCCTATCGGGACTGGGCTTATATAGACATAAGCCACGCCCATTCTGGCGGGACTATAGCGGGCCCGCGCCCTCATTGGTGCTTACGTCTCGAGCAGCCTCTCGATAGGTTGCAGCAGTTGCCAAAGAGCGACCAATAGGCGCGCGAGCTGCCTCGCCTAGGTCTGCTCTCTGCAGCAAATGCGTTTTAAATTAATACAAAATTAAGGATAATTTTTGGCTTCAGTATTCTCGAGAAAAGGGATTTTCCCGTAGCGTAACGCAACACGAGAGTGCTCTCGTAAGAGAACTAAAGTTAATGCTTTAAGGGTCAAGAGCCCAACTAAAGCAAACACTAATAAACTACCATCTCTGCCATCTCTACACTGGTTACCTATTAAGTTCCGTATCAATTACAAAGTATTACTACTGACCTATAAAGCCCTAAATGGTTTAGCTCCTGGGTATTTAACGGAACTTCTATCGCCCTATAATCCATCGCGCTCTTTAACCCCCTGAGGTCTACGGTATCGCCGGCGATACCAGCTCGCTTTTTTTTTATCAATGTAAAAGAAACTCATAAATACTCTGTTGACTTTGATTTTCCATAGGAGTTTCATACATCAATCGATTCTGTTAAATGTGTATTATTTTTGTGTATACTCACAATAAAAACAAAGTGTTGTGCTTTTTGCCAAATAAAGAAAAATAAACACGAAGCGAGTTCTGCCTTCTCTCTGCCAGTGAAGTCCATTCTGAAACGCGTCCGAAAATGAACAATAACTGAGCGAATACTCAGTCAAACAGGCATACAGACACACAGGCATGAAGCTTGAATTCTCTTCTTTTAAATGAAGTCATTTATATAAAAAACAAATATTCTCATCTTGTGAAATCTGTATTAAAAGAGAGCGATTCCAGTCGAGCTCATCTCATCTCATTACGTTATAATCGGCCACGCCCACGGAGAGCGCGCGCTATTCAAACGCAAATGACTGAGACGATCCCATACAAACTGTGAACGCCCACATATCAGCTCGAGAAAACACATCAAGTTTATTCAGATAAGTGTAGTTGTCTACACTGTCTCGCAGCGCTGTGAGGAATAATAATAATGGAAAACTTACCTCAGAAGTGCTGGTATTTCGAGGAGCAACGGATGGAATAATGTAGTAAGTTTTTTTTTTCATTCTCAAGTAAATCGCGTTTCTGTGTGAATGAATGAACGGCAGAGATGCGCTGTTTACCACAACTCGCAAAAAGACGGTTTAAATTTGAATTGCGTTTCTGTGTGTGAATAAATGATCTGCTTTTAGCAAACTATTTTGCTATACTGAGTAAAATCGATTGAAATATGTTGAAATAAAATGTATTTGTATAAGCAACGTATTAAACTGCAAATTAACATTTATATTCCTTATAATAAAAACGAAAGACCTATGTTACAGACATATGAAAGACAACATTTCGTTGATTAGTTTTGGATAGATTACACATTTTTACTGTAAAATATCTGCCACCTCAAATAAGCTTTTGTTTGCCAATTTTTGCTAATATGTTAAATATAGTATGTTTTGTCAATGTAGGCTATATTCGAAGTTTGAAATATGTATGATAAAATGTATACTTTAGTTTTTACAAAGAAAGATTACACTTCAATTGTTGTTGTAATTGTAACCTTTTTAATAAAAAAATATATATTTACAAGGTAGATGTAAACAAATTTGAAAAGGTAAATATAAGCATTTTCTTTAAATAATTTTTATTGTGTTTTATTATTGACAAATTTGGGGAGAGGATACATATTCCAAAACTGAAAATACAGTATGAGAATTAACTGCACAATTAATAGACATATTTTCCTTGGATATTATACAATTTGCAAGCAAAATTTGTGAAAAAAAAAAAAAAAATTGACATGCTTCCAACTGTGAACCAATTTGGTAGAATATATATATATATATATATATATATATATATATATATATTGTATATATATTGCTCTTGCATTCTTTCTTGTGGCTATAGGTGACACACCTGAATGAATGGCTCATTAAGTATGCGGGCCCCATTGTCTCCTGAGGTGTGAACCACTACATATGCATGATGCTGTTGAATGGTTGACGCCCCTTGCGCATATTGCCTTTACAAACAAAAAGTGTTTTACAAGATTTAAATCAATGTATTGTGTTATGTGAATGATAAGGGCAGGATGATTTTCACATCATTTTGAAGAAAAAACTCTAGGCAAAGACATCAATTAGTCAAAAGTCTTATTGACACATATTTAGTATGTGTTTTGTGGCCTTATTTCAGAAACTTTAGTTTTTAGTTTTTTCAATAACCATGCATAAACATTATTCTCTCAAAAATACAAACATGTACATGCATGTTGCTCACATATTATGGTAGCCCTGTTTGTGCTAAATAGAGTGTAATTATACCTTTGCCATTAATATGTTTATAAGCAACTGAAAAAAGCACAAATGTCAGGGCATGTCAGAACATCTCAAGGACCCCAAAAACCCCTCAGACCCCAGAGGGTTAAGATCACTAAATTCGAGGCTTCTGGTCATTCCTAGGATATCTAAGTCCACTAAATGAGGGAGGGCGTTTTCACATTTAGCTCCTAAACTCTGGAATGGCCTTCCTGATATTGTTCGTGGCTCAGACTCGCTGTCCCAGTTTAAAACTAGATTAAAGACGCATCTCTTAAGCCAAGCATTCACATAATACTTTCCTTTTATACTACAGTTGAATCAGATTGAATGCATTAATATTATGAAACGCAGCTATGCTAATTATTTCCCATCTGCTTTTCTGTTGTTATCTCGGGACGCTAGAGTTAATGGAGTTCGTCAGCTCCAGTTTGTATCCAGCCTCTCATGGAAACTTCAGATGCCCCAACACCCGTGAAGAGACAACTCGACGCCTGTGAAGAGACGACTCGACGCCTGTGAAGAGACGACTCGACGCTGGCGATATGTTTTGCCCTAATTTAATACATGATTAACTAACTGTATTTTTCTATGTACATTTCTGAAATGCACTTTCTGTAAAGCTGCTTTGAAACAATATGTATTGTGAAAAGCGCTATACAAATACATTTTAATTGAATTGAATTGAATCACCATAACGGTGTCTTAAAAAATAGATTTTCTCCTTTGGTGATTCTGCTTGTTAACATCAGGTGTCTTCAATATTGATCAATTATCACTCAATGAATCACTTAATTAGCTCATTGACTTTAACACTCTTGAGTGTTAATTTAACACTCATATTTTAACACTTTAACACTCTTGAGTCTGGAGCCATATAAACTCCCAGAAGAGTTAATTTAAATCTGGAGTTTTTGCTGTGTGTTCATCAAATCCCGATTTGGGTATTTGACTAAAATTTTTACTTATGTTGAAGTTGGTTGATCACTGTGAACTAACAATCTTTGTGGTATTTTTGGTTGTTTGCTTGTATGACGAAATTCACTTCTCATAAATTCTCAGGAAGGTGTAGTTGTTAAACTGTGTGACACATCACTTCCTGCACAAATGTGGTAAAACCAGTGTTAATTTTGACAGCAAATTTTTATTTAGTTTTAGTCATAGTCTTTTGACTAAAATGCCATTTAGTTTTAGTCATACTTTAGTCATCTGAATTGTTTTAGTTTTAGTCTAGTTTTAGTCGACGAAATACAATAAGATTTTAGTCGACTAAATCTACAGTAGATTTAGTCGACTAAAATATAATGGGTTCAATTTAAATGCATTTATTTCGAATTTATCTAAAATTTCCAAACTCATACTCCCGGAGAAAACATATATTAACCTGCTAATATGAATGATTTTAAAGTTTGAACGTGCAATACAGATACAGATTTAACTACTGTAACTTAAAAAAAATATCTTAAAATTAAATAAAACCACTTTTCCTAAAGTAGAAGACAGTCTTTTTTTCAATGAATGATATATGAATTCTTTATAACTAGGCTACTTGCATACATCATTCTCTATTCTTTCAAGCAGACATATTTATTTATTAAATATAATTAATCCTTATTAAAGCTATTAACGAGCAGTGAATGCTTTTCTCTTTTTCTTTTGTTGCTTGATCAATATTAAGGACACAGACCGCATTAGGTTTATTACCCACTGTCACTTTAAGACATCGGATCATGTCCAATGACATGCGGATCCAACGCACTGATGCACATAGATACACTCACAACTGTTTAAGACATAACCGACATAATTTACGTGAATACTCTCCAAAACGGAAATTTAGACATAATATTTGTGTGTATTTGTCCACTCAGACACGAAAGAGAGCTCAGTTCAGTACTCGCGTGCTGTATAGGCTAGGTGTCTATGTGAATGGCTGCACGCTTCGGGTCGGGTGTGTGCGCACAGAAAACCGTACCGAATAGAGCTCTTTTTTTTTGCGTCGTCACTCTTATTCAGATCTTCATGTCTGCTCCACTCATTCTCCCAGACGTTTACATGTTTTAACGTTTTATGAGACATGCAGCTCATGCCAACTCGTGTGCCGCTGGGTAGATCACGTTACAGTACAATTGTGCATCTACCACAAATGCAGGACATCAGACTGGATCGCTTCCCAAATCGTCACTATCTAACATTTTCGTCTAGTTTTTATTCGTTGACGAAAATGTCAATAGATTTTCGTCATAGTTTTTGTCATTCAAAACTATTTTTTATTTAGTTATCGTCTCGTTTTCGTCTGTGAAAAAATGTCGTTGACGAAAATAATGACGAAAATTATTCGTCAACGAAATTAACACTGGGTAAAACGTGTTTTATAGACAAACTCTTCTGCTAAAATGTAATAACTTAAGTCATATTTTCATTTATTATTTTATTCCCACATTGTTAAATTCAATGGGGGTTTCTAAAAAGATCTTTCATCTTGAAGACACATTAAACACATGCAGTATATGTGTGTAGTACAATCTGATGAGCAGCGTCCTCTCCTGTGAACTTTCCCCATTCGTTCTCAATTACCCCCCACCGATCCCACAATTTCAAACTCAATGCGCTCAGGGAGGCAAGAGAGACGCCGCAATCTGCTGTAAATTTAACCCCTGGTGTCGCTGTCAAACAGTGTCACTTTAGAAAATGAGTGATTTACACACTTTTAATGTCATATTTTTCAATTGTTTTATTTTTGCACTGTGGATTCTTTTCTCATCCAATTATTTTGAATAAGCACTGCCTTGCCTCCTCAGATGAAAGGCCCTTGATAGATAGATCAGCCTGGTCTCATTAGGTATTAATACGTAACATTTACAGGTACAAAACATACATTTTTGTACGTTTGGATAGATGGTGACACGTACAATATGGACGTATTGACAAAAGTTTAACGTAAACATTAAGTATTTACAGCAAAAAAAATAAAATAAAATAAAGTAAAATAAATTAAAATAAATACATTTTAGATCCCTTAACCCTACCCCCAAACATAACCATTAAAAATAATATGAAATGTAATGGACAGAAATGTGTAAGTAAAATATTTTTTTTACTAACATTATAAAATTAAAAAATATATTTTGATGCGCTAATCCCACTCTTACCTCTAAATCTACCCATAACAATTAAAAAAAGGGGTATAAACAAGTGTATAAACAAATGACAAGTGTATAAAAACAGTTTTTCATGCTAAAATTTAATTGGCCAATCAAAGCTTACATTGTTTAAAACATACCATGATCGGCGTATGTTTTAATGATTCATTGAGCAAATAACATTTCAAATGCAGAGAACCAAATCTATTTGTAATCTGCATCCAAACATGACAGCTCTAATAGTTGTTATTCTTTAAAAAAACCTGGTAGACAATCACAAATACAGTGACAACAAGCCCAATAGCAACGGCGACATGATTCAGGGTGCGTGCCATTTTGGAGTTCTTCTCTGCTAATGCTTGTTGTCCTGAGATGTTGGCATCTCGAGCCTGTGAAAACAACAGTAAAACATAATGTTAACCTCTGTTCTCATTCTGAATTTCTTTGAGCCAATGGCACAGAATTCTCAAATGAGGGAGCAAACTCCACTTTGTGGATGGGTTTTCTTATAGTTCAACATACTTTCATCTCAAAGGTGAAACACTATCTACTTTAACAAGCAAACAAAATGATGTTTATTTATTAAAACCAAACAACATGATGTCATCAAATGTATACATTTTAAACATTTCATTTTTGTTTTATTGGTAATAATGCAATTTAATGTTAATGTCGATGCAAATCGTAAAGGTTGCCAGAAACATTTCATTTAACTGATCTGAGTGCTCAAAAAAGTGGTTTGCTTATGGATCTTCAACCTAAGTTGTAATGTAGCCTGAACAAGTGGTGCTGACAGGCATGATTTATGCCTGTCTATGCACTTAAGCTGAACTATGCACTTAAAGGCATAGTTCACCCAGAAATTTTAATTATCCAATCATTTACTCACCCTCAAGCCATGTATAGGACTTTCTCCTTTCAGCCAAACATAATCAGAGTCATGCTAAAAAATATCCTGGATCTTCCAAGCTTTATGATGGGAGTGCACAGTACCATTTTTGAAGCCCAAAAAAGTGCATCCATCCATCATAAAAGTAATCCATACGGCTCCAGGAGGTTAAAGGTTGTATCAGCGATTTCAGGCCCAAAAAGGCCCAAACATATATCATCACATTCATTTAATCTTTCCTAACGATCCGCTAGCTGCCCGCCCCATAAGCAGGCCGTCAAAAAAACGCGTCTCTGTAGGCAGCCTACACTGTAAAAACTAAAGGAGCCTCAAATATCCTGTCGGATACTCAAGGAACTTCAAAATGTAATTTAAGTGCCTCAAAGCTCTTTCTCCTATAGTAGGGTTACTGGAGGAGCATTGACATTCTTTGAGGTTCTTGCTGGAACTTATGGGATCCTTTAAGCACTTTGTATTTAGTTCAGAGGTTCTGGAGTCACCTTTTCAGTACCATGAGACCTCGAAGTGCTTTGGGGGAAATAGAGGAACTTGAATGCGATAAAAGGGTTATTGGAAGATCTTTTAACATTTAAGTGGTTCCTGGAAGATCTCTTATGTTAAAGCCAGCATCTGGAGGAACCCAATGGTTCTGTGAGGCCAGAATGAGAATATTATTATCCTATTATAATTATTATTATAGGCTACTTAAGTTTGATTCAGTATAGCCTACATACCCAGGTGAAAAAAGACGTACTATTAAAAATGTAATTGAGTGTGTTTTATAGTAGGCCTACAATACAAATATACTTTAATGCATTTTTAATACATTTAACAGTAGCCTACGTCTTTTTCACCTGGGTAGCTTACATTTATTTAGTATCTATAGGCCTATTTTGTTGATTAATTTAAACCTTAAACAACAACACTAAATTATAATAATATTAATAAGAAGAATTCATGAATTATTATTGAATAAATAATAGTAATAAAATATAAATTTTTACCTACGTCTTCATAAATTATTATTTGAAGAAGAAGAACTAGGAGGAGAAAAGTTTTATTCTGTCACGAAACTGCTGCTATTCCTCTGCTGTCGTCGCTTCAGTGATCCTCGCGCTGCTCGCGCGCAACAAAGCTCAGCTGATCGACGTCATCGGGTAACGGCTCCGTCCTCTCATCAAAGCCTCCGCCGTTTGTTCGGCTCTCCGTTACAAGGTTTGTAAACTCGCCAAATAAATATAAATACAGAGTCAACTCACTATAATATTCAAACACACATATATATAAACTAAATTGATTATACATTAATACTTTTTTACAGTGTTTACCACTCGTTTATTGCACAGTATCTGGTATGAAGGTTTTAGCCGCGATGCTACGTTGATCTAACGTAAGTTAATGAACAAATGGAAATTATTGACTTATTGTCTTAGATTGATTTAGTCATTCAATTCAACATATTCTGTAAAACTGTGTCTTCAAATTGCTGATATAGCCTAACTAATTTAACTGATTCCTGCTGTCATTGGCGTTTGTTATGAATAACAAAAGCAGGTTAATATAGTTTGGTCTGTTTTTGTTTAGCCTAACTTTACTTACTACAGGTGCCCTCATTCTCTCAAATACCATTTTAAAGCCATTTACTGGTCAATAAATATTATGTTGTGAATAATCAGCTTTGTTCTTTTGTTTCCCCAGAACAACCAGTAGGCCTACATTTCTAAAATAATCTGAACATTTCAGAGGCAACATTGAATTACAGTAAGTTACCTATACACCACATGCAAGTACTTTATTACTATGAACTTTCTCTGTGTGAAATTGTATTGTTTGACTGTGTACTTTTTTAATAAGTTATTCTCTGAAAATCTTCCCTCATGCTCTCAAATCTCATTCATGTTACTCAGAAAAATAATATCACAGGTTTGGAGCTAATAATGCTATGCATTTTTTATAGGCTATACCTTAATCATATGCATTTGAATATAAGACATTTGAACCCTGAATTATAACTTCAAGTTTAGTCTTTTTCGACAAAAAAAAGGAAAAAGCTATTATATGACTTCAGAAGACTTACAACACAACCCATAACACATGAGTTGTGAACTCATTGACTATTTTTAGGATCTTTTCTGGGACATTTTTGGAGCTTAACCATTTTTACATAAATTGTTGCATTGAATTGAACTAGACAAGTGTACATAAGAATAGTTTGAATGAATTACAAAAAAAATTATGCTTGTGTTTCATGCAGTGATATTGAATGGTGACGGGTTGCATTATGCCTGAGATCTGCTTTCGGGTTCCACAGACAGAAAGTCAAACAGGTTTGGAACGTCACAAGGCTGAGGGAATTATTTAATAACTTTAATAACCTTACTAACAGTAAATTTTGTACTTTGCAGGGATCTCGGTAAGCTGAAATACAAGTTTGATCAAGAATAAAAATCCTCCTGTAGACCTGAAAATCACTGAAGTGCCTGGACCATCCACCAGAAAAGAGGAAAAGCAAACAGAAAATGAAGCTGATGCACCTTTCACTTTTCTAACTCGTTAAGTACCTCACGTGTCCCTTGTGAAGATTTTATAATTGATTGCATTTTATGTTGCAGCGAGTAAAGGTGCATCACATTTGTGAATTTCGTGAAATTACACAGGCAAAAAGACAAAATTGCTGATCGTGTGGATTCTTATTGAAATGAGTGAATTCACCAGTGAACATTCACAGAACAACAGATCATTTTACTGCACCTTAACTCTGTTCAAATGGAAAATGTTTTCTGCTTGTTGTGACATAAGGAATACTGTTTCCGGGTCGAAGCCTCTACTTCTACTTTCTCTATCTTGTTTCTAGATATTGAGAATACTCAACAACCATTTATGGGAACTGTTGATTCAAGTCACACATTTAAGCTTTTCAAAAGGCATAGTGTACATTTCAGTCTCCAGTCTCACGGCATCCCAGACTTCAACATTTTATGATTCAAAATAGCTGAATAACTAACCATCTGAGATTTCGGAATAGAGATAAAGGTTAGGATCCTAATTTTCAGGAATATTACAGCACAATGAGTGTATATTAGCACTGTTGTTTGTTTTTGACATCTGATAGAGCTTTTGGACTTGGAAACAGTGGCGTCAGACTTAACAAGCGGACTGAAACACATGTTTTAAAATTAAGTGAAGATGGACATTTTTAATTAGTCAAAATTGTAATTTTTTACATTGATTTATTACATGGAACATGTTTTTTCCATGCATTTTGATGAGATGTCTTTTCTTGTGTAGCCTATTGTATACACATGGTTGATTATTCATGTTACTTATGTATTATACTATTTTTTTTGTGTGTGTGTATTCATTGATATTAATCTATTACTAGCTTTTTTTTTCAAGTGCATGGAAGTGTATGTATTAAAATGGATCTAAAATATGTAATAAACAATTCTTATTTTGTATTTGGTTCAGTTTGTTTATTATAATAGAAGTTAATGGTGGTAACCATAGTAACAACATGAAATTAGTTTAATACAAATAAAATAAAATTGAAATTTGGTTCCTGGAGGCACCCACAGTGGTTCCACACAGTGCCTTATATAAGAGTTCCTCAGGAAACCTGTGTGGTTCCTCAGAGAACCGCCCCTTTTTAAAGGGTGCCTAGAGGATCTACAGACGGTTCCGCCGGTGTGGCAAAGTGAAGAACCCCAAAAGGTTCCTCCAGGCACCTTTTATTTTTACAGTGTAGGCTCTGAGATCTGCACACAAAAACAATTGGATTCACCAACCACTCAAAACCAAAACAAATAGTGTTCCAACCAATCACCGACAGGGGGTGGGTGTTGTGAGGTTTTGCGCTCGTGACTCCAACTTCGCGTACAGCCGTGCATGAGCGCAAAACCTCACAACACTCACCACCTTTTTGACGGCCTGCTTATGGGTCGGGCAGCTAGCGGATCGTTAGGAAAGATTAGATGAATGTGATCATATACACTGTTAGAAAAAGAGGTACAATACAGGTCCATTTTTGTTCCCTAAGGTACCGTTTTGTACATTTTTTTCTGAGAGTGTACAGTATGTTTGGGCCTTTTTTGGGCCTGAAATCGCTGATACAACCTTTAATGAAGGCCTTCTGAAGCCAATCACAACACACTGGGCCAATCACAACACACTGGGCCAGCTAACCAATCACAGCACATTTTGTATTTCGGAAGGAAGGGGTTCATCGAAATCGGTGTGTTTGAGCCAGACTGGGGAGAGAGGAGCTGTAATAATGTAAAATATGTGAAAAATAATGTTTTTGAACAATCAAGCATGAAAACATATTCTAGTACACCCCAAAAACTAAATTAAGACTTCGTAACCCCCTGGAGCCGTACGAATTACTTTTATGATGGAGATTCAGATTGTGTTTGGCTGAAAGAAGAAAGTCATTTGCACCTAGGATGGCTTGTGGGTAAGTAAATTATGGGATAATTTTCAGTTTTGGGTGAACTAAAACTTTAAGGAAGGAGATTAAACTAAGGTAAGTGATACAATAGCCGATTCAATTATTAAGCCTTTAGTTGCAATCAATTGAATGGATCAAGACTGGTTTCATGTGTTTCTGCCCTTCAAAAACGTCATAAAGTTAATTTAACAAGTTTCCACTTGATTTATATAATTTATCTTATAGCTCTCCTGAATGCAGGTTTTTGGATTTGTATTATGCACATTGATAACCAAGTTAATCATTTAGCAGGTCTACGCTTTTATCCAAATAGAGTAGAATAGAATAGTAAGCGTTAGTAATGGGTTAAGTGTTGACAAAGAAATGTGTCTTTAGTAGTTTCTTGAAAATGGCAGGTGATTCAAGTTAAGCTTAAATATTTAAGCTTAGCTAATGCAGTTTTTCACATATTAACATAATATAGGCATGTTTAATGTAAAGCAAATTAATTTGACTTTCCAGCCATGTGTGATGGCAATGTTGCCTTCTTTTGCTTTTGCAGAGTAAGAGAATTGTGGACAGAAGATTATTAGTATAGAAAAAAAGTCTTCTCTCAAATTCTGTCCATTTGTTCACGAAATTCCAAGAACAAAATGCCGTTTTTACGGCCTTTAATGTGGCGTGACAGATCGCTGTATAGGCGCCTCAGTTGAAGCGACAGCGCAGAGCACAAGTGAATGTGATTATCCCTTCCTCTTTAATACTGTAAAAACCTTTGAAATAACTGAAATCATTTGCGAAGTGATCTGGAACTATGCGGTCAAGACTCAAGCCCTGCCTGTTTAACCCAGGTCACTAAACAAACCCTGTTGATGTAAGAAAAAGGGAAAAAAGACTAACACTCATGAATATGTAATTTATTTTATTTTATTCATATCTGTGAACAGAAAATAAGAAAATACATAAATTAAAAACATAAAACTCATTTAGAAAAGATATTTAATTTAATAAGATGAAGATTGGTCCAATTAGACGAGTGGGAAGTTAGCCCCGCCTTAATGGGTGGAGCCAGGACACAGACGATGCCACACTCTTTGCCATCCTAAAAAGAAGAGAAGAAAAAATAGAATTAGAATGAACAAACTAACAGTTGTATCAGAGGATTAACAGAGAGACTTTAAAATAAAAGTGTGGTTTGAATTTCATCAGTCAGTGATTACGGGTGAATGTGTGATTGATTACACGAATGCTACAGGGAAAATACAGGCCTAAAGTTGGAGCTTTCATTACTGTGGTTCTTTTTTGTGTAAATGTTTGACAAATGGTGTTCAAATATTAAATGTTGATGTGTTATATGCAGTTGTATGTAAAAGATGCATAAGAATTAATCTTCTATTTTATAATGGGAAGAATATTGCGTGAATGTGTTAAATAACTAATGTTTCAGAGTTAAAAGTTACTTTGAGCAGTTAACATATGTTATTTTAATGGTTTTGCTCGTGTATTCGAGCTATGAGTAAATGGCTGATCATGACGCACGTGTGATACGGGCAGATAAAGGCCTAGTGCGTCATTTGAAAATTGCTCTTCGCACATCTATGTAAATTCAATGTGTTGAAGTTAGATGAAAATTAAGTAAAAAATGTTGAATGTTGTTTGTATGCAGATTAACTGCTGTAAGGATGTATATATTTTTAAAGGAATGTCTAATTGTATTTTTGGCCTTGTCTTTTGCAAGGTTGGGTCTTTTCTTTTTTTTTCCTTTTCTTGTCCCCCAAACCCTGCTTCACATCGGAAAAATTATTAGTGATTTTATTTTCCCTACTGTTATTTTCTGCTTTCAAATTTTACTGTATTTTATTTTATTTCATTTAATTATTTGGTTTTATTTATTTAGAGTATTTATTTAGAGTAAAAAGGGTATTTCAAAGGGTTATCATTTGGAAGAATTGTATTCAAATTAAACATTATTCTCTACATTAAATAAGCCAATTAGAAACAATTTGAATAAAAAGATACTAATAAATTGTATACACATATTAATAGAGTAAGGGTCAATTAACTTTATTAGCTTGAATCTAAATGAGTCACTAAAAAGAGAGAAACAATCAATAATAGTTACAAACTAAATAGGAAATATAAATCTATATAAATAAGGGTTACAAGAAGGTAACATTTAATTTGTTTGAAACAAGTCTTTACTGCCATACTGGTCATTATTTTCCTTTGTGTTATGTGATGATGATGTTTTGAATTTCAATGCTTTATTTTACTTATTTTTATTGATAATTTTCCTAAATACACCTTACCTGTTTCTAACGCAGCCAGTGTTGTCACCATTTCCTTCTCCCCTTGTTGACGCATTCTCTTGAGCGAGTCTAATCTTCTGGTCACTGGTCCAAATCTAGAAACGGTGCGCTCCCCTCACGCTCACTTCCGTATTTCACTGTTTGAGAGTGAGGGTTGCACTCTCGCTGTGACGCGCGTTACACCTGGAACTACTTTAGCAAGGTACGGACAACCCTACTAAAATGTAAACATGGTAAAGACATGCCTAAATATTTTGACTTCTCTATAACATGAACCTCATTTTTGTGGATTTTTTAATGTGTTGTAATCTTTAATTATGCTTAAATAAAGACTTGAGTAATTAAATAAATAGTTTGTAATTAAAGGAAATAACATGGACTAATACTTACAGACCAGGAGTAAACCAGTGCAGCGAAGCCCAGAGGTAAGCAGCAGCACAGCATGGTAAAGATGGAATAACACAGGTAATCTGGCACTGGATTGGCCTGTGGAGCGGCGGTCACAAAAACTGTACGCCGCACGGTGACCACAGATTGCCCTGGATATGGCCCTTGGGCATAGGGGCCCTGGGGCCCTGGCTGGCTTGGAAAGGATGGAGGGTATCCAGCAGGATTGTCATGGTATTCTGGTGGTGGTGGTGGTGTAGGCTGCAGCATTCCTGATTTCTCAGATGAATTCCAGGCACTTTGGGGCTGATTGCTGGGATCCATTTTTCTGATTATTGGCTTTTGATTTTAATTCCTTCACCTTGTGCTCTGCAGAGACGTATGTATTGCTGTACTCCGGTTCAGACTCATATACCTCGGCGATGAACGGCAGCAGCAAATGGGAGGCGAGTTGTAGGTTATTGGCAGTAGGGGAGTGTCAAGAACTTTGGCACTGTTCCCATCATACTGTGTGACTGCAGGATCCATTTTTTGGTCTCACAATGACCCTGATGAGAGACATTAAATATGAGGAGGATCAGCTGGATTATTTCATCACAACTGAGCATATTTTTTGGACCTAGTGACAATGAATCTGTCAGCAGTCCGTCTAGATTCAAAACAGGGTTATAAACTCAACCCTCCACTGTTTTAGAAGAAAAAGCACTTTTAATAAATTGAGAAACACCTTTTAAATTAATAAAACACTTTAAATAAAAAGCGTTGAAAAACCTTATGAATAAAACGCAAATTTACTGCAGAAGCTGCACCGATCCGTCTATTAATCTCCCGTTCCATCCTTACCTCACTCGTGAACAAGACCCTAAGATACTTGAGCTCCTCCACTTGAGGCAGGAACTCTCCACCAACCTGAAGCGGACAAAAGACCCTTTTCCGACTGAGAATCATGGCCTCGGATTTGGAGGCGCTGATTCTCATCCCAGCCGCTTCACACTCGGCTGTAAACCCCCGCAGTGCATGCTGAAGGTCCTGTTCTGATGGGGCCAGCACGACAACATCATCCGCAAAGAGCAGAGATGAAATCGCGTGGTCCCCAAACCTGACACCCTCCGGCCCCTGGCTGCGCCTAGAAATTCTGTCCATAAAAATGATGAACAGAACCGGTGACAAAGGGCAGCCCTGCCGGAGTCCAACATGCACCGGGAACAAGTCTGACTTACTGCCGGCAATGCGAACCAAGCTCCTGCTCCAGTCGTACAGGGACCGGATAGCCCTTAGCAAAGGGCCCCGAACCCCATACTCCCAGAGCACCCTCCACAAGATGCTGCGAGGGACACAGTCGAATGCCTTCTCCAAATCCACAAAGCGTGGATTGGTTGGGCAAACTCCCATGAACCCTCCAGCACCCTGTAGAGGGTATAGAGCTGGTCCAGTGTTCCACGACCGGGACGAAAACCACACTGTTCCTCCTGAATCCGAGGTTCTACTATCGGCCGTATTCTCCTCTTCAAGTACCCTGGCATAGACTTTCCCGGGGAGGCTGAGAAGTGTGATCCCCCTATAGTTGGGACCACCATCCCGGTCTGCCAGTCCAAAGGTACTGTCCCCGACCGCCACGCGATGCTGCAGAGGCGTGTCAGCCAAGACAGCCCCACAACATCCAGAGACTTGAGGTACTTAGGGTGGAACTCATCCACCCCCGGTGCCATGCCACATATAATATATGTGTGTACCCCCGTGCGGTGCCTTGCCAAAAATAATAATCAAGTTTTTACTAATAACTAAATTTGAAGCGGTCTCTGTAGTGATCATTGAAAATGCAGCACCTAGCCCACAAGGAAGGGGATAGAAGTCTTTCTGTGTGGATTGTTATTCAGTTGAACTTCTTGGATCGTCAGGCTGATGGCACTCTCCTCTGTCTGGCTTTTTTTCTATCCTGCCACAAAATTGCATAATGCATGGCAAAATTGTCTTTAGGAAAAGTCTCAAGTGAAATCTCACCTTTACACTGTCTCAGTCTCCCCATGCTGACCCCTCTCAGAAGTGTCAACTTCCTCTTTCAGGAGGGTGGCTGCAGGCCCCACTTCCTCTTTCATTTCTCTGCAGTCATCCCACATTGTCAAGGCAGCTGTCTGAAATTTTCAACACTCAGAGAACCGCAAAACTCACATTAAACCTACAGAATATTAACTAAAAGTCTCATCTGGTTATCATCACAGCAGTTCTTCATTTGATTAAAAAGCTTAGTTTGCGGAAAAAAGCAAGCATTCTTCGTTGCAAAGACGCAGGAAAAAGCTCTAATTATACAGTGTATAATGTAAACGAAAATAATTCTTTGTCTTTTCTTTTTTTACAAGAAACCAAAATAAAATGACTCTAAGATGTCTGTTATGTGCTTGTTCAAATCACAATTTATATTTAAATTGGTCACACAATCTCATTCAATGCACAATGCACAAAAATTATCTTAGTTAACATAAAATCTTAGAATCTCTGCAATGGATCAGTTTTTCACACTCTCTCCCACAAGGGATAACGGGATACAAATTCTAGACACCTTCAGATAGAAAGTATAATATTTAAACATGTGCAGCTAATATCTTATTATTTATTCATCACTTTAAGAGCACCTATTGCTCAGTTGTATATATCTTATCTACATTAATAAATCAAAGTCTAACTCATAAAAGTCTCTTCATGACTCAACATTTCCTAATTATCACAGAGTGCATATTCCTATTATTATGATTAATAATTTTAATAATTTCTGCATTTTTTAATTTATCTACAGTGGTTCAAATGAAATGTTATGAAGTGACGATAATACTTTTTGTGCACAAAAAACTAACAAAAATAACAACTTTATCCAACAATTTATTCTCTTCTGTGTCAGATCTCCTATGCTATTCGTGTAGTAAACACAATATAGCACTTCCGGGTTCTATGCCAGATTGTTTTCATGTAAATGATTGGCCAAAACGCATACAAAGTTTTCTGATTTTAAATGAAAATGGTGTTGTGTTAACCGCCCCTCAGTCTGCATTGTTATCTGTTCCTTTGTTCTTGTTTCCCGTCAGTCTTTAATTGCCATGGACACTCATGCTATCAGTACACCCGTTCGTCATTCAGTTCGTTATCATTAAGTTCCTCCTTGCATTCAGTTCATTCTTGGGTATTGTTTGTGTTTTTCACGCTGTGTTGTTTGATTGAGCCTTTTGGAATCTTCATCAGACTACAATGTTACATTAATATTCCTAATCTATCAATGAACTGTTATTTATAGTGCACTAAACCAAAAATACCTTCCTTCGTAATATTTCCTCATTCACACAGCTGCACATCAGAGCTATAAACTCATTGCCTTGGACAAAACCGGTGACACATTCTGTTGTGCCAAACTTTTTCTCACACACAAAAGGTCCTCATCTTTTTATGGGACCAGAAACGATATTGTTCCTCAGGAAGTCATAAAAGCAGTAAAAATAGAAGTACAGATACAGGAACTATTGCCTATCTAATATTGTGAGATGCAATAAAGCAACATTTTGAACCATATTTTCTCACTCTTCACCAGCTAGGGGATGAATTAGGCCAGTGTTCAGAAAATTCGACCTACTTCTCACCATGATCTACTTACTCACTATATATTTTCGTTGTTTTAGGGTTACGAGTCCTGCCTCAAAACAGCACAACCTAATATCCTTCCTGAAGAGATGTTACCTACACTTTTAAACACATTTCCATTCTCATGGTGGCAGTACATCTCGAAAGGTTCTTCTCTGCCTCATGCAATGTGCTTTGGTGTTTCTGACTATTTCAATAATTAATATTTTCAAGCCAAAATATTAAATGTGATGGATGAATATTTACTGAGTAATTCAATATTTTGTAGAGGGGAGTCAAAATTGCAATTTTCACCTGAAATTTTGAGTCCGATTACAGGGGGTTAAAAATTACTTTAGAACAGCATCATTATTTTATTTTTACTCAAAGATTTGTAGGTCTAGCAAAAATCTGTTGACTTTATCAATCTTTGGATAGATAGATGGGGCCACCGATTAATCAACCGATCGTTTTTTAAATGGATCCTGAATTAAAACAAACATAATACATAAAATATTGCTGAACTTTTATAATACATAAAATAGTGCTGAAAAGTAACTTGTGTAACTTTTTTAACTATACATATTAATATTATACCATGATCATTCATGTTAGTTCTTAACATTAACTAATGTTAAGAGAAATAACTTTAAAATGTATTAGTAAATGTTGAAATTAACAATGAATGATACTTTCATTAATCCTAATTTTACAAATGGACTCTTATTGTAAAGTGTACCATTTCATATAAATCCAAACAGTCATGCTTAGATAAAAAAAAAAAAAAATCTAGCATTGAAATTAGACAATTGTTATTGTATGTATACATGTCTCTCACTTTATTTGCTTGATGAATATCTAATATATCGATTAATAACTTGAAAGCAGACCACCAAATGCCTGGTTATTCGAAAGAATAAGTCAGGCTAGTTGTATGGCTGGACAGAAAAGTGCAGTCAGTACTCTAAATATAAAGACATAATATATACATTTAAAGATGTTTACTTTCAAAAACGAAGTAAAATCATTCACTGGCTTACATGGTGACTCGATGAGGTACGAGTAATTATCCGGGTAAGACACCTCTGGCCACTGGGTGGGGTTATTACACCAATTTGACGCTGGGAGAATGAAGGGACATGCTTTTAAAATGACCAAATTAAGTTTGTGGATGTTTCTTTCACGCTCTATGGCAGGCAGGGTGGACATATAATTCCTTGACATGTTTAATCTTAGTGATTTCTTAAGTTATTCACGCCTGCGGGCTGTGAACGGACGTTGTTTTGTGCCGCTATTTTGTATTGAAGTCTATGGGAAGTCTAGTTGAAAGTTAGACAGCTAGTTGAAATTGACAGTTAAACAAATATTGGATCACAATAAGTGTAATTGTGATTGTCAAAACATTTGGTAACTAAATAGAATTTTATGAAGTTTAGTGACAACATGTTACAATATTTACATTGTACAATGACTGGTAGGATACAGTTTTTATTATTGCTTGGATTTTTTTTTTCAAGATTTCAATTCCATTGTTGTGATTTGATTCCGATTTTGATTCAATATTGACTACTTTGGATACATGTTTATTTTACATTTTATTTAAAAAAAAATCTCACCTAATGCTGTAGAGGGCCCAATCTGCTGGTATTATTAAAGGTTAAAAATAACAAATGAAATTAAATATAATGCAGTTTTTGTTATAATAACAATTATTTAATGACATAAGTAAAAATATAATAAATATGTAATATAGTGCTCAGCAAAATCTCCTCTCTAGCTATTTTTTTCTATTCAATTAACATGCTATGGTCATTAAATGGCTTTCCTGAGGTAAATGTAACGTTATGTGACATAATTGTTCTCCTGCTATTATATATTGATCTTTTTCCGTGGTTGAAAAACACTAATTGGTCGATATTATGTATACTTCAAAAATAAAAGGCTAAACTACTGATAGCATACAAGTCTAAACTAACTAAATGTTTACTGATAGTTAGCTAACACTATATCGGGTGCCATTAGCAAAAGCTACATATACTACATACCTCCATAATTATGAATAAATGAGGAGGCGTAAAACTTAAATCCCTTTTCTAACAGAGTACTCAGGGCTCTGGACATCCGTTTGGCAATACGGTGTACATCGGAAATAGAAGGTCACCATTACTACGCTGTGTTTACCTTAGTAGCTGACAGCCGGAAGTAGTTAAACCTGTTTTGGAGAACCCGGAAGAATGGAGCGCATAACCCCCAAACACAACAATAGTGCTGTTCATGTGAGACGCAGACAGAATGTTCTCAGGCCCAATCACTTCTCCTACAGCCAGGCTACACTCTTCTATACTGACCGCTGAGTCTATTTTAACACCATGACGGCACGTCCAAAAAATCAAACCTCCCGCTATCTGGGGGAGCCATGCTCCCAGTACAAAACCGGGAGCAGACGCCCTTGAATATTAAACACCTCCTTACCCGCCCAAAAAAATTCATAAAACAATACCTACATTTAAATCACCACAAAAAAACAAAAAAAAAACAATACAAAAATATAGAAAAAATAGAACACTCGTAGGCTATCTGACACACGCCAAACACTCAGCTCACACTCAACGCTTCTTCTTCTTCTTTGTTTATTGGCGGTTGGCAAACCAGCTTTTGGTGCATTTCCGCCACCTACTGGGATGGAGTGTGAATACCTAGGATGATGGAATGGAAAACTACTATCTAGTAACAAAAAAAAAACAAAAAAAACAACAACAAAAAAAACATATTTGTTTAACCTTATATTCTATGTATCAACCGTGTATCTCTCAAATATTTAAATAAAATAGGGTACACTTTTGGTTGTATCTGTGCACTCTGAAATAAATCTTTTATTGCTAGCTGAACTTTCAGTTCCTTTAGATCTTCCACAAGTTGAGCTCGTTCATCATTATATGCTTGACATTGAACAATCACATGCTCCACTGTTTCTCACACTCAACGCTCCGCCCACTCACTCAGCACATGCGCACACAGAGAGAGAGAGAGAGAGAGAGAGAGAGAGAGATGTTGATTTTTGAAAAAACTTTAATCACAAATAGCCCAAAACACACACAGTTTAATTTTTCACAAAGCGAATATTTATAATAGTAAAACCTTCAACATCAAAATAAAAAAAATAAAAAAAATCATCTTAAATTATTGTACACAACACATGACTACACATTTCATTTTAAAAATGGAAAGATCATATTCATCATGGCATTATAAAACATAAAATCAATCAATATTTTTGCTTTGAGGAAAGACCTAAAAAACACAACCACATCATCATTACACCCTTGCTCTAGTTTACTTTTCCTATAATGTGAATCACCAGTTTAGCTGTTCCAAGAATACAATTCAGTAATTGAAACTAAATGCATTTTTTTCTGCACATACTTAAAAAGATGAAAGTTTCAGGATAAAAACTCATTGAACTTGTCTCACATTTCTTGAACCAACGCAAATTACATGAAAGCATGAAAGACGATCTCTTTTTGAGACAGAAAGGACAACCAGAGTTTTTTTTTAGAATCTGGGACAGAAATAAAAGAATTGACCGCAATGGCTCCATGAAGAATTCTCCATTGCAACTTTCCCATTTTTTAAAAATAATGGTGGCTTATATAACTCTCCATTCAGGTTTAACATCATTACATAGTTTTTCTATGTTTTTACATTACAATTCTTTTGTCAAGCATTTTTTGTTGAAAATAAAAACACACATTTTGTACAGATCCTTTCCTATACAGGAAAAGAAGTCAACTGAAAGGGAATTGCTTTGTTTTAATAAAATACATGAGCACTCTTCAAAGTTCGGCTTGTCAAACATGGGAACGGGGAACAATTGTAAAGGTTTCCATTAGTTTGGTTTAGAAAAATGAGCAACTGAGGGAATAGATGGGAGGCAGGCAACAGTACTTTCCAGTAATTTAGCAAGGAAGGGTACATTTGAAATAGGACGATAATTAGATAGAACTGAGGGGTCAAGATTGGGTTTCTTAAGAACACGGGTAAATGCAGGAGTGGCAGAGGGAATGAAGCACAGGCAAGAGATGCGTTGATGAAGTTGTCACGTTTTGGTTTTGTTTCATGTTCTTGTTTCATGTCTTCTTCTTCTTCTTCTTCTTCTAGGATTTAATGGCGGTTGGCAAACCAACTTAAAAGGTGCATTCCCGCCACCTACTGAAATGGAGTGTGAAGCGCATATTTGGAAAGGAAGTTTAAACTAGATCTACTCTTTAAAAAAAAAAAAAAAAAAAAAAAAAAATTACATATACATATAAAATTTACACATAATGGAGTTTTAAATCCTATTAAATAATCCTGTTTCCTTTAAAAATATAAATAACTCATGATAAACTCTTGATTGTTTAGCACCTTGTCCTAGGAGAACCTGAAGTGTCAACTCATTGATTTCTACACTTCTTAAAGCATGTCTTAACTGGGACCGCTCTCTTTCATAAGCTTCGCATTCTAAAAGGACATGCTCTATAGTTTCAACTAACCCACATTTGTCACAATTTCCATTCTCATGTTTACCAATTCTTTGTAAGCTTTGATTTAATAAACAATGTCCAATACGCATTCTTGTTATTAAAACATCCTCTTTCCTGTTTCCGAATCTTCTTCTCTCTGACCCAACTTTTCCTTGAATGCAGTAAAAATGTCTACCTTTTATTCCTTCATTCCATTCTTTCTGCCAAATTTCCTGTATTTGTTTCGCTATTATCACTTTAATTTCTGTTTTACTTAATGCCACTTCAATGTCAATTTGTGAATGATTTAATGCCTGTTTAGCCAGATTATCAGCCTCCTCATTTCCTTTCACACCCATATGCGATGGAACCCATACAAGATTTACCAGAAGTCCATACTGTCTTGTTCTGTAAAGACTCTGCATTACTTCATTTATCATGTCTTGCCTTGCTGATGATGTTCCACTTTCCAAGCTATTTAGAGCGGATAAAGAATCTGTACATATCACTACCCTTGTTGGTTGGATTTCTTCTATCCACTGAAGTGCTAGACATATTGCAATAATTTCTGCAGTGAATACCGAAACATAATCTGATACTCTTTTTGCCATTCTAATGTTAAAAAGTGGAATATATACCGCTACTGCTGTTTTCCCAAATTCTGGGTCTTTTGAACCATCAGTGTATATTTGAACTGCACTATAATAAGTTTGATCAATGTATTGCTGTATATTTAAATTTCCTAATCCATTTGTATTGTTATGCTTTTCTTTAAGCAATTGAATATCAATCAAAGGCATTGGGAAAAGCCAAGGAGGAATTGCTGACCTAGCCACAGTAGGAGCAACATTGAAGTCACTTAATCCCATTCTCCGGGCTTCCTCACTGGCCTTCCATCCAAAACTTGATAACTTTTTATGTCCATATTCCCAACAATCCTCCAACACCATTTTAACTGGGTGACTGTCCGAGTGTCCCTTTATGCTTATAAAATCTTGTTTCATGTCTGTCATGTGATCCCCTGTTATAGTCATGTGATCCTGCCATGTGTTCCTCATGTGAATGTGTCATGTTGTCATTGGTTGATTGTCTTGATTATGTTCACAGGTATCCCTTGTTTAGTCATTAGTCTTGTGTATTTAAGCCCTCATGTTTGCCATGTGCCTTTGTCAAGTAGGCTACTGTATTGTTGCCAGGATTCTCCATTCACTGCATGGACAGGATGGAGAACTCTGGGAAAACCCAGGGTAGAGGAGTGTATGTCATGGTTAATAAGAAATGGTGCAGCACAGAAAGCACCTGTCGTCGTCTTAAGGAGCTATACACATCAGATCTGGAATACCTTGCCATCAAATGCCAACATTTTTATTTAGCCAGAGAGTTTACATCAGCCATCATTGTGACTGTATACATTTCACCTCAGGCTTGTATACAGAGCCGTAGCAAGAGCTGTGTGAAGTGTGCGACTGCACAGGGCCTCGCAAAATTTGACGAAGGTATAATGAATTGACTGTGGACCAGGATTTAAAGGGATTTCAGAGATTAAAATAAGTCAAGTCATCTTCACTTATATAGCGCTTTTAACAATTTAGATTGTTCCACAGCAGCTTTACATTGATAATAGGAAATTAAAGTAACAGATTGTTTTGGCTTTATAGCAGATCTAGAATAAAGTTATTGTCCAGCTAAAGTTAGTTTTGATTGATTCACTTCCGTCGCAACGATCATTAGTTATTAACTTAGGGGCTGCTAACACGACACCATTTTAAAAGAAAACTCTTAAGTTCTCGCTACGCAAACTTTAAAAACACGAACCTGTGAGAACGCTGATGGTGTGCACATGCGTATTACGAGTTCAGTCCATAGGTATGCACGTTTGAATATATGTGTGAAAAAGAACTTGAATTTATTGTAATGCATTTGAACTATTTGCAAATAATACGTTTTGTTTTAAAATATGCACACATTCACTCAAATCATATGCTAATACCGAAAATGGCTCTGTTAATGTTTCTTGTCTTGTCACATTCAAATGAATTACAAGAATCAGAATAACATAATTTATATATATGCTTATTCATTTAAAAATCAAAATGGCAACATTTGACAAAAAAAGTCGAGAAGATCACTGGATTGCTGACAGTCATTTAATATTTCTATCGTAAAACAGTTGATATCTATTATGTTTAGCAAACCTATACCTTACCTTGAACTCTTGTACCATTAAAGCCTTGCGCTGGAGTTTGCACTGTGAATCCGTCGAAGCGGACCAGCCTAAAAATTTAACAATTACATTTTTTTTGTCATCCTAACAACACACAGAGCGAGAGTGCAATAGTGCAACAGAGCCACATCAAGAAAATCAAATAGGCCTATTGGTGACGTTTGAAAAAAAATTAAAAATTAAATAAAAATAGCCTACAGTGTGTAATAAAAACAAAATCTTATATTCTTATTGTTGATCCTGTTTTGATTTACAGAAAATTGAGTAAATGGAGGCAGTGGCTCAGTGGGTAGCACTGTCCCCTCACAGCAAGAAGGTCTGTGAAAATCAGTCAGTGAAAATACACACATTGACTTTAATGGAAACCTATTGATTCCGCAGCCGTTCCGCAGTGGGTGGAAATTAGGGGAAAAGGCATCCTCTAGCATCAGTCGCCGCAGTGCGCCTCCTGTGGCCAGAGGAGTGAGGTTTACTCTTACAGCTCTTACTAGCTGGCCTCTGTTACACTTACCCTAAACCTCACTCCCATCCAGGTCACGGCACCAAATGTAACCCCTATGATTCTACTCACCCCGATCTGAGCGAGATTTGAACCCGTGTTTCCGGCATGGGAGTCCAAACATTAGAAAATGTAAGTATGGAAAACAGACAATTGTCTTTGTGTTTTCAGATACTTTTTAAAAGTTTGATCAAATAAAACATCAGACTCATAATGTTAAAGGTGCTCTAAGCGATGTCGGGAGACGTAACTTCTTGTTGACGTTCGAATTGTTGTCAAACAAAACGGAGGCTAGCTAGACCCTCCCTCCTCCTCATCCCGTCTCCTCCCTCTTCCCTCCTCCCCTCCCTTCCGGCATAAAGGAAAGTCAAAGTAGTCACTACAAACAAAGTTGAGTTTTTTACGGATACTTCATTCAATGTGTAATGTCGCCAAGTTAGATAAATGCTTTTATATATTGCAGAACAGAATGCAGAAAAAGAGAAACATTATCTTAATCGTTTCGCCACCTGAGGTTATAACTATAACTATAGCTCCCATACAAGGACGCAATAATAGCAAGATAACGTTAGCTTCGCGTTTCCCAGTGAGCATAAACAACGGCGGCGTCGTAAACAAATTTAGTCAAAGTTGTCAATAGCCTATAAATGAACATTCAAATTCATAACAAACAGTGGGTGAAAACAATCATTCACACAAATTGTCGCCCTACTGTGAATTTGCTTGATCATTTACAATAGAGAATGATCGCTAGCTGCTAGAAACATATATGTTGTATTCACCAAAGTTAACGTTGACTGCATAGTTCTAGCTAATTACAACCTTGTGTTGGTTTGGCGAACATGAATGTCAATTTAGAAAGAAAAATGGATTTACCTACGTGTTCAGCAAAAACAGAGCAACCTGAATGTCGGATTGGAAGCCCTTCTGCCGGCGGAGTTCTCGCCACCTTTCGAAGGTTTTTCCGATGTAAATTCGGTACTTCGCGCGTTCCTTATCCTTGTCCCTCTTCCTTGCAATTTGTTCATCGGAACGTCGTCTCTTTGGTCGTGTGTCGGCCATAATTCAAACTTCCCTCTTCATGCTTCTTTCTCCTCCACACCCCCTTCATGTGTACGCGCACTAATCCCCCAAACCCCACCCTCAAATACTTCTTGCCAGTTATTGTCTGGAACACTGTTTGTTGTGTTTCGTGGTGCGGGTTTTGTGGAGCCTGTGGTGTCTACAGAGACCGCGTTTTTTTTTACAGTGTGTTCAGGGGACAGGCAGCTAGGTGAGGAGATGTTTGCTGTATGTGACAAAAAATGTTTTGGCCTAAAAAACGTGTGACATCGCTTAGAGCACCTTTAAATACATTTCTTATTGATTACCAAAGTTTTATGATAAGATAAGAATAAAAATAAATGTTTTAATTGATGATACATGTACATTCAAAGCTTTTATTGTTTTAAAAATACAATAATGAACTTTCAAAAAGCATGTGTTTTAATTATGTAAATAATAATATGGCAGATGAGTTGCATGAAATATACAAATCATTCCTCTCTGGCCCTATAGATGGAGCTCCTTACACATTTGGAGTCTTACAGCTCTCATACCAATAACTTGAGCAACACTAACATTTAAAAGCACACCACCAAATGCCTGTGTATTCAAAAAATGTATTCATGTTCCCTCACCATCTATAGCTTTCTGGTGTCCTACCATGATATTTCTTACACTTATGGCTAGATGAAAGCAAAAATGATATAGATGACAATGATGAAGAGGCCAATAGCAACACCGACATGGTTAAGGATGCGAGCCATTCTGGAGTTTCTGCTTGCTATTGGTTGGTGTCCAAACATGTTAGCATCCCGAGTCTGTAAAAGTAAATTACAATAATATTACAAATATTGGCATAAAACTGTAAGCTCGCGCTTGATCGGCCCAAAGTCCGGCATCCGACCAGCGCGGAAGGTCTCTACGTGTTACTGTCTTTTCTCGAGGCAAAGTATTTTTTGATTAAATGCAATACATTTTCTCATATGTATTTTCTCCTTATTTCATCTGACTCATCAAAGGTTTTAATTATGTCTGTGCATCATTAAATGTGAGTGAATGTTTGACTATACCTTTTAACTCTTTAATGAAAATAATGTCAAAATCAGTTAGAATAATCAAATGTAACAATTTATTATGTCAGGTAAATGTATCATGCCAATTTCATAATCAATTCAAAGATAATCAATACAAAACATCAAATGCTCTGGAATTAAGAGAAGAGATGCAAACCCAACATTAAGATACATGATGCTAAGAGTTTACTCTTAAGTAAGAGTCACTCTTAAGGGGGTCGCACACTGGACGAGAAGCATCTTTAAAATTCGAACACATTATTCTCTATCAGTGTACACACACCGGCGGTGTCATTCGGCGTCTGTCCGCGGCGCCCAGCTACGGCTCAGGACCTTGTTCAAAATTCTGCCGCGCCACAGAGCGCCATTTACATAGTTTTATATTAAATTTACATTTATTTGTCTCAAATCGTCGTTAATGTATATACTGACTCTGTGCTGCAATATTTCGTTTTACATTCATTTACAGAAATCAGCTGCGTGGATGAAAACTGCTGTTATCGGATTTTCAGGAGATATTCTCAATTCATTCAGTTAACGGACGCTCTGAGGTAAAGTGTTCAGACTGCAGACTTAGCAACGATTGTATTTAATTGTACAGTACAATCATAACATAGTACAGACATTATCTTAATTCCATGATGTCCTTAAACATAACAATATTGCTGGCCATAAACTGAGAAAGTGCGCGGTGTGTGATACCTCGAGTTGTCCTAGACGCTGCGCTTCTCATCCGGTGTGCGACCCCCTTTAGCATCATGGGCCAACTTGAGTTACAAAAAGGCCCCGAATCCCCTGCTGCATTTCATTATATAGCCAGAATCTCTTTCGCATGGAAACATCTGCTACCAATGGGAATTTACATTCAGAGTTGACACCTTTTGGGTGTAGGGAGACCATTTGTCTAGAGACCAACCCCTCCTTGTGTGGCAGTTATCCCTAAAAACCTTATTACCTTTTGTTTTACTTATTTGGGAATGAGACACTTGTACCAGTCACCCTGAGACATTTCAAATGATACTAAATATGTATAATACTCAATGTTAATCATGCACATTTTTGGTGATTTTTCGCATGGGGGAGAAGGAGAGGGGGGGATGAGGGAAAGAGATGTAGATTAGGATGACTCTGAGGTGAGACCTTCGCCTCGATAGTGCACGAGGGGGAGTTCAAATGTTAATTTCCTTTGTTCTCTCAGAGAGTAGCCCTCTCTTCCAGTTCTTCCAGTTTTTCCAGTCTTACAAAACCTTTCTTAAATGACATGCATAAAGTCACAGGTCAGAATATAAACACAATAAGAAAACAGAAAATTCAACTCTAAACTAAGAAGAAAATGAGAAATAACATATTTTGTTATATATTTAATTTATATTAGCTGTAAAAAAATTTTTTTTTTAAATCACAAAACATATCACAGAGTTTTTAAACATCAGGGATTGGTGTGCATTAGGCTATATTTGCAGTTTTGCACTAGTTTTTGCTATTTTTATATCTATTTTTAAAAGTTAGGCTACTACAACTAGATTAACTGGCTTGGCATTTTCTATTCTTGCATGTTGCTTTAAGGAAACCAAGTTGAATATGTCGTATGGCATCAAAGTACCGCAAGAGTGATTCGAGAGCAGTCGGAGCCAGCGCAGCTTCTTCAGAGCGGCTGCACAAGCTCTGATGACGACACAGCTGTTTCACGATTGGCTGAATTCACCGCATGTCAACGATCACGTGCGATCATCGAACACCTTCAGTTCCACTAATGCTCACAAATCAGCATTTTTATAACCGTAAAATCTCTTTTCATGTAGTCGCGATATTATATTGTGTCATTTTTATCAAAATAAAACTGATAATAAAAAACGTAGAGCCCACTATTGGTATTTACATAGTATAGGCTTATGTTGAACTTTTTCTTGCAATCAGACGCTGTATTAAACAGTAGGCTCCATAAGGTATTAAATGGAAACATACTTGGTTACTTACGTAACCTTGGTTCCCTTAGAGATAAGGGAATGAGTACAGCGTTGCAAACACTGTGGGAAAACTCCTTTTCTCGAGAATATATAAGCCTTTATTTTAAAACGCATTGCAGCTGCACAGCGAGAGCATCATAGCTCGTCTGAGCGAGCTGATTGGCTGTGCTGTGGCAACTGCACAAACCTATGGCGAGTCAATAGAGGCGTGCGGTCCAATGGGAGCGCTTGGCGCCCTGCCAGCCTCGAGCGCGCCAAAATGGGCGTGGCTGAAGAGTATAAATTCAAAGAAAACTCGCCATATGACAGGTTTAAATTGACTGAAGCAAAGTACCTGATATGAGCGAAATAGCACGGCAAGGCAACGCAGTATTCGTTCCCTTATCTCTAAGGGAACCGAGGTTACGTAAGTAACCAAGTACGTTCCCTTACGAGAACGTTCTCTCGTACTGCGTTGCAAACGCTGTGGAACCCATTTTAAAACGCTGTGCTATTTGCCGGTGACTACTCTGAAGGTGTCCGGGGAGCCCCGGGACTTATAACAGAGTAGTCTGAATATCACAGACCAGAATGTCGGGCCTAGAATGATATACACTGCACATAGTGAAGCACAAGGGCCACTAAGTCATACATAGGCCTGGGTCGACAGAGCTAGGGACCTAGAATATCATACACACATAGAAAGTGCAAAGCCACTGCAGGATGTGTCTGAGTCATACACGGGCCTGGGTCCGAAGACCCAGGACCTCAAATAGAGAGAACTCGTGCCTGCAGAGCGGGAACCTCTAGGTTATAAATCTTGCAAATGTGGACGGAGCGGACCAGCCGGCCGCCGCACAAATGTCTTCAATGGGAACTCCACTGGACCATGCCCAAGAGGAAGCCATGCCTCTTGTGGAGTGAGCTCTTACACCTATGGGGCACGGGAGGCCCAGTGAGGTGTAGGCCAGAGAGATAGCATCTACTATCCATCTTGATAGTGTGAGTTTCGTGACCGGCAGCCCCGAAACAGACAAAGAGCTGTTCAGACTGTCTGAAAGAGGCAGAACACTCCAGATATATTCTCAGGGCTCTGACGGGGCAGAGCGTGAGGGCATCACTATCTTCTCCCTATACCGGAAGAGCTGATAGAGAAATAACCTGGGCTCTGAATGGAGTTGAAAGCACCTTTGGTATATATCCATGTCTTGGTTTAAGGATGACTTTGGAGTCATTAGGCCCGAACTCAAGACAGGAAGCACTCGTGGAGAGTGCTTGTAAGTCCCCAACTCTTTTAACTGACACCAGTGCTAACAGCAGAGCGGTTTTAAGAGAGAGGGATCTTAGATCAGCAGACTGAAGTGGTTCGAAGGGAGGTCCCTTAAGAGCTCGTAGAACCAGGGAAAGGTCCCAGGCCGGCACTGAAGGTGGCCGAGGAGGGTTAAGTCTCCTTGCTCCTTTAAGGAAGCGAACGATGAGGTCGCTTTTACCCAACGAAGAGCCAGCCACCGGTACGTGAAAAGCTGCTATAGCTGCCACATACACTTGAGTGTGGAGGGGGATCGTCCCGCGTCCAACAGCTTTTGGAGAAATGTGAGTACCATTGGTACTTCGCAGATATATGGGTCGAGGTTCCGAGCTAGACACCAGCTGGAGAACACTGACCATTTGAGGTGGTAGAGGCACCTAGTAGACGGAGCTCTAACCTCCATAATGGTATTCAGGACACCTTCTGGGAGGTCCTGGGGTACCCGTTTAGGTAGGACGGGGGTGCCAGATTGTCCTGTTTGCCTGCGTGAGGAGGTCGCTCCTCAGCGGAATCGGCCACGGAGCTGTCGTAGACAGCTGCAACAGCTCTGGGAACCAAATCTGGGTTCTCCAGAGGGGGGCTGCAAGACGGACTGCACATTTGGTGTTCCTGATCCGTTCGATGGCCTGGGGGAGCATCGAGACCGGAGGGAACGCATAAAGGGGAAGGCTGGGCCACTCGTGGGCCAGCGCATCCCTGCTCTTTGAAAAGAAGATTGGGCAATGACAGTTGTCTTGAGGCGAAGAGGTCTACCTCTACCTTGCCGAAGACTTTCCACAACAAGTGAATCGTCTGTGGGTGGAGCGACCATTCCTCTGGGGGAACGTTGCCCCGAGATAGCATGTCTGCTCCTATGTTCATCGTGCCCGGCACGTGAGCTACCCTGAGTGAGCGCAGGTTGGCGTGAGCCCATAACAGTAGCTGTGTGGCTATGGTGAACAGGTTGCGAGACCTGAGGCCGCCCTGGCGATTATGTAGGACACCACAGCCATGTTGTCCGTACGGACCAAGACGTGGTGTCCCGCCAGATATGGGAGGAGGGTTTTTAGGGCTAGAAAAACTGCTCTCATCTCGAGGAAGTTGATGTGTAGGCGTTTCTCCGAGCTCGACCAGAGGCCGGAGGCAGGCCTGCCCTTGCACAGGGCTCCCCAACCGGAGTTGGAAGAGTCTGTTGAGATAACCCTCCTCTCTGAAACCAGATCCATGCTCACACCCTGCTGGTACCAGCTGGTGTCTTTCCAGGGGTCCAGGGCTCTGATACAGTGCTGGTCCACCCTGATGTTTACGAGTCCCGAGCGCCATGCATGGGCTGGAACTTGAGGCATCAGCCACAGCTAAAGAGGTCGCATACGCAGTAGGCCTAGTTGGAGTACTGAAGATGCCAAAGCCATAAGGCCTAAGACCCTCTGAAACGTTCGGAGGGGCACACTGGAGCCCTCTCTGAACGACGCGGCGAGCCACTGAATTGATAGAGCTCGGTCCGGTGTGGGCCATGCTCTCATATGTGCTGAGTCGAGAACTGTTCCCAGGAACATGATTCATTGGCTGGGGGATAGCATACTCTTGTAAAAGTTTACCCTGAGCCCAAGGCAGTCTAGATGGCTGAGGAGCCAGGCTTTGTCAGTATGGGACTCTGCCACCGACTGAGTCAGTATGAGCCAGTCGTCGAGGTAGTTCAGAATGTGCATTCCCCGAGACTCATGCTCACGCCCTGCTGGTACCAGCTGGTGTCCTTCCAGGGGGCCAGGGCTTTGATACAGCGCTGGTTTACCCTGATGTGTAGGTGGCCCAAATGCCACACATGAGCCGGAACCTGTGGCTTCAGCCACAGCTGAAGGGGGCACATACGCAGTAGGCCTAGTTGGAGTACTGACGATGCGGAGGCCATAAGACCCAGAGCCCTTTGAAACGTTCTGAGGGGCGCGAAAGAGCCCACTTTGAACGAGGCAGCGAGACGCTGGATTGAGAGAGCCCGGTCTGGTGAGGGGCATGCTCTCATATGTACGGAGTCGAAAACTGTTCCCAGGAACGTGATCCGTTGGCTGGGGGACAGCATACTCTTGGCAAAGTTCACTCGTTTATTAAACTTCCAGCGTGAGCTAGGGGAAAGTTTAAGACTGTGGAAACAGTGTTTGAGTGTAGGGGTGCATACATAACAGTAGGCACACGCGCTACATTTATTAAACTTCCAGCGTGAGCTAGGGGAAAGTTTAAGACTGTGGAAACAGTGGTTGTGTGTAGGGGTGCATACATCACAGTAGGCACACGCGCTACGTTATCAAACTTCCAGTGTGAGCTGGGGGAAATTTGAGACTGTGGAAACAGTGTTTGTGTGTAGGGGTGCATACATCACAGTAGGCACACGCGCTACATTTATTAAACTTCCAGCCTGAGCCGGGGGAAGATTGAAACTGTGGGAACAGTGCCTGTGTGTAGGGGTGCGCACTTTTTAGTGGGCACATAACCTACATATGAGGCAGACAGAAAGAGCTCCCTTTTGTGCTTTATTTGCATCACCGTAAAACTGGCATCCTTTTGCAGGCGAGCGTGTTATGTAACAGGCCCATTGACTGCAACATCAACATCTCCAGCCACCTGAGAAGAGGGGACTGGGGAATGTAGCGTTAGAATGTAGCGAATCTAACATCTTCTCGTCAGGTATGACAAATATTTAATAACTTTATGCCAAAAGTATGAAGCCAAAATGACTTTAATGATGAGTAGCCTAATTGATTTCAGCGCGTAGCCTATTTGTTGCACGTTAATGCTTTTTCCTTTATTTTTTTGGGAAACGCACAGAGAAAACAAATGTTTGTAACTGCTCGCACAACTGTTTATTTTTCCTCTCATTTGTCATCTCATTCGTTTCTTTGCAAAATTTTCTCATGTCTGCTCATGCTAGTTAAAGGGATACTCCACTTTTACAACTCCCCCAGAGTTAAACAGTTTAGTTTTACCGTTTTCGAATCCGTTCAGCCGATCTCCGGGTCTGGCGGTACCACTTTTAGCATAGCTTAGCATAGATCATTGAATCGGACAAGACCATTAGCATCTCTCTCAAAACTATGACCAAAGAGTTTCGATATTTTTCCTATTTAAAACTTGACTCTTCTGTAGTTACATCGTGTACTAAGACCGTCAGAAAATGAAAAGTTGTGATTTTCTAGGCTGATATGGCTAGGAATTATACTCTCATTCCTGCGTAATAATCGAGAAACATTGCTGCCGTACCATGGCTCCAGCAGGCGTAATGATATGACGCAGCGCCTGAAAATAGTCAATCCTATAGTCTACCAAGCTGGGGACTATTTTCAGGCGCTTTTTGTCATTTTTTTGAGAGAGATGCTAATGGTCTTGTCCGATTCAATGATCTATGCTAAGCTATGCTAAAAGTGGTACCGCCAGACCCGGAGTTCGGCTGAATGGATTTGAAAATGGTAACACTAAACTGTTTAACTCTGGGGGAGTCCACTCCCTGTTTTGTTTTCTCACAAATGTATGACTTTTGGAAGTGCAATTTGATTACCATATGCAGTTTTAATAAAGTTGAATTAGGTAACCTTCTATGTCATTTTTGCTCTTCAAAGTGTACACTTGCAGATGTTGATTATAATGAATTTACTGTTAGGCCCATAAATAATAATAGGGATAAACAATATTTAAAAAGTATATAATTTTTTAACAAATGACTAATTAAAAATTAACCACAAAACATGCTAAATGGGGGATATCTATATCTAGCATAGGGCTGGACGATTTTGGCTAAAATCATAATCGCAATTAATCTAACAAGTTACCTCGATTACAATTATTGAACGATTATTTAAAAAAAAATGTCTTTCTCATATGTCAATGGCAAGGCTTATACTGTAAATATGTTCACGGTTATTTTTTCTAATGAAAGAGTGCATAATCCTATCTTTGTGATTCTAAAATAAGGAAACACACAGATAACTATTAATGCTTATTTATTAAATATTTCAAACAATTGAATAAAATGCACTGTTTGCACTGTTCATATTCGGTAATGTGATTGTGCTCCAAGTGTTGAAACAGATTGGTGGTATTACCTTTGGTCGCTATAACAGTTTTTCTGCAGTGTTTGCATTTGACCTGAGTTTGTTCGGTGTCGTCTTTATTGAAGCCAAAATGTGTCCAAATGACGGACACTGCGTGTTTCTTCGATACAAGCGGCTCTGGCTGTTGCTGAGTTGACTCTGTGTTTGAGTTCTCCTCCATGTTGCTTCAATGTCGCAGACTGGACGGGGCGGAGTCACGTGACTACACACGCGGTAATATGTTTTAAGGGGAAAGTACATTAACACACAGTGGGCGGAAATATTAATAGGATTAAAAAACCGAAATAATCGCCTTGGTAAAATTACGTCGGTTATAGGCTCTGAATTTCGGTTTCGATTACTTTTAGATTAATCATCCAGCCCTAATCTAGCATAAAAAAAATGGCCAGAACGTCATCTCTCAGTTACTGAATGTCGCGCAACAACGTTGCTACAGCCCTGCCGCGTCTTACAATTCTACTTTGTTACAATGTTGCGAGCACATAGACAGCGACGTTGCCATAGCAGAAATGCAACGTGCCACAGACATTGCCACAACGCAAATGTGTTTGCTGGGTGACGAGTACATATGTAGTCCAGTGGTTGTCAAGACACCGTTGGCACAACCTTAAGCAATGGCCCTACAACGGTGGTTTAATGTCAACGTTGTGACAACGCTCTAACAACCTTCACCACACAACGTAGTTATAGTAACCTTTTGGCCATGTTGTTAAAAAAGTTAGTAGAAGGTTGGTTACGTTGTGCCAACGTTCTGTGTTTGCTGGGTTTTCTGTATAGGCTATAGAGGCTTCCTTTACATTAACCGCATTAATTCTAATCATGGCGCTTCTCGTCTGTGTGAGTGACTTAAATTGCGGTAAACGGTAAAACTGTTTGCGCTACAAACTAGTGTGCTTATTAGTGGGCTACGTTAATAAATTAAAATAATATGGAAAGAAATATCTGTTTACAACGTCAATCACCATAATAAACTGTTTTTGCACGGCTAAAATAGCCTAACTGGAGAAGATAATTAACACAGAAAGCCTTGAACATTCAAAATTAAAATGGCTTTTAAGTTAAGAATAAGGAGAATACAGGCCTAAAGTATTGGAGTAAACAAGCGATAGCAGTGTGATAGCTAGATGACTTCTGTAATTTAAACTTCCGTAATGCATAGTTTATTATTTTGTTATGTTTTTTACTCAAAAGAGAGAAAGGATCTACTGTAAATTGACAGCAATTCACAAAGTTGTTTTTGAACCATGCACTCCTAAAAATAAGGGTTCTTTATCGACACCAATGGATCAATGAAGAACCTTTAAATTTCATGGAATCTTTACCATTGCACTAAAGGTTCTTTATAGTGAAAAAGTTTCTATAGATTTTTTAAATGTTCTTCAAACTAATAAAAAAAAAATATTTTAAGAACTTTTCACTAAAATGTTCTTTGTGGAACAAAAAGTGGTTCTTCTATGGCATCACTGAAAACACGGTTTTGTAACCTTTATTTTTTAGCGAGCCACACCCTTTCTTTAAAAACGAAAGTTACTGGAAGCCACAAAACAGCATTTAATGCTATAAACAGACTTAGACGTAAAAAGGTTAACAACATGCTAAAAATACAATGCTGAAATTTTAAACAGAGGTTCAAACAACGTCACAATATCAATGTTGATTCGAATAGCAAAGTCTTTTTCATTTAAATTCAACCTTGATCCATGACGTTAAATAGGCCTAATCATTAAAAATGCAGGCTGTAAACAATAAAGACTTTCTGAAGATTTAAGTAATTCTTTACATATTTAAACTCTGAAATATGAACCTTGGTTAATATTCTAGTACAACTATGACCTCATTATTTTGACTGTCTCTATTGTCTGTTTCAGTTCCACGTTGATTCCTTTATACTGACATGAATCATGACCCTGAAGTCTTGTTTAGCCCTTAATATAAAGTGATTTTAACGGTGCTCTATAAACAATTTCAAAACAATATTTATTCCCTATATTATTTTACAAATAAAGGTTAAATTATTTATTTATTTTGAAGAATAGGCCAATCTTTTGTAAATGTGCGCGAGGTGAGACAGGTGTATGAACCAATACTTACTGTGATGGAGTAAACAAGAGCAGCCGATCCCAGAGGTATGCAGCAGCACAGCATGGTAAAGATGGAATAGCACAGGTAATCTGTCTCTGGATTGGTCAGTGGAGTGAAGGACACATTAACTGGAGGCTGCACAGTGACCACAGTCTGCCCTGGATATGGCCCTTGTATGTACTGGCCAGATGCTGCCGGAGCTCCATAATGCTGCACAGGTTGACCTGAAGCGCTGGGATAACTCTCAGAGGGAGGGAATCCAATGGAGTATTCTGGAGGGTCCTGCTCCAGTGGAAGTAAAGACTGCCCTTCTTCCTTTGGAGACTTTTTGGTATCCATGTTTCTCTTTGATATTTTTCCTGCACCCCTGAAGGAATGAGAAAGATCTGTACGTCTGTCTCTGGTGTGTAGTCAGGTGAAGATTGACCTGTTATGTGAGTCAAGTTCCTCTTCTGGTTACTGGGTTGTGTTGTACTGTAAGGGGAGGAGTGACAAGCATTTCGGCACAGATTTCCTGTTTACTGGAACTTTTCCTGTTTGACTGCAAACATCACTTGGTGGAATCAACATGTAGCTTCATGAGGTCAGGAAAATGAAATACCAGGAGACATTATGGAGATTATTTAATTATTCTTATTTTTAATCTTTCCTTATGTTTCTGGTTCCTCCTGTAAGGTTCCTGTTCATCAAATCCCCATTTGGGTATATGACTAACATTTTTACTTATGTTGAAGTTGGTTGATCAGGGAACTAACAATCTTTGTGGTATTTTTGGTTGTTTGCTTGTCTGATGAAATTCTAGGGTTATAGACAAACTCTTCTGCTAAAATGTAATATCTGAAGTCATATTATCATTTATCATTTTATCCTCACATTGTTAAATTCAATGGGGGTTTCTAAAAAGATCTTTCATCTTGAAGACACATTAAACACATGCAGTATATGTGGGTAGTACAATCTGATGAGCAGCGTCCTCTCCTGTGAACTTTCCCCATTCGTGCAATTACGTTTGGATAGATGGTGAAACTTACAATATGGACGTATTGACAAAAGTTTAATGTAAACATTAGGTACACTGTTAGACTTTTCTGTAATTTCTACAGTTATTTACTTTAAATCCCCCAGTATTATACTGCTATTTCTCTTTACAGTAAATAACTGTGATTCCCATTGCATCATGGGAATTTTCTGTGACGTCTAACACCACATACAGAGACTTACTGTATTTTTTAAATTTGCTGTATACTACTGTATTTGACGTAACTGCCTCTCTGGCTGGCACCATTCCATCGTGCTTTTTATTTCCTAATTTTTGCCTTACACCGCGTGTCTACAACGCTATAATAGCCAGAGGCTGTCTATATTGGACACATTGAAGCGACCGGACCTTTAAATGCATACCTGTTTATCCCTTGTCAGAAATAGCGCGAGCGCTTGGACTCATATCGGACTAAAGCCCTCATTATGCTTCTGCGTCAACTCCACGGCGTAGCTACGCCGTCACTCCAACGGCGTCGTGACCGTTTTATGGTTCTGCGTCGGGTTGCGTTGCATCGCGGTGCATTTCACCGCCAGAACGCTAGGGGGGTGGTGTGGTTCGCGAATCTCTTTCCTAGTTTGTTTTGGTTCCATGCGCCGGTTCCGCTTTTTCATTTCCGACAATGGCGAGCGAAAGAGAGAGAGTGTTGTTGCAGCTGGAGCTAATCAACGTTGAACAACAAATGATTTTATTGCAAATGTTTAATCGTAGAAGAAAAAGAAGACGTCAGCGAAGGTGGTCTGTACGACCAGTGCACGAAGACAGGGGAAGGATTGGCGAATTTGTTACGGTTGTTCGACCGCTGAGGGACTTGGACGAAGAAATGCACTTTAAGTATTTTCGGATGTCGAAAGGTCGATTTGACGATCTTGTTCATCGTTTAAAGCCGTTAATACAGCATCAGACTACACACAGTATGCCTATTGACCTCGCTCAGAGACTGGCAGTGACTTTAAAGATTTTATCTTCGGGTGCAAACCAACAGATCACCGGGTTGGGCTACAAAATGGGTGCGACCACGGTGTCCCGCATAGTATCGGAGGTCTGCAAAGCGCTGTGGACTGCGCTGCAGCCCGAATTTTTGCCCTGCCCTTCAACCAGCCAGTGGGAAGCTATTGCTTCAGATTTCTGGCGACTTTGGAACTTCCCAAACTGCGTTGGAAGCCTCGACGGGAAACATGTTAACTTGGTTAATTACTTGATATCCATGATGTACCCGTGAACATTGTATTGTAAATAAACAACAAACTTTTTTTCAAAACAAACATTGATTTGATTGATTGAAGTTTATTTCTAGCAACAACAAAAAAAAGAAAAGAATATATATAAATATATACATATACACTACCGGTCAAAAGTTTTAGATCGGTAAGATTTTTAATGTTTTTAAAAGAAGTCTCTTCTGCTCACCAAGGCTGTGTTTATTTGATTAAAAATACAAAGCAAAAACAGTATAATTGTGAAATATTATTACAATTTAAAACAGCTGTTTTCTATGTGACTATACAGTAAAGTGTAATTTATTCCTGTGATCAAAACTGAATTTTCAGAATCATTTCTCCTGTCTTCAGTGTCACAATGATGTATAATCTGACCAATCACAGCCCCTGCGGTCTGCGTCACCGCGACGCGTAGTTACAATTTTTTGGAGGTGCACGTCAAGCTACGGCGGAGGGGTCGCGTCGAGGTTCGCGTCGACGCAGAGGGGTCCGCGGGGGTACGCCGTCGATTCGACGCAGAAGCATAAAACAGGCTTAAGTCAGAAATATAACGGCCGCGGCGCATCACTACACCTATTTTTTACAGTCTATGCACTACACTGACTGTCTGGGATTTGTCGTGTCGCGTCAGAGCATCCAGTGTAATATCAGTGGGGTCTGTCTTTTGTTGGATCGCGACGTTCGTGTCTGGCCCGGGGAAGAGACGGAATTCACTTCACCGAGAGAGAGAGATCAGCAAGCAAGGTAAAAAAAAAAAACATTCTGTGTGTGTTGTCAGGATTGTGCCCAGTTTAACCTATGTTATAACGTTAACGTTAGCCTAAAGTTACTCGTCGTCAGCATGGCGGTAACGAACTTTACCATGGTAAACTGAGCTAACGTTTCATTTTACACACTTTGTTAGATTATTGAATTGTCGAGTTAAAATATGCCAACGAGCAACGCGTTTACATTAACAATAAATGTGAATAAACTAATGTGAAATTCTGTGTATAGCCTAATGTTGGCCTACTGATGAGAACCTTTATAGTTTTAGCATTAGTTTGCAAACTATACCATATTATACTTTTTTTTTTAATGGAATTTAATATTTACTTCCATTTTTGTGTTTAAAGGCAACTGCAACAAAGCGCCAATTCGCGCCAGTGACTTCCAGCAAGATTCCAGAGGTAGGCCAGCCCATTTGTGATATATTTTGAGATAAATTTGCTGAAATGATTAGCAATACGCTATGTGAAAATTGCTTTTGAGCCACTGGTGCAGACTAAGTAGCTTACAATATCTTACAATATCTTATAAAATCTCTATAAAATTGGCTAACTTTATATCAAATAAGTGACCTTTGCCTTATGTCTAACTTTATTAGACAGCAAATGAACCAATCAGAAGATGGACCATTGTCTTTGTTCAGTCTCACCAGATTAAATGTATCCAGGTAAGCACTGCAGTAAAACTCTCACTAATTCATTAATACAAAATCTAGCATTCTAAACAACTTAAGTTTATATTGTTGCATTATTTTGATATTTTATTAGCCAGAAGACTCTACCATTGCAGTCCCACCTGACTAGGAAGGTCCTAACATCAGCACGCAGGTGGGTTAACTACTGTAGGAAGGAGAACGATCATCACACAGTGATTTCTTGCATGTATCTTACTGTGTATTTGTCTCAAACAGGTACTCCTTCACTGCAGACAAGCTGAAATGGGCTAAAATCATCGATTTCAGTCGTTCTTTCTATGGATCTCAGCATTTTTGGACAGAATTTAGGATTTGTAAGTATTAAAATTTAATCTGGCATAATTTTATTTAGTTCTTTTGTATGCTATTTATTGACAAAAGCTGTTTACAAATATATATTCTTAAGTTTTTGTGAAAATAATAATAAAAATTAACAAAAAAAGGAGTTTAAAAATAATGTGACACTAATACTCTCTCTCTCTTTCTCTCTCTCTCTCTCTCATATAGTGTTGGAACTGGGATCTCCTCTGAAGGACTGAGTACATTTGTGTTTGTGGGCACGCATGCAGACCAGGGAACACTCTGATGTTGTCAATCAAGTTCTGAACAGGAACCAATCTTTGGAGAAGTTCATTTATTCACAAAGGTGGACAAAAACATTGTGTTGGCTTTTTAAAGATTATTTTGATGATGACTTTTACTCCTATGCTGTAGAAAAGATGGAGTAGACAGTCAGACATTGATAATAATAAGAAATGTTTCTTGAGCATCAAAGAGACTTCTTTCAAAAACATTAAGACACTTAAATACTTATTTTGGCCTCCAGTGTACATGAATCCAACAAATTTTTGGAAATAAGTGAAATTATTTTGAAGGTGGGGTTATGTGTCATGTATTGTGAAAAGAACTGTGTTTTGTCCTGTGTTGGACATTTCCTTTTTGAATGCTTAAAAATGTATTTATATTCTGCAGTTTTATGAATGTAATGGTTGATATTTCATTATAATACTTGTATAAGCTAAACAACCAATGACTACATTCATTTAGTCCAGGGTTCACCAATCTCGGTCCTGGAGGGCCGCTGTCCTGCAGAGTTTAGCTCCAACTCCAATTAAACACACCTGAACCAGCTAATCAAGGTCTCATTAGGCATACTAGAAACTTTCAAACAGGTGTGTTGGAGCTGGTTGGAGCTAAACTCTGAAGGACAGCGGCCCTCCAGGACCGAGATTGGTGAACCCTGATTTAGTCAAATGCTAATGTTTTGTTTATGGTTTTATGTATGTTTTCAAAAATGTGTGCAGTGAAGGACAGCACATAATGTGTTAATTTAACACGTTTACACATCTTTGTGTTAACCTCTCTGACATATTTACTTTGTTAAAATCATTAACACAATGAATGAGTTAAAATTAACACAAAAAACATTATCCCTAAACTCACCCATTAATGTGTAAAAATTTCACACATCATTTCCAGCATTGGCATGTTTATTTTGTGATATATATGAAATGTTTTAAATAAAAAAATGGTATTTTGTGATAACTTTGTCTAATTGGTTTGTATGAAAGTAGTACTTATGTAGGATAAAAATAAAATTAATCATATATCAAAATTATCAAATCTAATTTATATTTAGTACAAATAAAAATAATTACAGTAGTGTACTGATTAGCTTCGTTTTTACAGTAATGCACTGTACTGATTAGCTTCGTTTTTACAGTAATGCACTGTATTACACAAAACTGAAATATGGTTTGGTACTGTAACTCTTAATTACAGTAACTTACTGGCAACAGTGTTGCCAGTAAGTTACTGTAAAAAACCCTTGAAAAGTCTAACAGTGTATTTACAGCAACAACAACAAGAAAAAAGTACATTTTAGATCCCTACCCCCAAAAATAACCATTTTATAGAGGATATAAAAATAATATGAAATGTAATGGACAGAAATGTGTAAGTAAAATTAACATTTTAGTAACATTATAAAATTAAAAAATATATTTACTTTAAAGTAAGTAAACAAGTGGTTGGGACAGGCACGATTTTAGGAGATTTCACTTAAAGGCATAGTTAACCCAGAAATTTTAATTATCCAATAATTTACTCACCCTCAAGCCATCCATGTATATGACTTTCTCCTTTCAGCCAAACATAATCAGAGTTTGCATGTTCTTCCTGTGTCTGCGTTGGTTTTCTCCAGGTGCTCCGGGTTCCTAAATGAATGCGAAATTGTCTGTGCCTGTGGCCCAAAATGCTGGGATAGGCTCCAGCTTCCCACGGCCCTAATAAGGATAAAGCGGTTTGGATAATGGATGGAGGATTTCTCACTTTCTCATTTTCCTTTACTTTAACTTGATGTAGCCTACTAAAATTGAATAATAACAGCTACATAGGCCTAGACATATTTAAAAATAAACTAATAAAATGACCCAAAAAAAAAAAAAAAAAAAAAAAAAAAATATATATATATATATATATATATTAAAAATAATAAAAACTACAATAGTATCTCAATGATCCTATAACACCACAATTAATGCCTTGTCACCCATTTGCATACATTTAAAGGGGTGGTTGATTATGATTTCACTTTTCTAACTTTAGTTAGTGTGTAATGTTGCTGTTTGAGCATAAACAACATCTGCAAAGTTACGACGCTCAAAGTTCAAAGCAAAGGGAGATATTTTCTTGTAAAAAATTGCTTTTTAAGGACTACAACAAACGGCTGGTAGGGACTACACAACATTCCTCCCGGGTTAGTGAACCCCAATATTTACATAAACCCTGCCCCAGAACACAATTTATAGCTGGGTTGTGTTGTACTGTAAGGGGAGGAGTGACAAGAATTTTGGCACAGATTTACTGTTGAGGGGAACTTTTCTTGTTTGACTGCAAACATCACTTGGTGGAATCAACATGTAGATTCATGAGTTCAAGAAAATTAAATACCAGGAGACATATGGAGATGATTTAATGATTCATGAGCATGTTTTTTTTAACTGAATTTTTTTTTACTTCTTTTTTTAAACATCAGGTTACTGTTCATCAAATCCTATTTGATGAACACTTTTATTGTTGATGTTGTTTGATGGGAACTAACAGTCTTTGTGGTATTTTTGGTGGTTTGCTTGTCTGACAAAATTCACTTCTCATAAATTCTCAGGAAGGTGTAGGTGTTATACTGTCAGACGCATCACTTCCTGCACAAATGTGGTAGACAAATAGACAAACTCTTCTGCTAAAATGTAATAACTTAAGTCATATTTAAATTTTTTATTTTATCCTCACATTATTAAATTCAATGGGGGTTTCTTAAAAGATCTTCCATCTTGAAGACATATTAAACAAAGTATATGTACGGGTAGTCAAATCTGATGAACAGGGTCCTTTCTGTTACTTTTACCCATTCATTCTCAATTATCCCCCAGGCCTCAAACTCATTGCACTCAGGGAGGCAAGAGAGACCCCACAACCCGCTGTAACTTTAACTGCAGGTGTCGCTGTCAAACAGTGTACACATTTTTTAAGTGCATATTTTTTCCATTGTTTTATTTTTGTACCTTGGATTCTTTTCTCATCCAATTCTTTCGAGGAAGCACTGCCTACCTTGCCTCCTCGATAGATAGATAGATAGATAGATAGATAGATAGATAGATAGATAGATAGATAGATAGATAGATAGAGCGAGCTGCAAATAGCACAGACCACCACTGAAATGTTTCAATTGGACCCTAATAAGTGACAAACCTGGCTGAGACATGCTTCTTGTTGACATCTCATATGCACTAAGAATATATTTCTGTATTTTCCAATAAAGCTGCGCTTGGATCTCACCTAGTCTCAGAGCTATCCGTGACAAAAACCTCGATCACCTCAGATCCAGCAGCATGGTAATTCGGATTCTTTCTCCAGCCACTAAGAAGGAGCGGAGGGCACAACGTCAAGCATTGACTGCCCTGCGTCAGCAGGGGTGCAGGGTAGGTGGATTTGCTCAGATATTTTGGCCCCTGGCTGTGGGGCTGGAGTATAATGATATTAAACTAATAGTTGTTTTTAATGGATGCCTGGACAACAGGCTACCTCCGTGGGAGATGGAGGAACTTAAAACTCTGGGTTTTGGGGGCTTCATTGATTACCTTCAATATCGAAGTCAAGTTGTTACTCCTGGTCTGGTAAAGCCTCATCCCAAGATGGCCACTGCCGTTCCAGAGCCTTGTCCCAAGATGGCCACCGAGGCAGAGTCTTCAGCCAAGATGACTGCCAGACCAGAGCTTTCAGCCACCATACCACCGCCTCGCCCTTCCAAACGGCGGAAGAAGAGGAGGTGGAGGAAGGGTTCCTCCGTCCCTCAAGGCCCAGAGCCTGCTGTCGTCCCGGAGGCCGTCCCAGAGCCCACTGCTGGCCCAGAGGCAGTCCCAGAAGCCCGTCCCAGAGTCCGTCCTGACTCCGCCTGCGCTCCCTGCCCTGCTGGCACCGTCCTTGATGCTTGTCAAGCCAGAGGCTCTTCATGTCACGCCTGCCGAGCCACTCTTAAACCATCCAAACTCTTCCTAATATGTTGGAGCAAGTGTTGCAAGGTTGCAACCTCACTTGCAAGGTTTGATAGCAAGAGAGTGTAACATCCTTGACAAAGAACATTCTTTCCTAAATCCTCTGGTAACCTTGAATGGAGCACTTAAACCACCATTAATCTTAACTATACTCTCAATGTCACTATAAAGAATTTTTAACATGCTTAAACTATTTCATGAAAACCAAAGGTTTCTAAGTTATTCCATAAATATTAATGTTCAACTCGATCGAATGCTTTTTCTTGATCTAATGACCCGTATAATGTCCCTGATTAAAGAAATATTATAAAAATTTGACAACCTGGGCACACAATAAGACTAATAATCTGGATGGATCACCGGTCCCATTACTTTAGCCAATCTAATTGCCAATGGTTTTGAAAGTAACTTATAGTCACTGCATAAAAGTAAGACCGGCCTCCAGTTATCAGCTCAGTGAGATCTCCTTTTTTTTGGAAAAGAAGAGTAAGCTCAAATGCAACCCACCCTTCAGCAAGCTGTCATTGAACACGTGCAGCAGATCAACTCCCATCACAGACCAAAAGGTTTTCAGAAAGTCAACCGGAAGCCCATCCATACGTTTTTTTCCGTACTCCATACCCTTGAGTGCTCTATGGAGTTCTCCGAAAGTCAGGGCATTCTCCAGTTCATTGTTGGATTCTTCTGAGATTTTTGGTATTTTCTCAGAATTTTTAATTTTTTCCCCACTACCTCTTAGCTTTAGCTCACTTAAACGGGTAATGGTATAAAACGCCTTTCTTCCTTAGGAATCTCTCAGGGATTGGATAATAAAGTACCATCCTAAGAACGTAATGCATGAATATTTTTTTTTATCTATTAATACACATTTTTTATCTATTACCTTTTTTTTTTTTTTTATAACCAAATAAGTATTTGGAAGGAGCATCCATCTGATCAGTGTTAAAAAATTCAAACCAGTGCCGCTTGTGTTTTATGATCAATCAGATCTTTGATTTCTGCTTTTTTTCCTTAAAAAGGTTTATAAAAAATTATCACTTGAGGTATGAGTCAAATTCAGTAAATGTTTTGTTTACGTCAAGTTCAAGGGTTACTCTTTTGGCGTAAATCGATGCATGCGGTCGTCTGCCGGAAGCTAGTTTTTTTAGTCGATAAAGTTTTAAATATGGAGATTTTTCTTACACGATCTCATCGCTTTACTTCAGAAGACCTTTATTAACCCCCACAGATCTGTCAGGCACTTTAATCATGAATAGATGCGCTTTGATGTACTTCCAAAGTCAAACAGCCATTCACTCCCATTATCAAGCTAGGAAGAGCCAGGACATTTTTTTATATAACTGATTGTATTCGTCTGAAAGAAGAATGTCATATACACCTATGGCTTCAGGGTGAGTAAATGTCAGCAGCCATGTCACCCTGTAGCCCAAGACCAGTTGCCCACTGAAGCTAAGCAGGGCTGAGCCTGGTTAGTACCTGGATGGGAGACCTCCTGAGAAAACCAGGTTGCTGCTGGAAGAGGTGTTAGTGAGGCCACCCTGTGGTCTGTGTGGGTCCTAACGCCCCAGTAAAGTGATGGGGACACTATACTGTCAAAGAGCACCGTCCTTCAGATGAGATGTAAAACCGAGGTCCTGACTCTCTGTGGTCATTAAAAATCCCAGGATGTCTTTTGAAAGAGTAGGGGTGTAACCCCGGCATCCTGGCCAAATTTTCCCAGTGGCCTCTGTCCATCATGGCCTCCTAATCATCCTCATATACTGATTGGCTTCATCACTGTCTCCTCTCCACCAGTGAGCTGGTGTGTGGTGGGCGTTCTGGCGCAATATGGCTGCCGTCGCATCATCCAAGTGGATGCTGCACATTGGTGGTGGTTGAGGAGATTCCCCCCTCTATGTAATGTGCCGAGAAAAGTGCTATATAAATGTAATGAATTATTATTATTATTATCATTAAATCATGGGCCAATTTTCATTTTTGGGTGAACTATTCCTTTAAGGTTGAGCCACTGTAGTCACTTGGACTATTTTAACGATGTCTTTCGTTAGATGCAATTACCTAGCAGCCTATGAAGGAGTGAGCCATCAAAAATATCTTAATTTGGGTTCCAAAGATGAACGAAAGTCTTACGGGGTTGGAACAACATGAGGGCGAGTAATTACTCACAGAATTTTCATTTTTGGGTGAACTAACCCTTTAATAGATTCGTAATAAAATGCCAATATGCACTTTTGGGTTTCACTAAATTTAAAATAAATTTACAACTCACCATGCTATGATCAGTAAACGATAATGGTGTGATATAGCATTTGTTAAACATTTTCAAATCTAGCTAAAGCTAAACAATTATCAAGTGCATGAGCCCATGTGTACTGTCTTTCATTACCATTCAGTGCTCGTCCTCATTGAGTGCGCAAGACCCCTTTTAGCGTGCCGGTGTGCACAATTTTTGTTTGTTTGTTTGCATGTGGCTCAATCTTCAAAGATGCATGTGTAAACCCTCCAGTTCTACTCTTAGAGCAGGATTTGAACTGCCGTATCAGGCATGGGTGTTGGACACGCTAACAAGGACTCTAAAGACTGCATCCTCTAGCATCAGTCGCCGCAGTGCTCCTCCTGTGGCCAGAGGAGTGAGGTTTACTAGCACAGCTCTTACTAGCTGGCCTCCGTTACACTTACCCTAAACCTCACTCCCATCCGGGTCACGACACCAATAGTAACGAGCGGGATTCGAACCAGTCTTTCCGAGATCGGAGGCCAAACATTAGAAAATATAAGTATGGAAAACAGACAATTGTCTTTGTGCTTTCAGATACTTTTTAAAGGTTTGATAAAATAAAACATCAGACTCATAATGTTAAATACATTTCTTATTGATTACCAAAGTTTTATGATACAACATAAAGATAAGAAGAAAAAGAAATGTTTTAATTGATGATACATGTACAGTCAAAGCTTTCATTGTTTTAAAAATACAATAATGAACTTTAAAAAAAGCATGTGTTTTAATTATGTAAATAATAATAAGGCAGATGAGTTGCATGAAATTAATACATTTGGAGTATTACAGCTCTCATACCAATAACTTGAGCAACACTAACATTTAAAAGCAGACCACCAAATGCCTGTGTATTCAAAAAATGTTCATGTTCCCTCACCATCTATAGCTTTCTGGTGTCCTACCATGATATTTCTTACACTTATGGTCTATATTTATAGTTATTGTCATAGCTATTTGTAACTGCGGTGACAACACGAATGATATTGATGACAAACATTAACCAGAACAGGAGGCCAATAGCAAGACTGACATGGTTAAGGATGCGAGACATTCTGGAGTTTTTGCTTGCTATTGGTTGGTGTCCAAACATGTTAGCATCCCGAGTCTGTGAAAGTAAATTACAATAATATTACAAATATTGGTATAAAACCTTTCTTAAGTGACATGCATCAAATCAAATCAAAGGTCTTCACAGGTCAGAATATAAACACAATAAGAAAACACAAAATTCTACTCTAAACTAAGAAGAAAATGAGAAATAACATATATTATTATATACTTGATTTATAGTAGCTGTAAAAAAATAAATAAAAATAAATCACAAAACATATCACAGAGTTTTTAAACATCAGTGCTTGGAGTGCATTAGGCTATATTTTCAGTTTTGCAATATTTATACACATATACACAATATACACAATATTTGCAGAAAGAATCCGATTTCACGTCTCCGTTTTCAGCTCCTCCCCTCCTGACGCGAAAACACTCGCCCGATCGGTTATATCCAGTCACAGCCGATTTCGAACACACCTTCAATTTTAATAAAACTGACTAGATTATTATTATTTTTTTTAACTAGCAGTTTATACTATTTTAAAGCACGTGGCCTATACTATTTAATTCTGTATTATGAATTTTTTAAAACGGAAGCAATATTTTCTGTATAGGCTATAGAGGCTTACTTTTCATTAACCGCATCTAAGCATGGCGCTTCTCGTCTGTGTGACTGACTCAAAACTGTTTGTGCTACAAACTAATGTGCTTATTAGTAGGCTACGTTAATAAATAAAAATAAATAAATACCTGTTTACAACGTCAATCACCATAATAAACTGTTTTTGCACGGCTAAAATAGCCTAACTGGAGAAGATAATTAACACCGAAAGCCTTGAACATTCAAAATTAAAATGGCTCTTAAGTTAAGAATAAGGAGAATACAGGCCTAAAGTATTGGAGTAAACAAGCGATAGCAGTGTGATAGCTAGATGACTTCTGTAATTTAAACTTCCGTAATCCATAGTTTATTATTTTGTTATGTTTTTTACTCAAAAGAGAGAATTTTTTTACTAAAAATAAGAGTTTTTTTTATCGACACCAATTGTTCAATGAAGAACCTTTAACATCCATGGATTCTTTCCATTGCACTAAAGGTTCTTTATAGTGAAAAAGTTTCTTTAGATTTTTAAAATGTTCTTCAAACTAATAAAAAAAAATTATTTTAAGAACTTTTCACTAAAATGTTCTTTGGGGAACCAAAAGTGGCTCTTATATATGGCATCACTGCGAAAACACCGTTTTGTAACCTTTATTTTTTAGCGAGTTACTGGAAGCCACAAAACAGCATTTAATGCTATAAATAGACCTAGACGTAAAAAGGTTAACAACATGCTAAAAATACAATGCTGAAATTTTAAACAGAGGTTCAAACAACGTCACAATATCAATGTTGATTCGAATAGCAAAGTCTTTTTCATTTAAATTCAACCTTGATCCATGACGTTAAATAGGCCTTATCATTAAAAATGCAGGCTGTAAACAATACAGACTTTCTGAAGATTTAAGTAATTCTTTACATATTTAAACTCTGAAATATGAACCTTGGTTAATATTCTAGTACAACTATGACCTCATTATTTTGACTGTCTCTATTGTCTGTTTCAGTCCCACATTGATTCCTTTATACTGACATGAATCATGACCCTGTGAAGTCTTGTTTAGCCCTTAATATAAAGTGATTTTAACGATGCTCTATAAACAATTTCAAAACAATATTTATGCCCTATATTATTTTACAAATAAAGGTTAAATTATTTATTTATTTATTTTGAAGAGTAGGCCTATCATTTGTAAATGTGCTAAGCGAGGTGAGACAGGTGTATGAACCAATACTTACTGTGATGGAGTAAACAAGAGCAGCCGATCCCAGAGGTATGCAGCAGCACAGCATGGTAAAGATGGAATAGCACAGGTAATCTGTCTCTGGATTGGTCAGTGGAGTGAAGGACACATTAACTGGAGGCTGCACAGTGACCACAGTCTGCCCTGGATATGGCCCTTGTATGTACTGGCCAGATGTTGCCGGAGCTCCATAATGCTGCACAGGTTGACCTGAAGTGCTGGGATAACTCTCAGAGGGAGGGAATCCAATGGAGTATTCTGGAGGGTCCTGCTCCAGTGGAAGTAAAGGCTGCCCAACTTCCTTTTTGGGATCCATGTTTCTCTTTGATATTTTTCCTGCACCCCTGAAGGAATGAGAAAGATCTGTACGTCTGTCTCTGGTGTGTAGTCAGGTGAAGATTGACCTGTTATGTGTGTCAAGTTCCTCTTCTGGTTACTGGGTTGTGTTGTACTGTAAGGGGAGGAGTGACAAGAATTTTGGCACAGATTTCCTGTTTACTGCAACTTTTCTAGTTTGACTGCAGACGCCACTTGGTGGAATCAACATGTAGCTTCATGAGTTGAAGAAAATTAAATACCAGGAGACATAGATGATTTAATTATTCCTGAGCATGTTTTTTCAAATTCTTTTTAGATTCTTGTTTCTGGTTCCTCCTGTAAGGTTCCTGTTCATCAAATCCCGATTTGGGTATTTGACTAACATTTTTACTTATGTTGAAGTTGGTTGATCACTCACTGGGAACTAACAATCTTTGTGATATTTTTGGTTGTTTGCTTGTCTGACGAAATTCTAGGGTAATAGACAAAATCATCTGCTAAAATGTAATAACTGAAGTCATATTATCATTTATTATTTTATTCCCACATTGTTAAATTCAATGGGGGTTTCTAAAAAGATCTTTCATCTTGAAGACACATTAAACACATGCAGTATATGTGGGTAGTACAATCTGATGAGCAGCGTCCTCTCCTGTGACCTTTCCCCATTCGTTCTCAATTACGTTTGGATAGATGGTGAAACTTACAATATGGACGTATTGACAAAAGTTTAATGTTTACATTTACAGGTATTTACAGCAACAACAACAACAAAAAAGTAAAATAAACATTGTTTTAAACATACAATAATCTGCGTATGTTTTAATGATTCATTGAGCAAATAACATTTCAAATGCAGAGAACCAAATCTATTTGTAATCTGCATCCAAACATGACAGCTCTAATAGTTGTTATTCTTAAAAAAAAATAACCTGGTAGACAATCACAAATACAGTGACAACAAGCCCAATAGCAACGGCGACATGATTCAGGGTGCGTGCCATTTTGGAGTTCTTCTCTGCTAATGCTTGTTGTCCTGAGATGTTGGCATCTCGAGCCTGTGAAAACAACAGTAAAACATAATGTTAACCTCTGTTCTCATTCTGAATTTCTTTGAGCCAATGGCACAGAATTCTCAAATGAGGGAGCAAACTCCACTTTGTGGATGGGTTTTCTTATAGTTCAACATACTGTATAAAGTTTCATCTCAAAGGTGAAACACTATCTACTTAAACAAGCAAACAAAATTATGTTTATTTATTAAAACCAAGTCATAACAACATGATGTCATCAAATGTATATATTTTAAACATTTAATTTTTTTATTGGTAATAATGTAATTTAATGTTAATGTCGATGCAAATCCTAAAGGTTGCCAGAAACCTTTCATTTAACTGATCTGAGTGCTCAAAAAATTGGTTTGCTTATGGATCTTCATCCTAAATTGTAATGTAGCCTGAACAAGTGGTGATTTAGGAGATTTCACTTAAAGGCTTAGTTAACCCAGAAATTTTAATTATCCAATAATTGACTCACCCTCAAGCCATCCATGTATATGACTTTCTCCTTTCAGCCAAACATAATCAGAGTTTGCATGTTCTTCCTGTGTCTGCGTTGGTTTTCTCCAGGTGCTCCGGGTTCCTAAAGGAATGCGAAATTGTCTGTGCCTGTGGCCCAAGATGCTGGGATAGGCTCCAGCTTCCCACGGCCCTAATAAGGATAAAGCGGTTTGGATAATGGATGGAGGATTTCGCACTTTCTTATTTTCATTTAGTTTAACTTGATGTAGCCTACTAAAATTGGATAATAAAAGCTACATAGGCCTAGACATATTTAAAAACAAACTAATAAAATGAGCAAAAAAAATATAAAAATTATTGAACTGAAAAAAAAAACACTAAAAAAACAACAATAGTATTTCAATGATCCTACAGTAGAATAACACCAATGAATGCCTTGTCACCCATATGCATACATTTAAAGGGGTGGTTGATTATGATTTCCCTTTTCTAACTTTAGTTAGTGTGTAATGTTGCTGTTAGAGCATAAACAACATCTGCAAAGTTACGACGCTCAAAGTTCAAAGCAAAGGGAGATATTTTCTTGTAAAAAATTGTTTTTTAAGGACTACAACAAACGGCTGGTAGAGACTATACAACATTCCTCCCGGGGTAGTGACATCACCAGATGCTGCCGGAGCTCCATAATGCTGCCCAGGTTGACCTGAAGTGCTGGGATAACTCTCAGAGGGAGGGAATCCAATGGAGTATTATAAAGGCTGCCCTACTTCCATTGGAGACTTTTTGGGATCCATTTTTGTCTTGGATTGTGTTTTTTTCCTGCAATAAGAAAGATCTATACGTCTGTCTCTGGGGTAGTCGGGTAAAGATTGATCTGTTGCGTGCATCTCACATTCCTGTTTTGGTACCACAAAACCAGTCAAAAGGGTAATGCGTAATTGGCAGTACACATTACCCAATGTGACTGGTTTTGTGGTCCAGGGTCACAGTTGTGTGTAGCCTTTTGAAAACATGCTACTCTAACCTACTACTATTGTATACCTACTACCTATATATACCTATATATACCTACTAACCTATCTACTGACCAGCTGAAGTTTTAACAGGCCTGTTTAGTAGTCAAGTGCATCTCTTTTTTTAGCTATGGAATAATTTAAGTGAACTCATTTGTTTGCAGTTTCTGAGTAAAAATTGTTTCTTATTTTTTTCTTTTCCAGTGATTTTTTTTTTTTACTACAACAGTAAAAATGACTAATATTATAAATATAATATATAAAAAATGTGTTGCTCTTTCTCTAGAACTGAAAGTCATTTACATGGAGTCAAAAAACTTGACAAAAGACCACAGGTATACATTGACCTACTTTATCAGTGAAGCATGTTATGTTGCAAGAATGTGCAACATAACTACCTCTTATTGTTTAAGCAACTTGTATTGTTTAAAATGCTTACATATTTGTCTGTCCAGCTGAAGTTTTAACAGGCCTGTTTAGTAGTCAACTGCATCTCTTTTTTTTAGTTATGGAATTATTTAAGTGAACTCAATGTGATAGAGCAATTTACTTTTTAAGTGCTGTATGTCAAGCATATACACCATTTTCACTAGAATCATTTGAGTAGTGAATCATTCATAATGTCTGTCATCAATGTTTTTTGATGCAAGTTTAAGCTAATAATAATACGTTCCCTTTCAGTCGAGAACGTCAGACGTAGTCGACGTTGACTGAATGGGATCACGCTAGGGAGCCTATCTTCTTCGAGCATGCTTGAACGAGCCAATGCGCGCAATGGCGACGTAAATTGCATTACGCGCTCCGCCCCGCGAGACGGGTATAAATACAGAAGCGGATGCATACACAATCTGTCTTTCGCTTCGGAGCCGATCGGTCTTCACGTCGATGTCTCTGAAGAATGTTGTTATATTACAATCAATGAGCGAGTGTGTCGGTGCTTCTTCTAGGAAAACTTTCCCAGCTGCTGGTGATTCTACAGCGTGAGTGCAGCGGTGATCGCGAGCTTTGAGCTCTCAACTGCTGTTTTAACAGCATCAAATTTCTGTGTTTGTTGACGGCTGGTTAGAGGGCGGAAAAGCGAGTGCTTCACTGTTTCGCTTCACTGTTTCGCTTCACTGTTTCAGTTCACTGTTCAGTGTTGCCGCGGTCATTCCACTGTGTGCTCCGGCACTGGCACCATTTCCTGAAAGAGCAACACGGGTGCATTTGCGTCTTTTTCAAGATGTCTTTCCACCCGTGCGTTTCTGGATGCGATCGTTCCCTGTCCCCCCATATGGACGATCACAATGGTTGTATCACGTGTTTGTAATATATATGTGTATATAATGTATGTGTATATATGCAGCACGTTGAAGCAGCTTTTGTGGATAGTTTATGTTCTCATTGTGAAGATATGACTATCGCGGTGTTGAGATCGAGACTCTCCTTCATGCGTGAAGCTGGAGTCCTCATTACCACGCCCGGCTACGGCGCCGTGTGAGATGGGTGATCAGAGGATCATAGTGAGGGTTCCCCGCCCGGTTACCAATCCCTGTGGGCTCCTCACTCCTCTATCACATCGCAGCCGGTGGAGCCCCGTTGAGCGCGCTGGTCCCTCTGTAATGGACCGACCAGCCGTTTCATTCGGGCCTCTCCAGGGGACAGGATGCCGATTGCAGCATCGGAGGGTGAGCTGACCTCTGGAAATGATGACTCTGCTGTGTTATCTCCCCCTGGGAGTGTAACGTTGCCCGAGCCAGATCCAGTAACATCAGCTATGCTGAATCAGGCCGCCGAGGCTGTCGGGCTCGACTGGAAAATTCCACCGTGTCCCGAACAGTCTCGGTTGGATGATTGGTATCGCGGGACGGGCCGCGCTGGGTTAAATGCCCCAGCAGACCTGAGCCCCGTCTGCCATGCTTTCATACTTCCAAAGGGGAATCAGACTGCCTGGTCTTCAATCCAATCAACTCCTGGCCTTCTCGGCACTTCAGGATGCCGTGCCATTCAGCGTGCCCTCAACAGGCCAGGGCTGCAAGCTTTGACTCACAACAGCCATGTGCTCGAAACCACCATGCAAGTCATCATATCTTCTCCACCCAGCAGAGAAGAAAACGACTGCAACTTGTACAGTGACTTTTGACACTCACGGACCCATCACGAACTCAATTTTTAACCACTTCAAGAATTGTATCCACTGACCAACCATGCAAGTATCAATTTAATGAGGTGCTCTGAAAATGATAAGCTTATGGTTCTTTTCATAGTTAAATAGATCTTTTCCATAGTTCTATTTCCTGCTTCCGGTTCCACATCACTCACCCTTTTACCTATGCATGTATGTATGAATGTATGTATGTTTGTTTAGTGTTGTTTGTGAGTTAGTTAATAAAACTTGTGCACAATATGGATCTGGTTTCTGATTCTCTGTTTGCATACAAAGTCCCTTTTACAATCTTGATCTTGTTACATGCTCTAAGTGCTGTTGAGGAATAATTATTTTTCGGTGACCATGAAAAATACACTTTTCTTAGAATAAATGAATGATCAAAGAGTTCGTTAGAACTGATTAATTTATTGTAATATTAATTTAGCTTACCTCAAAGTTAATCTAATTAACTGACCAAAATATTAATAATTAATCATATTTGGTAATTATGGATTATTATTAATATTTCCCCTTTGAGCTAATATTGTTACATGGTCCTGGAGGGCCATCGTTGGCTCACCTTGGTTGTATGGTGGATGCGGACAAGGTTCGGTTCCTGGTCTCCCCAATTTCCCAGGTTGGGCTGGTCGGCGATGCGGCCGATTTAATGTAAGCTTTATCCTTTGAGTCTCCTTTGTGGAGTTTGCATGTTCTTCCTGTGTCTGCGTTGGTTTTCTCCAGGTGCTCCGGGTTCCTAAATTAATGCGATATTGTCTGTGCCTGTGGCCCAAGATGCTGGGATAGGCTCCAGCTTCCCACGGCCCTAATAAGGATAAAGCGGTTTGGATAATGGATGGAGGATTTCGCACTTTCTCATTTTCATTTACTTTAACTTGATGTAGCCTACTAAAATTGAATAATAACAGCTGCATAGGCCTAAAAACAAACTAATAAAATGACCCAAAAAAATTACTAAACTGAAAAAAAAAAAATATATATATATATATATATATTAAAAATAATAAAAACTAATAGTATCTTAATGATCCTAATAACACCACAGTAAATGTCTTGTCACCCATTTGCATACATTTAAAGGGGTGGTTGATTATGATTTCACTTTTCTAACTTTAGTTAGTGTGTAATGTTGCTGTTTGAGCATAAACAACATCTGCAAAGTTACGACGCTCAAAGTTCAAAGCAAAGGGAGATATTTTCTTGTAAAAAAATGCTTTTTAAGCACTACAACAAACGGCTGGTAGGGACTACACAACATTCCTCCCGGGTTAGTGAACCCCAATATTTACATAAACCCTGCCCCAGAACACAATTTATAGCTGGGTTGTGTTGTACTGTAAGGGGAGGAGTGACAAGAATTTTGGTACAGATTTACTGTTTACGGGAACTTTTCCTGTTTGACTGCAAACATCACTTGGTGGAATCAACATGTAGATTCATGAGTTCAGGAAAATTAAATAGCCTACCAGGAGACACATGGAGATGATTTAATGATTCTTGAGCATGTTTTTTTTTTTTACTGATTTTTTTTTACTTATTTTTTTAAACATCAGGTTACTGTTCATCAAATCCTATTTGACAAACACTTTTACTGTTGATGTTGTTTGATGGGAACAGTCTTTGTGGTATTTTTGGTTGTCTGACGAAATTCACTTCTCATTAATTCTCAGGAAGGTGTAGGTGTTATACTGTCTGACACATCACTTCCAGCACAATTGTGGTGAAAACGTGGTTTATAGGGTTATAGACAAACTCTTCTGCTAAAATGTAATAACTTAAGTAATATTTAAAAAAAATATTTTATCCTCACATTGTTAAATTCAATGGGGGTTTCTTAAAAGATCTTCCATCTTGAAGACATATTAAACAAAGTATATGTACGGGTAGTCAAATCTGATGAACAGGGTCCTTCCTGTGACCTTTACCCATTCATTCTCAATTATCCCCCAGACCTCAAACTCATTGCGCTCAGGGAGGCAAGAGAAACCCCACAACCCGCTGTAACTTTAACTGCAGGTGTCGCTGTCAAACAGTGAACACATTTTTTAAGTGCATATTTTTTCCATTGTTTTATTTTTGTACCTTGGATTCTTTTCTCATCCAATTCTTTCGAGGAAGCACTGCCTACCTTGCCTCCTCGATAGATAGATAGATAGATAGATAGATAGATAGATAGATAGATAGATAGATAGATAGATAGATAGATAGATAGATAGATAGATAGATAGATAGATAGATAGATAGATAGAGCTGCAAATAGCACAGACCACCACTGAAATGTTTCAATTGGACCCCAATAAGTGACAAACCTGGCTGAGACATGCTTCCTGTTGACATCTCATATGCACTAAGAATATATTTCTGTTATTAATAACTGAAAATGTAATTTAATAATTAAGAAAAACAAGAAAAAGTTTTTCATGATAAAATTTAATTAGCCAATCAAAGCTTTCATTGTTTTAAACATACCCATAATCGGCATATGTTTTAAGTACAATGAGCAAATAACATTTCAAATGCTGAGAACCAAATCTGTTTCTAATCTGGATCCAAACATGACAGCTCTAATAGCTGTTATTTATTCTTAAAAACTATAATCTCGAAGATAATGACCAAAACAGTGACAACAAGCCCAATAGCAACGGCGACATGATTCAGGGTGCGTGCCGTTTTGGAGTTCTTCTCTGCTAATGCTTGCTGTCCTGAGTAGTTGGCATTTCGAGTCTGTGAAAACAATAGTGAAACATAATGTTAACCACTTCTGTTCTCATTCTGAATTTATGAAGGTATAAAAGAGTAGCAAAACTCCAGAGCACGTAGATGTGAATTTGAGAACTTGTACAATAAATATTCGTACTTGTACGTGAACATTTACACTCACAGCTCCAATGTGAAAACCTGTAAAATAAAAATCTGAAGTTGAATGTTGAAATTTGCACTCGCAGACAATAGTCACAAACCTGTATTCTGAATTTGAAGCTGCAGACAAGTAGTCACTAATGTGTAAAATGCCATTCTCAGAAATTCAATGACAGACAAGGCGCCAACCAATAAAACGGCTCCTTTGAACACCCCCGCTCCTGCCCCCATTTCTCTCTCGCCGCCACGAGTTTTAAGAGCACAAGTTAGTTTTGCACCTAATATATCGTGAAAAGTGTAACAAAAGTCAAGGCGCGAAATTTGAAATTGCAGTGACAGATTTGAGAAGTTGCAAGTGCCTAATTGAGGTTGTACTGTGAATGTGAATGTAAGATTAAATGAAAATATATATTACAAGCTTGTGTCTGTCATTGTATTTCTGAGAATGGCATTTTACACATTAGTGACTACTTGTCTGCAGCTTCAAATTCAGAATACAGGTTTGTGACTATTGTCTGCGAGTGCAAATTTCAACATTCAACTTCAGATTTTTATTTTACAGGTTTTCACGTTGGAGCTGTGAGTGTACAAGTACGAATATTTATTGTACAAGTTCTAAAATTCACATCTACGTGCTCTCGAGTTTTGCTACTCTTTAACCTTCATAGTATTTCTTTGAACCAGTGGAACAGGGGGAATTCTCAAATGAGGGAGGAAACTCCACTTTGTAAATGGGTTTTCTTATAGTTCAACATGTAAAGTTTAATTTCCATTTGATTGAAGATTCAGGTCAAAGGTGTTTGAAACACTATTTAGTTTAACAAGCAATCAAAATTATATATTTTTGTTTATTTATTAAAACCAAGTCACACCAACATGTCATCAAATGTATACGTTTTAAACATTTCATTTACTTTTTATTGGTAATAATTGCAAATGCAAATGTTAATCCTAATGCAAATCCTATAGGTTGCAGGAAACCTTTCATTTAACTGAATTGTTTGCTCATGGATCTTTATTCTGAGTTGTTTACTTTGTAATTAGTCATTTCTATCAGTTTGACTGTTTGGTTTAACAGACAGAGTGTCAAGAGACATAAAACATCTGGTGTTTGCATGGCTTTAACTCGTTCAAACACACCCTATTTACTATTTAAACGCTGAATGTCAAGAACAAAATATTTTTTGCTTACAAGTTTAAGCTTGCAGATTCAACCACATATGAAAATGAGTGGGACATTTTTGAAAAACTTCCTCAGATAGTTCTGCAAATGATTTCCACAGAAATATTATGTATACATTATACGTTTTATACTAAACATGTATTTATAATTGTGTGTGATAAATATATATGATTTTTTGTTTGTTGTAGATTGTTTAAAGAGATTTTGTTTCCATCTATAAACTGATGTCAGTGCAGAATAATCCATACATTCCCCAAACCACAATGCAAAATTATTACTTTTTTTCCATTTATGAACACATAACCATTGATAGAGGCTCATAATAATAATTAAAAAAAAATAAAAAAGTTGCCCCAAAGAACCACAAATTGATTAATTTTTCATACAGTATAAATAATTAATACTTATTTTTCTACAGGTTGTTCTTTGTGTGCCTTAAAGGGTAATGATAAATAAATAATTAATCATTGTAATTATAAACTTATGATTATCAAGCTCCTTGCTCTTTATATTTTTTATATTTTACATTACTTAACACTAAAATGTAAACCATGGTAAATACATGCCTAAATATTTTTACTTCTCTATCGCATGAAATGCTTTTTTGATTTGATTTATAATGAGATGTTATGTTTAATTATGCTTATATAAAGACTAAAGAAATTAAATAAATAGTTCATAAATAAAAGGAAAGTACTAATACTTACGGAGCAGGAGAAAACCAGTGCGGCGATACCCAGAGGTAAGCAGCAGCACAGCATGGTAAAGATGGAATAACACAGGTAATCTGGCTCTGGATTGGCCAGTGGAGCGGCGGTCACAAAAACTGTAGGCTGCATGGCGACCACAGATTGCCCTGGATATGGCCCTTGGGCATAGGGGCCCTGAGGCACTGGCTGGCTTGGAAAGGATGGAGGGTATCCAGCAGGATTGTCCTGGTATGCTGGTGGTGGTAGTGTAGGCTCCATTCCTGATTTCTCTGATGAATTCCAGGCACCTTGAGGCTGATTTCTGGGATCCATTTTTCTAATTATTTAGTTTTAAATTTGATTGTAATTTCCTTTGTGTTGTCCTCTGCAGGGATGAGTGTTTTGCTGTACTCCGGTTCAGACTCTTACTGTATATACAGGCAGCAGCAAATAGGATGCGAGTTGTAGTTGTAGGGGTGTGGCAATAACTTTTGGCACTGAGCCATCTTGGTGTCACATGACCCTGAAGAGACATGAAATATCAGGAGGATCAGTTGGATTACACTAAAAAAATATATACTTTAACTCAATTCAATTATGGACAGTGGTTCCACACAACCAACTAGTTTTTATTGACATTAAGGTTTATTTTTAATCTCTGCAATATCATCGTGTTATGACAACACAGCTGAATTTGAATTCTTGTTAGCAGGTCCTCAACCCAAGCACAAGCTCAACACTTTACAATGGTAACCGCCCAAAACACTAACATAACAGAAACTTTTAAATACCAACATAATAGAAAAGTAAACATTAAAAAGTCTCCCCAATTGAAAAAATTGTATACTTAAGTACAATTTATTAAGTAGCCTATAACTAAGTGCATTTATGCCACACTATAAATTGGTATACTTAAAATCTGCTAAATTGGAACAACTAATTTTGTACTAAATGCATTTTAGTTGTCCAAAAGTAGTAGTGCAACTAAAGTTGTATTTAATATACTTGTTTGTGCTAAAGTGGAACTATTCCAAATATTCTCACCGTCCCGTATACGGGACGCCTAAGTTTACGTCACTATATTACAATTAAATCCTAATTTAATCATGACAAACTATATATTGTTGGAAAGGTCTAAGACTCCTTAATGGATATTTCAGCACTGTTTTTTGTTACAATTTTTGTTACTCTTCCACATATGGTAGCGTCGCTTAGACGCAAATTTCATCATACAGACAGGGCGGGGTACGGCCTGAACTGATGGGAAAATGTGGGTCTTACACAGTTTGCCCAGGCACGTCTCGTGCTACTGCTTTCCACTGTCGATCATTGAGCTGTGCTCAGCAGACGCAGCATTCTGAGTTGATAGCATCAAGTCAGATAATACTGGTTAACTTAGACCGACAGCAGCCTGGCCTGCAGGGCGGGAACCTCTAGGTTGTAGAACCTTATAAATGTAGACGGGGAGGCCCAGCCTGCCACCGTACAAATATCTTGCAAGGCAATCCCACTTGACCAGGCCCACGAAGAGGCCACGCCTCTCGTGGAGTGCGCTCTGACACCCAGCGGGCACTGCATGCCCTTGGAGGCATATGCCAGCGCTATAGCGTCAACTATCCATCTGGATAGGCTCTGTTTCGACGCGGCTAGTCCCTTAGAACGCCCGCTAAACGAAACAAAGAGCTGCTCCGTCTGTCTGAAGACAGACGAGCGAGACACATAAGCTCGTAATGCCCTGACCGGGCAAAGGAGGCCCGCGTCCCTTTCCTCATCAGGGACCGGTAGGGCTGACAGGGAGATAACCTGCGCCCTAAACGGTGTGTTGAGGGATTTCGGAACATAACCGTGCGAGAGCCAGCAGAAACACAGTCTTGAAAGACAGATGTTTCAGATCAATTGACTGTAAAGGCTCGAATGGTGCACCTTTCATGGCTTCCAGAACCGTAGAAAGGTCCCATACGGGGACTGAGGGGGGTCTGGGAGGATTCAGTCTCTTAGCTCCTCTAAGGAAGCGGATGACCAACTCGTTCCTTCCTATTGACTGACCAAGCGTTGTTCCTGAGAACGCTGTTATAGCCACCACATAAACTTTGAGCGTGGAAGGGGCCCTGCCCTTATCCAACAGCTCTTGTAGGAAGGAAAGCACCTCCGTCACTCCACAGTCTGTGGGTGACACGCCACGGGCTGTGCACCAGCCCGAAAACACTGACCATTCCGAGGAGTAGAGCCGTCTCGTAGACGGAGCTCTAGCCTGCGTGATCGTGTTTAATACTCCTTTAGGGAGTCCAACATGTACCCGTTGATGGCCCAGACATGAAGGGACCACAATTCCGGGTGAGGATGCCAGATCGAGCCGTGGGCCTGAGAGAGGAGGTCTCTCCTCACTGGTACTGGCCACGTGGCAGTGCTTGCTAACTGCATCACGACTGGGAACCAAGGTTAGTTTTCCCAGAACGGTGCCACCAGCAGTACTGAGCATCCTTCTTCCCTGATCCATTCTATCACCTGAGGCAGGAGAGAGACGGGGGAAAAGCATAAAGCGGGCGGCGGGGCCACACGTGAGCCAGCGCGTTCCTGCTCTTGGAGAAAAATTCCGGACAGTGAGCGTTTTCTTGAGACGCGAGCAGGTCTACTTCCGCTCTGCCGAATTTCTTCCACAGCAGTTGGACTGTCTGTGGGTGTAAAGACCATTCGCCTGCCGGAACATTGTTCCTGGACAGTCTGTCTGGTCCTATATTCAGGATTCCTGGCACGTGCGCTGCTCTGAGCGAGCGCAGGTTGCGCTGAGCCCATACCAGGAGGCGTTCTGCTAGCCTGTACAGGTTCCTGGACCTGAGGCCGCCCTGGCGATTTATGTAGGACACCACAGACGCGTTGTCCGAGCGGACCAGGACGTGGCGTCCTTTTATTTGGGGACAAAAACGCGTCAGCGCGTTGTCTACTGCCAGCATTTCGAGGCAGTTTATGTGCAGGAGCTTCTCCCGTTCCGACCACTGGCCGAAGAATGGTCTGCCCTCGAGCAGCGCTCCCCATCCCGAGGTGGACGCGTCCGTGGACACCACTTTCACCCTCGAGGAAGTCCCCAGGCTTACACCTGACTGGTACCAGTCGTTTGCTCTCCAAGGTTTCAGAGCTGTGACGCACTTCTGATTGACCTTGAGGCGAATCAAACCGGATTCCCACGCTTGGCGTGGGACTCGCGCTTTCAGCCAAAACTGCAGCGGGCGCATGCGGAGCAGGCCCAGCTGGAGTACTGATGATGCTGAGGCCATGAGACCCAGCATCTTCTGAAATTTCTTGAGCGGGACAGACGCGCCGCAGTGGAACGAGTTCGCTGTGCGTTGAATGTCTACCGCGCGCTGTGGCATTAGTCGCGCTATCATGGACAGCGAGTCCTCTGTGCCCAGGAAAGATATCTTCTGACTGGGTGACAGAGAGCTCTTCGCCCAATTGACACTGAGACCCAAATTCTCGAGGTGATCGAGTAAAACGGTCGTGTGTTCTATGAGCACTGAGCGCGATTGCGCTAGAATCAGCCAATCGTCCAAATAGTTCAGTACTCGCACGCCTCTCGTTCTGAGGGGTGCGAGTGCCGCATCCATGCACTTCGTAAATGTACGGGGTGCCAGGGATAAGCCGAACGGCAGGACTGTGTACTGATATGCCTGGCCCTCGAAGGCGAATCTCAAATATCGCATGTGACGTGACGCTATCTGTATTTGAAAATACGCGTCTTTCAGATCTATTGACACAAACTAATCTCCTTGGCGAACCTGCGCGAGGATTTGTCTGGTCGTGAGCATCCTGAACCGTCGCTTCACAAGCACTCTGTTCAGTTGCCTTAGATCTAGTATGGGTCTGAGACCCCCATCTTTTTCCGGTACCAGGAAGTATCTGCTGTATAGCCCTCCTTCGCTCTGAACTTGAGAGAGAGAGGCTCTATGGCCCCTTTGTTCAATAGTTTCGCCACTTCGGCTCGAAGTAAATGTGCTACTTCTGCTTTTACCGTGGTCTCGACGCGCGCCGCGTAGCGGCGAGGGCGCCGGCGAAACTGTAGCGAATAGCCTCTTTTTATAATGTCCAGCACCCACTTCGAAACCCCGGGCAGCTTTGCCCATGCGTCTGCATGAATAGCTAGGGGTTTAATACGAAGCGCGCTCCGCTCGCTCAGCGATGGAGAAGCTTCGGCGTGTTGCAACACAAGCGTCGTGCTCGTGACATTTGAGGCATTGGGCACGCTGATAACAGCGGGCAGATTGCCCGCGCTCGACTCCTCTGCGGCGGTCAACCGCGAGGGGGAGGGCTGGGCGGTTCCCGTAGGAACTGTCATGTCTATGTGTGGATGTGGGCGCGGGACAGCGGGCACACTTATCACACCGAAAGCATTGTTCGCTTGAGTGAAGCGAATCCACTGGGTAGTGGGCACATTCACCATGTTTGAAGCGCAACCGATCTGAGTCGGTTTTATGTGCGCGAGCCCTGTGTGACAGGCTGTGCTTGTGTGTAGAGATGGGCACTGGGCAGTGGGCATTCTTACTACACATGAGACACCATCGGCCGTGGCCGGGACACCAGAAAATACACTCTTTTGGGGATTTATCTGGGTAGCCGTGAAAACGGCATTTGTGTGCAGGCAAGCGGGTGACAGAACCGGCTTGTTGGCTGCAGAAAACACTGGAACAGTCACATTTGCTGGAACTGGACGAGCGAATAGCTTTGGTGTGAGTCCGGCCGCAGCGGGACTTGAACACCGTCGTTTTCCTAGGCGTGCTAGGACGACTTCGGGGCCTCGGGCTTTACCGCAATCCTAGGTTTCGGACCACGCACGGCGGGGCGGCGACCGGATGAGCGGGAGCGCGGTCTCGCGCTTCGGGCCTGGCGGCGCTGCGAAGTGCAGGCTTGACGTCGTGCGGCAAGCTTTAGAGGGTAGGGCCAGCTTAGCACGCCGTCCAGCGGAGGGCGGACATAAGTGGCCCGCTATCGCCTCTTCGACCGGCGGCAGCGAAAGGTATCCCCTGTTCTTGGCATCGTCAATTGCAGAGAATGCCAAAGAGACAGCAGGACACACTCTAGCTGAATAGGGGGCGTTCCATGACTTAGCGACTTCTTCGTGTAGCTCAGGAAGAAAGGGCGCTGGTCTGGACGCAGGCGAAGCGCGCTCCCCAGGCAGGAAAAAGCCATCCAGCCGGTTGTGAGCGGGCTGCTCGGGCGAAGACCACTCGAGGCCGAGGCTCGCTGCGGCCTGTGCGAGTACTCGCATGAGCTCCGTCTCGATGGACGCTCTCTTGCCTGACGGTGTGTGGGCAGGGGGCGCGGGGTCCTCAGAGCCCGCCCAATCCTCACTGCCTGACGCCAGGATAGAGCAGGAATCATCCTCTCCCAGCAGGGCTTCCTCGTCAGCGATGTCGACGGAAGCGGCGGCAGACGGCGGCCGCTGTCCGTCAGGAAGAGAGGCTGACGAAGCCGGAGAAGCAAGCGGGCGAACCGGCGAGCTTTGGCGGCTGGGGGAAGGTTCCGGGACCCGCTGGGCACGGCGCTTCTTACGGCGCGATGCCGCGGCGGGCGGGGGAGCAGTCTCAGTGAAGAAGGCCAGGCGAGTCCTCAGAGTCGCCATAGTCATCAGCTCGCAGTGAGGGCAGCCGCCGTCAGCGAGCGCGAGAACTGCATGTTCCTCACCCAGGCAGGAAACGCAAACCACGTGGCGGTCCCCGTCGCTGAGTGTGGCTCTGCACGAGCCGCAGGAAGGCATCTTGAAAAAGACGCTAGCTCTTTTAGAATGTGTGTCGCGGCGGCGACACACACACACACAGAGTACAGAGTAGTGAAAAGGATATAAGCGCCGGAAAGCGCAGCAGGAAGGCAGGAAGGCGGCGCGGCCAGCGACTTCAGTGACTCGTCCCGCTGTATCTTTCTCTATTGCTGTTCTATTACATGATAGAAAGTCTAAGGCCTTCAATAGCCGTACAGCAAACCCAACTAATCTGGTGCCTATTACACGTCAAACTAATATTGCTGTGGGGAAAAGTAAGTCTGTTAAGTTAGCTCTTTTAAACATTCGCTCACTTAAAAATAAATCACTTCTAGTCAACGACTTAATAACCACAAACAACCTGGATTTTATGCTTCTAAATGAAACCTGGCTAGTAGACAGCTGCAGTGCAACAATCCTCAATGAAACATCCCCTCCTAACTTTACTTTTATGAGTGTCTGCAGAGCTGTTAAGAGAGGTGGGGGTCTAGCTGCTCTTTTTAAAGATATCTATCAATGTAAGCAAATATCATTTGGGAATTACTTGTCTTTCGAATATCTGGGTATTGTGTTAAAAGGTGCTCCACGCATTTTACTTTTCATTATTTACAGGCCTCCAAAATACTCTCCAGCCTTTGCTGAGGACTTTACAGAACTGTTATCAACAATTACCTCAGAGTTTGACTGTTTTGCCATTGCTGGAGATTTTAACATCCATATAGATAATGCAGAAAACAATATGGCCAAAGAAATCAAAACTGTTTTAAAAACTTTTGATCTGACTCAGCATGTACATGGACCCACACACAATCATGGACACACTTTGGATTTACTTATCAGTAAGGGTCTAAACATTTCATCGATTGTTATTAAGGATGTAGCACTGTCTGATCATTTCTGTATTTTCTTTGATATATTGATCTCTCCTGCCACTGAAGCTAGATCTGTGTCTGTCAAGAAGAGATGCTTAAATGAGAACACTAGTGTCCTATTTATGAAGGCTATATCCTTAACACCAAGCATATCTGCAGACTCTGTTGATTTTCTCCTTGATTCTTTTAACTCAAAAGTTAAAGGTGTAATTGATGATATTGCTCCTGTGAAAGTCAGGAAGAAGAGTGGCAGACAAAAGGCACCTTGGAGAAACTCAACAGCAGTGCAAAATATGAAAAGACAATGCAGAAAAGCAGAGCGCATGTGGCGGAAGACAAAACTTGTAGTCCATTATAACATCTACAAAGACAGCCTTCATGCTTTCAATATGGAACTAGGCAAAGCTAGACAGACTTTCTTCTCAAATATTATAAACAGTAATTTAAACAACACACGCACTCTTTTTGCTACTGTAGAGAGACTGACAAACCCCCCAAGCCAGATTCCCAGTGAAATGCTCTCAGACAGCAAGTGCAGTGAGTTTGCTTCTTTCTTCTCTGACAAAATCAATAATATCAGAAAGGTGATCAGCACATCCTTGACTTGCGCTGGGGTCAGACAGATCAAACCACCTGAGAAAGTAGTTACTATGTCTGATTTCAAAGAAATTGATGGCAACATTTTGGAAGAAACCGTACAGCACCTTAAAACATCAACCTGCGCTCTTGACACACTTCCCACATCGTTTTTCAAAAGTGTGTTAAACAGTTTAGAAGCAGATCTTCTAGAAGTGGTAAATGCTTCACTTCTCTCTGGGAGTTTTCCAAACTCCCTAAAAACTGCAGTTGTCAAGCCCCTCCTGAAAAAGAGCAATCTGGATAAGACCATATTAAGCAACTATAGACCAATCTCAAATCTTCCTTTCATAGGTAAGATCATTGAAAAAGTTGTCTTCAATCAGCTGAACAAATTCTTATGCTCGAATGGATACTTTGACAATTTTCAATCTGGTTTCCGACCGCATCACAGCACAGAGACAGCGCTCATAAAGATAATAAACGATATTCGCTTAAATACTGACTCAGGCAAATTATCAGTGCTGGTACTACTCGACCTCAGTGCTGCATTTGACACTGTCGATCACAACATACTTCTGGACAGGCTGGAAAACTGGGTGGGGCTTTCTGGGATAGTCTTAAAATGGTTCAGGTCATACTTAGATGGGAGAGGTTATTATGTGAGTATAGGAGACCATAAGTCTGAGTGGACATCCATGACATGCGGAGTCCCTCAAGGCTCAATTCTTGCGCCACTCCTGTTTAACCTGTATATGCTCCCAATGAGCCAAATAATGAGAAAGAACCAAATCTCTTACCACAGCTATGCAGACGACACACAGCTCTACTTAGCCCTATCGCCCAACGATTACAGCCCCATTGACTCCCTGTGCCAATGCATTGATGAAGTCAACAGTTGGATGTGTCAAAACTTTCTTCAGTTAAACAAAGACAAAACAGAAGTCATTGCGTTTGGAAACAAAGATGAAGTTCTCAAGGTGAACGCATACCTTCACTCTAGGGGTCAAACAACCAAAAATCAAGTCAGGAATCTTGGTGTGACACTAGAGTCAGAGCTTAGTTTCAGTAGTCATGTCAAAGCAATAACTAAATCAGCATACTATCATCTGAAAAATATTGCAAGAATTAGATGCTTTGTTTCCAGACAAGACTTAGAGAAACTTGTGCATGCTTTCATCACCAGCAGGGTGGATTATTGTAATGGACTCCTCACTGGCCTTCCCAAAAAGACCATAAGACAGTTGCAGCTCATACAGAACGCTGCCGCCAGGATTCTGAGCAGAACCAGAAAATATGAACATATCACACCAGTCCTCAGGTCTTTACACTGGCTCCCAGTTAAACTTAGGATTGATTTTAAAGTATTATTACTGGTATATAAATCATTCAATGGCCTAGGACCTCAATACATTGCAGATATGCTCACTGAATATAAACCCAACAGATCACTCAGATCATTAGGATCATATCAGCTAGAAATACCAAGGGTTCACTCTAAGCATGGTGAGTCTGCTTTTAGCTATTATGCCAGCCGCAGCTGGAACCAGCTTCCAGAGGAGATCAGATGTGCTCCTACTGTAGTCACATTCAAATCCAGACTCAAAACACATCTGTTTAACTATGCATTTACTGAATGAGCACTGTGCCAATGTTCGTCCGACTGTTTGTACTGTATTTTATTTTTTATTTTTCTAAACTGTTTTAATTATTCTTATTTCTTTTTATTATTTTAATTTCTTCTATGTAAAGCACTTTGAATTGCCATTGTGTATGAAATGTGCTATATAAATAAACTTGCCTTGCCTTGCCTTGCCTTGCCTTGCCTTGAAGGTGCTCTCTCTCAGACGGCGCGGCTTCTTCTCCAGCTCCAGCGATGCGTATGCTTCGCTTGAAGGATGAAAAATCAGATAATAGCTGCCTGCGAGCGGTATTTATAGGCCTAGACCACGCCCGTTTCGGCGGGACGTGACGCAGCGGGCGCGAAGCACCCTGATTGGGTCTGGCGTCACGCCAGGCCTCGCTCGATAGGCTGCTGCAGTTGCCGCAGAGCAGCCAATAGGTGCGCGAGCTGCCTCGCCTATGTCTGCATGCTGCCGCAACGCGTTTTGCATTATTAAAAATCAAGGATAATTTTTGGCTTCAATATCTCGCGGAAAAAGGATTTTCCCCTAGCGTAAGATATCTTACGCAGTACGAGAGACCTCTCGTAAGAGAACTTGCTTTACATTCACATTATAGAGCACAGGGCTGTCTTCTCGACATGATGCTATCCAGTATCCACAGGAATCAGCTGGGTTTGAGGTTCAAGTTTTCCCTGGTGTCTGCGTGCAATAAGTGGGCGGGCAATATGCTAATGTCTCGTCTTGACGTCACAACGAAACGGCTTATGACTCGTTTGAAAAACAATTAATTTCATTGACTCAGATTCGACTCTTACTTTTGAAAGACAATAACTTTATATTCGGTGCACTTTCAGATTTAAAACTTTGCAGGATGTTTTCATTCACTTAGAGCTGTGTTACACACTACACGAAAGGTCATTTTCAAAAATCCATAATAGAGGCCCTTTAAGTATACTTTAAATATACTCTTATATTTAAGTTTTGAAATGCAGAATTCACTCAGCAAAAACTTCAAATGTATTTTGGTAACACTACAATTGCAATTCAATTACACTGTAAGAGTGTTGAACATACATTAATATTATACTGATAACATAGTATTCTATGTTAGTGTTTTTTTAGTGATTGTAAAACAAGTGTGCTAATGGCATCATTAGCCTATTATGTGCTTCAAAAAGGCTACAATAAAGTAATCTTTATAAATAATGGCACTGCTTGAGAATTTGCCTCAGACAAACTCCAGCATACCAGTAACTCGCTTACCCAGAGAACATCAGTGAGACAATGAGAACAGGTGTATGTACATTGAATGTAGGAACCACGACGGACTGGAAGCGAACCCGGGTCATTTGCTCACAAATATCATTTTACCAGTTTTACCAGTTTACCAGATAAGAATCAGGCAAAACTGGAGTTGTGTCCTTTCTTTACTGTTACAAGTTCAGCTATAAGCAAATAGATTTTTCCTTCAATGGCAGTACCATTGAAATGGAGATCAAAAAAGCTAATCGCTGAGAAAAGTCTCAATATATGCGCAGTAAGCGGTGTGTGAAAATAAACGCGAAACGGCCTGTACGAAAGTGTGTTAAACTTGAAGCTGTTGAAGAAATAAAGCCAGCAGACACAACATTAAAGGGATACTTCACCTCTGGAAAGATGAATGTGTATGTGAAATAGGTCATTTATGTAGAAGAAATGTGAAATTATTTTTGAATTTGGAGCTTTCTAGACTGAGAAAAGCCAGAAAATGTATTTTTGGCTTATGTGGCTGAAAGACAACAACTCCCAGAATGCACTTGCTTCGCTGCCCTAGGAGGCCACTCCCAAGCCACACCTACCGGTAAGAGAGCGCAGTTTAAAACAGCAAGGCTAGGCTACTAGTGAGTCTCCGTGACGAGTTTGCCCGGGATTTCGAGATCGTCCAAAATGTCCGGGATTCGGCTTTTGCGTTCTACAGTCGCCATTCATTATGTTTACTGTGGCGAGCAGGACGAGGCTGAGGGGCGCGGGAGAACGGCGCGAAGCCGGTGGCGTGATTACTGAGACGCACCAGTCTCGTATCTCTCACGGAGGAGCGGGAATTTTCTTAGCAATGTTAAAACGCACATCGACCGATCACTTGTTTAACGTTCATGTAAACACTACATTCAGATTCACCAATCGGAATGAATTCAGTTAAATTGAAACAAAAGGTGTGCATGTAAACAATGAATGGCGACCGCAGAAAGCAAAAGCCGAATCCTGGACATTTTGGACGATATCGACGGCCGGACATGTCCGGGAAAAAGAGGATGGTAACCCCTACTACTCAGCTTTCTCCTACTACTCAGCTTTCTCCACAGAACAAGAGCCTGTTAGCTTAGCTTCCAAAGAGAGACGGCTGACACTATGTCTACATTCTGTGAGTGAGATCCCACCCTCTATGGGCGGGTTGAACAAATGCGGGACAGCCCCTACTACTGGCTCTAGTCTTCAACCTCTGGCCAAAAAATCCTCCGATGACGAAAAAAAAAGAAAATTTTTGCGTCATCATCGGAGGATTTTTTCCAGACAAAAAATACATAAATCTCTCGTCTCAGGGGGATATGAGGGTGGAAAGCACGGTAATTCGAAAATACTTCAGGTTTTCTACTAAATACAAAGCTTAATGCTAAATCCTGAAGTATCCCTTTAAATGTCATCTGCAGCTTATTTAGCATGTTTTGCTTTCCTCCTGACATGCTCTTTCATTAACACTGCAGGAACCCAGCATAATATTAGTTTTGTTCTTGTGCTCGCACTAAAACAAAGACAGTTCATTCGTTGGTGTAAGAATGTGAACGTGCGGAACTGCTTGTGTTTGTGCGCGCTTTAACTCTCAATGTACTGCACAACTGCTCCTGATGTACAACACAATGACATTATTTGGCGATTGACGGTCTCATTATGCTGCGGATTTAAATGTGAAGCATGGATTGAAATTATTTTAATACATTTTATGTGGTTACTTTGTATGTAGGCTACGTTTCTGAATTTATTTGATAACTTTTTGAGTAATTTTTGAGGACTGGTTTAATTAATATTTTGACAGCCCTTTTCAAAGTTAACGGGTACATGAATTTCTTACACAATTTCAAACTGACTATATTTTGTTTTCATTATTTGTCATATTTACATATCTTTACTTTTGTAACTACATTTTATATATTTAAGCTGCTTTGCCAACCATGCAACATTGTGAAAGTGCTATAGAAATACATTTGAATTGAATTAAACAATATCTGATATTCAAGGTTAAACTATTGACAAGGTAAAGGTCATAATTATTAAGCTTACTTCATGATTGTGAATTATTATTATTTATTAATTTTTTTGCAATTCAAAACACCTTTCCTATAAACCTTTATCTATACTGTTTTTATACTCAACAAGTGAACTAAAATATAGCTCATTGTGTTGTAGTCTACATTTAATCAGGTCAACAGAGGATTAATCAAAAATACATTTCTGAAGTAGCACTTAAATATTTTACAAATTAATTTTATTTGCAAATTGCTCGTTACATTTACACATATAGGCAAATCTTTTTCTTTGGAAATTCTGCCCTTATCTGTTCCCTAAAAAAAACACTTGTTTTACAGCTACTGTGTACTTTGATCTTAACACCATTAACCTTTTTTATTATTCTCAGGTTAGATAAAGTAAGTTGAGTCTGGCCTAAATTACAAGCATTTTAAATGGCTTACAATTCAGTCAGAAGACTTCTCTGTAATATATGTTCTTGTATAAAGTCTTTGAAAAATCAAGCCTTGTTGGGCAGTTATTGTAATCAATTAAATATCTTTTAATTGGTTACTTTTCTTTTTTCAAAAAAATGAAGGCAAATGGAAGGCACATTTAGACCATTTAGAAGGCACCGGAAGAACAGTAAATATCAGTTTATTGAAATAGCAAAGAGAATGACCATACGTTGATAGCAGGAAGAAACTGCATGATGAGGGATAATGAGATGTCGCCTCAGTTGTCAATGGCCAGAAGGAAACCACGGTGACAGGGAAATTCACAGAGACGAAGGAGAACGACTATGGAGATGGTGAAAGAGTGGAGATCATGGAACGCTGGAGATAATATAGGACTCTTTCATAGAGACATTGTCAGTTAAGTAACATTACAAGTGTCAGTCTATTATCCACTTGGGAGAACAGACAATGTGTGACTGAGGTGTGTGCTTAAAGGTAGGGTAGGTAGGAATTGTCTAAAAAACTTCTTTTCCAGATTTGTTTAAACTTTATTTATATATCAATACATAATTAAAATGTAAGTACTCTGAAAAAGAAAGTATAAAAATCGAGTGTCTGTAGACCTCTCACGACTGTTTTAAAGACAGCTCATTATTTCCATTCACTCCACCCCCTCCCTTCTGGGCTCCTTCCAAAGCCACGCCCCCAAAACACATGAACGCGCGACTCCGACCGCTGAGCTGGAAGACGCATTATTTACAGGGGCGGGTCTACGTGGTGGCCAGGGGGGGCACTGGCCCCCCCTGAAATTCGATTGGCCACCCCAGGTGCCCCCCCCCATAAGATGTCTTGTGATTGGTTCATTTTACGACCAATCAGTTTTATAGACTCTACTGAAGTTTGCTTCAAAGAAGTGCAGCGCCAGATAAACAACGGTCGTCGCAGACTTGGACTTTTACTTTATCAATCAAGAGTGGGAAGTCAAGACGCTAAACAAAGAGCTGCCAGTCACCACCGAAACAGAAGTTTTAGTTCCAGCTGTTTTAGTTGAGGTCTGCGTTTTTCGACTGTTTTCCTCTCTTTCTGCTACTGTTTTTACAGTGCTGCCAACTCTCACGCATTCACCGTGAGACACGCAATTTTCATACTCTCTCACGCCACACATCCATTTTCTCACGCACAGAAAAATCGCGAAGCTAAGAGGACACGGAGACCGACAGACTAGACAGAGCAGGTTACTTATGATATACAAAAATCTCAGCTCTCAGATTCTGTCAATTTTATTACGAAATTCAAACAATAAATACCGTTTTGGCGCTTGTAAATGTTACGTGACAGATAGTAATAGCTAATAGTAAAAAAACATGAATGAACACTGAAAGATACAGTACAACTTACCAAAATGTATATTCCTCATACATAATATCGATCAATCAGTGTTTTTCATCAGCGTGAAGAGGTCAATAACATAGCAGAACAATTGTCACATTTACCTCAGGAAAGCCATTTAATGAACATAATATAGGCTATAGCAAATAGTTGGCAAGAAAAAAAAATAGCTATAGAGAGTATTTAGCTAAATATGTGTTCTATATTACATATTTATTATATTTTTACTTATATCATTAAATAAAGTTGTTATTATAATAATTTAAAAAAACGCATTATATTTAATTTGAGTTATTTTTAACCTTAAATAATAGCCTTCTACCAGCTGATAGGGCAGTATGTTTACAGCATTAGGTGAGTTATTTTTTTCTTGAGGAAAAATAAGGCCTATCTTGTGTAGCCTACCTAATATTTATCCAAATGAGTCAATATTAAATCAAATCACAATAATTGAATTGAATTGAAATATAAAAAAGCGTAGCTTACCAGAAATTGTACCATGTAAACATTGTAACATGTTGTCACAAAACCTAATAAAATTCAGTTTAGTTACTAAAATGTTAGTGACAATGTTAGTAAAATGTTTTTTTATAACACAAAAAATAATAAACACTGGCTCTCAAATTTAACTTAATGGATATATACAGGGATGACAAAAAACGAAATTAATCAAAATGTGCTTTATTACTACATTTGTTTACAAGTAACTTTATTCAAGTTAAAAAAAAATAATAAAATCAATAGGATTTACGTAATATACTGTAGAATTTAGCTCTTTTTTTTTTCTGGTCACTGGCGGCCACCCCGTTTGGAGGCAGTGCCCCAGCATGGCCCCCCCACTGAAAATGCTCTAGACACGCCCCTGATTATTTACCTGAGACGAGCAGAGAGGTGCGCAGTGCATGCAGTGACATCATGTCAGAATCACATGTAATAAAAAAATCTAACTTTATCATTATGAATATAAACAAATAAGATGTATTTTAGTACTCACTATCAAGCTAGCATTGGTAAAGCATTGACACGCGTTTTATTTCTTTGTTTATCCAAAGACTTTTTGTTCATTACCTTTTCTAGTACTGTCTTCCTTTTTTTGCCTTGTTTGCCTTCGCTAACTGCATATGCCGGTAATGTGAATTTTGATTGCTCTTTCTCAGCCATTGTTTTGCTATTCCTAGGTTCCGTGCCTCTTGAATTCCTCAAATCAAACGGGTGCGCGGAAGTGGGCAGATCCTGTGGCAAAAGGGTGGTTGCCATGGTTGCGAGAGAGAGTGACAGTCGCCTAAGCCAATCCTTTGTTTCGTCCCGGATGGAAATAATGAGCTGTGTTTAATGCAGATTAAACGGTCTAGAGTCACTCGATTTTTATACTCTTTTTTTCAGAGTAGGCTACTTACATTTTAATTATGTATTGATATATATATATAGAAAGTTTAAACAAATTTGGAAAAAAGTTTTTTTATAAAATTCCTATACCCTACCTTTAAGTAGTCCATGGCAGAGCCATAGAGAGAGAGAGTTGCGACACTCTTTGATGTCGCCGCTATGGCTGTCACGTGGTTCATGTAAGCCCCAATAGTTCCAAAACGTACGCTGGCTGTCATGTTCTTCTATGGGACAGACAGCAGCGATTGCATTATTGAACGGTAAATATAAAATAAAACACACACCCAAGTACTTTTTCAGCTGTTATAGCATTATTGCATTTTGTTAATGTCAGTTTTGCATTTGGAGATACGTTTTAGGCTATATTTTTGGAGGGAAAAGCTTATAGTGTTCATGTTCGCATGGGTAGTAGCACTGGCTTTAGCGGCTCTAACTTAACTTTTCCATATCATTCATCTGATGATGGACGTCTCATGATATTTATTTTAGCACAACTGGGCTGTATTAGGCTATTGATTCCCGTGATTTTGCTTATAAATTTTGATTCAGCCATTAGCCTACCTTCGTGATCACGCAAAGAGGTCTGCCGTGGCGGTCCGTTCAGAATTCGCTTAGAAGCTAGCTCACTTCATCTGATGAAAGTGGCCACCCCCCAGGACCACAACGTGAAACATTAGCATGTTAAGACTAAGAATATTATTTTAAGATTAAGCCATACACATTATCAAAACTATAACAGATTAAAAACGAATTTAAGCATGGCTGATACAAATGAAGGTTTTCAAATAAAATATTTTTTATTAAACAATGACAGACAACAAAAATGTGTGCTTGTGTGTGTGTGAACAAGAAAAACAAAAACCAGGGGCAGGTGATATATGAAACAGACAGGACTGGTGATGGCCATAACAATCCTAAAGGTCCAGCATTGTTCTCACAAGCCGCTTCACACAAGACAATAATAACATAATGAAAAGTTAGTATATCCCAAAAAATTAAATTAAATAAAAGTTGCTATAAAGGTGGTAGCGATTCATTACCGAACTCTTAGCTGACGAAGTCGCGCTAGCTAACTAACGTTAGCTAGCAGGCAGTGCTTGAAAATTGGTTGAAACAACCAACATAAAATATAAATAATTACGCTGTGCATGTACAAATGAAGACCAGTATAAGCATCGCAAAGGGCCTCTGATACAATATAGACAGTTGACAATTCAAAAGAGGTCGATATTTCGGCAACTTAACTCTGGAACAACTCGACGCGCAGCAATGTAAGTGAATGGTGTCCAACGCCCAAATGACAGTGTTTGGAACTATTCCGATCTTCATATCCCGGAAGTAGGCGGTTAAAAGTGCCGCCATTATTTACAACGGAGGTCTATGGGAGTGTCGCAACTCTCTCTCTCTATGGCACTGGTCCATGGTTGATAAACAACAGGTGCAGTTGATTAGTATTCTCTGTGATTGTGAAGTGCATGCAGGTGAGGGCCAAGGAGGATGATGGGAAATGTAGTGAGGAGGTGGTGACAAGTTGGTGACTGTGACACTCATGGCACACACACATAAATAAATAACAATTACTGTACATCTCTGCCAATAGTATAAGGCATTTCTTAGAAACAAACAACATTGTACACAATGCATTATATTCAGTTCATTGGCTAAATACAGTATCTGTAACAAAAAGGTGTCTACAATAGACAAGTATAGGCAGGGTAATTGCATTGCACTTAATATAATACTGTACAACAGTAAAAATCCATTAACATTTACTGACATTTCACTTGAGACTTACTGATATAAATGTTATGTTTAAACTTTATTGCACAATGCACATTTCTTACTATTAAGTCTAAAATGGGTTTATATCTATATTAGTATATATCAATATCTATATTAATAAGGATAGTATGATGATCTCTGTATAACATCAGTCTTTAAATGGAAGATATTTAAAGTGTACCTAAAGTATACTTACAATAGTTCCACTAAAGTGCATTTAGTACAAAATTTGTTCCAATTTAGCAGACTTTAAGTGTACCAATTTAGTATAATAAAAGTACAATTGCAGGGTATTTATATTAAGTACATAAATATGTAAATGTATTTGTAGTATACTTAGCATAAAATAAATGTATTTAAATTATAGTTTAGGCTATTTATTTTTCACTATATGGGTCTCCTTGCTAAAAATGCTTAAAATAACACTTTAATTTAACATTTACTCTCCCAATTCAGCCCTTTTGCAAAGCATGATGGGAAGTGAAAGATTGAGTCCTGCATATGTTGCTTCAGTGAAAAATATTTGGAGAGATTTTACTAGACCACAACATGTTCTGAAAACGTAACAAGTTTAAGTTACAAAAAAAGTGATTGAATTGAGTTGGTTGGACATAACTGTTTTACATAGATTCTTCTGTAGTCAGTCGTGATGTCATAACACAAGGATTTTGCATAGATTAAAAATGAACCTTTAATGTTGATAAAAACTAAGTTGGTTGTGTGGAACCACTGTCCATAATTGAATTGAGTTAGTTTAAAGTATCATTTTTTTGAGTGCACAAAAAAAAAAAAAAATATTATTTGATGCTGTTCACTTTATTTAAACAATTTATTTCGATTTAACACCACTGTATCAGGTTTCTGGCTCAAATGTGATTGCTTCATGTTAAATTGACTTGAAACGGTTCCTCTTTGACTTAACTTAATTTCATTGTGGTAATAACATAGTTACATCACATGGTTCAATCAAGTAATTTCATCACAACTGAGCATATTTTTGGACCGTGTGACAGTGAATCTTCTTTTTAAATCAGTTTCCTCTTCTCTCCTGTCAGCAGTCCACATCAAGACTCAAAACAAGGTTATAAACTAAACCTTCCACTGTTTTAGAAGAAAAAGCACTTTTAATTAATGTAGAAACACCATTTTAAATGAATAAACAAACGCCTGGTTCGCCAATACACGGGGAAGGTTATCACGTGTACTGTCCTCACTCATGCAAAGTATTGGTTGGTTAAATTTGTAATACATTAATCAAATGTATTTACTCGTTACGTCATCTGACTCCATAAATGAAAGGTTTTAATAACATCTGTGCCTCACTAAAATTGAGCGAATGTATGACTATTCCTTTTAACCATTAAATTAACACTGTCAAAATCAGTTAGAATAATCACATGTAACAATTTAATATTTCAGATATCAGAGATCAATTCCACAATCAATTCAAATATCTAGAACATGGTTATACATTGGTTACACCAAATAATCTTACCCAGCTTGTACCTGAGATCAGTGGCGGATTTAGCAAATCGGGGGCCCAAGGCGAAGGTAGGTAGGCTATGGGCCCCTCCCCATCCAATCTTTAAAAGAGACGAAAAAATATGTATCGACTGAATGGTGGATAGGCAGGTAAAGCTAATCTACGGGGAAGTAAAGGTTAGAGAGGAGAAAAAAACGTCCCCTTTAACCCTGCATACACTTCTTTACTCCTAAACAGAAACATGTTACAATGTTTACATGGTACAATATCTGGTAAGCTATGTTTTTGTTTTTTTTTTTTGCTTGACAAATTTCACCATTTCGATTCAATTCTTGTGATTTGATTCAATATTGACTCATTTGGAAAAATATTAGGTACGTTTCACAAGATAGGCGTTACTTTTTCTCAAGAAAAAAAAAAAGCCCTATCAGCTGGTATAATTTAAGATTAAAATAAGTAATATAGTACACATATTTAGCCAAATACTCTCTATAGCTTTTTTTTTCTAGCCAATTAAATGGCTTTCCTGAGGTAAATGTTATGTGACGATTGTTCTCCAGCTGTTTTACCTCTTTCCGCGGTTGAAAAACACGATTGATATTATGAATGAGAAATATACATTTCGGTAAGTTATACTGTATCTTTCAACATTGTTAATTCGTGTTTATTTACTATTAGCTAGAGATGATCAGTTCACGTGCCGCTATAGGAATCTGTCACGTCACATTAAAATGGCAAAACGGTATTTATTGTTTGAATTTCGTAATAGAATTGACAGAATCTGAGAGCTGATATTTTTTTTAAATATCATGATTCATAAGTAAACTGCTCAGTTTTGTATGTCGATCTGCGTGTCCTCTTTGCTTCACGATTTTTCTGTGCGTTGGACTTTGTTGTTCCTGATCTGTATCCCCAACAGTAGCCGTAAAAAAGTTTGTCATCTTTGGCAGCGTTCCCAAATACTTATCAGCGTCTTTTCACTTTTTTCTTTTATTTTAGCCGCTTGGGTAACTTCGAAACTTTAAATTTTCGCGTTTAGACTCGTCTTGCTCTGTTTGTGTATTTCCCAGTCCTCCTGTTACTGCGTATTGTTTAACTTTCGCGCCGCGCACCTTTAGCGCAGACTTTTTGCTTTCCTCCCGCTTCCTCCTTTTTTCGGCACCGCTTGGGTAGCTAGCTTCGCTTCATTTTTACTCTGTCTACTACTCTACACTCTGTCTGTCACTCTGTACACTCTGTCTGTCAATCACTTATTTTTCTCCATCAGTTTTTTGGCACAGCCTTGTCACTTTCGCAGATGCGCAGTAAGTGAGATAATGGAATAGTCCAATGTAGTGAGGTGGGGGGCCCCCTCCTGTCTGCGACACGACAATAATGATTTGATGCCATTTTTCGCTAACGGAGTTTTAGAAATATATAATAAAAAAAATAATAGAAAAAAATAATAATTAAGCATAAGTTAATAGGGCATTTTGGGGGCCCCTAGGTAGCTCGGGGCCCAAGGCAATTGCCGACCTTTGCCTAATGGTAAAGTCCGCCCCTGCCTGAGATAGAAAGAGAGAGAGAGAGAGAGAGAGAGAGAGAGAGAGAGAGAGAGAGAGAGAGAGAGAGAGAGAGAGAGACCAGCTATTCCTTTCGTGTCCAGCAAAGAAGCCCCCAGAGAGAGCGAGAACACCTTCCTTTATCCTCTTTTGACCAGGTGACATGGGGGATGGGGGAGACCACCCTCAAATGGCTTCTATTCAACAAAAGGGGGGTTGCCTTATCTGGCCTTATCTCTAAACCAGTTCCCTTTCAAGGGAACTCGCGTTGCGTCGAAACTGACGCTATGGGGAACGCTTTGCGTGATGACGTCTTGAAGCACATGTAAAATCAGTCCAATGGTGTGGCGGAACGTCAGAGGCGGGTGACGTCACGTACCAGGAAGCTATAAAAGTCTGAGTCTTCAGTTGCGCTCTGTGTTGAATCTGTCCCTGTTATTTGGTGTTGTCTGTCTATATTATTATATATATATTCAGTATGGCGAGCAAGCAGCAGTTTAGAGTGTGTGTCCATCCCTGCCCGCGTTATTTAACGGGAGGTGATACTCACACTCTTTGTGTTGTTTGTTTGGGTGAGGAGCATGCCCAGTCAGCACTCGAGGGTGGTGACTGTGTGCATTGCGAGGCGCTTCCATTGCGTACGCTCCGATCCCACTTGGCTCAGTTCAATCCCGACCATGTTGTCGATCTCAGTCCTGGGGTTCACAAATGGATTTATCAGTGGATGTTGAGACGGGCTCTGCCTTATCTCAGCCTCCTTCTGATAGATCCAGTGCCTCTCATCAGGGTGCGGAAGCACGCGCTGCGGTTTCTTCCCCCCCGATGGAGGCACCAATACTGCAATTGTCCAGCTCTGAGGAGTTGGATGTTGTTAGTATTGAAGTTGAGTCTGAGGATTCGCCACCTCAGTCTCACGCTTTTGAGGAATTGCTCGATGTTGTCACGAGAGCAGTTCAAAGATTATCAATTGAGTGGCCAGAGGATAGGCAGGACGTTCGTTCGAAAAGTAAGCTCGACGAACGCTTCCTGCCATCTCGTGCACAGCCTCAGCGCAGAAGCCTTCCGTTTTTCCCCGATCTCCACACCGAGGTGTCGAGATCGTGGGGAAAACCAGTTTCATACAGAGTTTATACACCACAAACATCCCACTATTCTTCCATTCATAAATATAAAGAATATGGTTATGGGGAGATGCCGAAGGTGGAGGAGACGCTTGCGAGCTATCTCTCTCCAGCAACGGCATCTTCCTTGAAGGCTCCTTCACTTCCCTCTAAGCCAGTAAAATTCACATCAGCACTGGTTCATAAATCGTATGCAGCCGCTGGTCAAGCTGCAGCGTGTCTGCATACGATGTCTATTATGCAAGCATATCAGGCAGAATTATTGGGGGATTTAGAGGAGGGCGGGGGAATTGGTCTTGACACGGTGGCCGAACTACGCAGAGCCACAGATCTGTCTCTCAGGGCTACCAAGGAGACCGCTAAATCAATCAGGCGGTCTATGGCAGCCCTGGTGGCCACTGAGAGGCATCTGTGGCTCAATCTGAGCGATATAAAGGATAAAGAGAAACACGTTCTCTTAGATGCTCTCAAACCCAGCAGCCTTCGAGGGGTAGAACGGATCTGCGGACCGTTATTACCGCCAAGAAGGCTGCTGGGAAAAAGTCCTGACGTCTGAGGGCTCAGGACAAATGAGGGTAGTCCCCCCCGAAGCAGAGCGGTTAACACCTCTTTTCACGGTGCCCGTCTCTCTTCGGTGCCCTCAGGGGACCGTTCTGCCAACCCTGCCACCTCCGGTGTTACAGGGCGCAACGGTCTCCGGCGAGCACATATCTCAAGGTCCACCCGGAAACGTAGTGGCCTCGGGATGCCCGCCCCCTCCGAGGAGGGTGCTAGAGCAGTCTGTTCGGTCGTTCCCTGCCGGTGCGCCGTTACAGGGCGACGAACCGACTACTCAACAGCAACAAAATCCAGAAACCAGTCTCGAGAGGCTGGTACCTCTAGTAGAATCTTTGACAGCGTGGAAGCTACTGTCAAATGTTTCTCGTTGGGTCCTGCAGACCGTGGAAAAAGGGTATCAGATACAATTCAAGAAACGCCCACCTCGGTTTATGGGGGTCCTGCCCACAGTGGTGGGCCCCGAGCAGGTTCTGGTTATGGAACAGGAAGTAAACACTCTGTTAGAGAAAGGGGCCCTAGAATATGTACCTCCCTCCAACAGGGAAACCGGGTTCTACAGCCGGTACTTCATAGTTCCAAAGAAGGACGGGGGATTGCGTCCCATTTTAGATCTTCGAGTTCTGAACGAGTCAGTCATGCAGCTCAAGTTCAAAATGTTAACATTGAGACAAATCGTGCCACAGATCAGGTCCGAGGACTGGTTTGTCACGATAGACCTCAAGGACGCATATTTCCAAATTTCCATCCGTCCGTGTCATTGGAAGTTCCTGAGGTTTGCTTTCGGGGGCAAAGCATACCAATATCGAGTTCTTCCATTCGGCCTGGCTTTATCACCCCGCACTTTCACCAAATGCGTGGATGCAGCTCTGGCGCCCTTGCGCCTTCAGGGTATTCACATTATGAACTACATCGACGATTGGTTGATTTTAGCTCATTCGCATCAGATGGCGGTTCAACATCGAGATGTTGTTCTCGCCCATATGAAAGAGTTGGGGTTACGGCTGAACGCCAAGAAGAGTGTGCTTTCTCCACTTCAGAGGACCACTTTTTTAGGCGTGGTTTGGGATTCAGTGTCGATGCAGGCGCGCCTGTCACCGCCACGGATAGATTCCATCCTTGCAGCTGTGAAAAGTGTAAAGCTAGGCCAGCTACTCACTGTCAAACAGTTCCAGAGACTGTTGGGTCTCATGGCAGCAGCTTCCAACGTGATACCTTTTGGACTGCTGCACATGAGGCCCCTGCAGTGGTGGCTCAGGACCAGGGGGTTTTCCCTGAGGGGCAACCCATTTCGCACAATCAAGGTCACGCGGCGATGCCTACGTGCCTTGGTTATGTGGAAGAAACCTTGGTTCCTGTCCCAGGGCCCAGTGCTGGGAGCTCCTTGTCGTCGCAAACTGCTAACGACGGATGCTTCCCTCACGGGTTGGGGAGCGATCCTAGAGGGTCGCTCATCTCAAGGTCTGTGGGAAGACCATCATCGTTCCTGGCATATCAATCGCCTAGAGATGTTAGCGGTCTTCCGGGCTCTGAGGAGCTTTATCACAGATCTCAGGGGACACCATGTGTTAGTGCATACAGACAACACGTCGGTAGTCGCCTATATCAACCACCAAGGGGGTTTGCGCTTGCGCCCATTATCCAATCTGGCACGCCATATCCTCTTGTGGTCCCAGGGGAAGTTGCTGTCACTCAGGGCAGCCTACATCCCCGGGGTACAGAATATAGGAGCAGACACTCTGTCGAGGCAGGGGCCGAGGCCCGGGGAATGGAGGCTCCACCCCGAGGTGGTGGAGCTGATATGGAGGGAGTTTGGCCAAGCACAAGTGGATCTGTTTGCGTCTCGAGAGACGTCTCACTGTCCACTTTGGTTCTCCCTCACGCATCCAGCTCCTCTGGGACTGGATGCTATGGTACAGACGTGGCCGAGGCTACGTCTGTACGCTTTTCCCCCAGTGGCTCTGCTCCCGGGAGTTCTGGAAAGAGTTCGCAGGGACCGGGTCCATCTACTTCTTATAGCCCCGCGCTGGCCGGGCAGAGTATGGTTTCCCGATCTTGTGTCCCTCCTCGACGGGCATCCTCTGGAGCTTCCTGTCAGGAGGGACCTTCTGTCCCAAGCAGGGGGCTCAATATTTCACCCCCGCCCAGAACTGTGGAACCTGTGGGCTTGGCCTCTGAGGGGGCCCAGCTCATAGAGTCAGGTCTCTCAACTGAGGTTGTTGAGACCATTCTACAGTCCAGAGCTCCCTCCACGAGGAAACTTTATGCCCTGAAGTGGAGAGTATTCACTTCTTGGTGTAGTGACCGTCGGTTGGATCCAGTCAACTGCCCAATTGGTACAGTTCTGGAGTTCCTGCAGGACCGGTTCACTGCAGGTCTGACCCCGTCCACTTTAAAGGTTTATGTGGCAGCCATAGGTGCTTACCACATTCCTTTGGGTGGAATGTCTGTGGGGAAAGACCCTCTGGTATCTCGTTTCCTTCGTGGCACTTGGAGGCTGAGGCCTGCAGTTCGCTCTAGGGTGCCACCATGGGATTTGTCCGTTGCGCTGCAAGGCCTTTCCCTGGCCCCCTTTGAGCCCATTGAGGAGGTTCCTGAGAAGTTTCTAACTCTGAAAGCTCTGTTTCTTCTCGCCATCTCTTCTCTTAAAAGAATAGGGGATCTCCAGGCATTGTCGGTTGCTCCGTCATGCTTGGAGTTTGCTCCGGGTATGGTCAAAGCTTTTCTTCACCCTAGACCGGGCTATATCCCCAAGGTCCCCACTAATGTGGCTAGACCTATTGTTCTGCAGGCCTTCTGTCCTCCTCCCTTTCAGAATGCGGACCAGGAGGCTAATAATTTGCTTTGCCCAGTTCGGGCGTTAGACGCTTATGTCCACAGAGCTGCCCTGTGGCGTAAAAGTGATCAATTATTTGTGTGCTTTGGGTCTCCTAACAAGGGAGGTCCGGTGTCTAAGCAAAGGATGAGCAAGTGGGTGGTTGAGGCTATCTCACTTGCTTATGAGGCGGCTGGACAGCCTTCTCCTTTGGCTGTCCGGTCGCACTCTACTAGGAGTATTGCGGCCTCTAAGGCCCTTATATCAGGAGTATTGTTACAGGACGTCTGTGATGCGGCAGGCTGGTCCTCACCGCACACCTTCGTCAGGTTCTACTCTCTGGATTTAGACTCTGCTCCAGGGTCTCATGTTTTGTCTTCTTAGTGCTGCTCACTTGACTACACACAGGACAGACATTTGTAGCTATGGAGGCGTTGGTATAGACGTTCCCCATAGCGTCAGTTTCGACGCAACACGAGTTCCCTTGAAAGGGAACGCCTCGGTTACGACTGTAACCTCGGTTCCCTGAAGAGGGAACGAGCGTTGCGTCGCCTTGCCATATCTCCTTCATGCCTGTCAGCGCGACTTCAGACTTTACGAAGCTTTCGTTTTCTGTTTCGGGCCGGCTTTTATAGCTTCCTGGTACGTGACGTCACCCGCCTCTGACGTTCCGCCACACCATTGGACTGATTTTACATGTGCTTCAAGACGTCATCACGCAAAGTGTTCCCCATAGCGTCAGTTTCGACGCAACGCTCGTTCCCTCTTCAGGGAACCGAGGTTACAGTCGTAACCGAGGCGTTTTCTCTAAACTTCTCTAAACCTTATTTCCTTTTATTTGATCTATCTGGATATGAGATATCTGTACCGGTCACTTTGAGACATTTCAAATGACACCAAAAACATAACAGTCAATGATAAACATTCACATTAAACCATGTTCTTGTGTGAGTTCTTAGTTGTTTTCTGAGAGGAAGGGAGGTTGTATGGGCGAGGTCCATAGACCAGGCCTCGACCAGTATTTTCAGTCTTACAATATTACAAAAAAGGATTTAAAGCACAATTTCCAGGGTAAGGCAATGCCTTGAATAATTAATGGCATTGGAATAATTTATGATGATTATTATGTTATAGAGAAAACAGGAAATAAATAAAATGCACCAAGCATCCCATTACCGTAACTGTTACGCAGGAGTTTCCTGCTTCACCTCGTCCGCACTCACAGAGGGATCCGTCTCCAGAGTATTGACTGTTGCCATGCAAACTACATTTCTCATAATGCAGCTCTCCTGGACTGATCACACACACCTGCTCTTCACCTGCACTTCATTCCCACATGTATAAAATCACGCTCTCACAATCATTCAGTGCAAAGTCTTGTTTTGCCCTAGCTAACATTCTGAGCATTTATCTACATATTCTGTTTATACTGGTTTAGATCTTGGACTGTTTACGGATATCTTCAACCACTCTCTGGCTACCTCGACCTTTGACTGTTTCCTGGCTATCTGATCATTCTCTGGCTCCGACGACCCTGGACTGTTCGTCGGAACAAGGAGTGCTAGAGTCCAAAAATGATTCAACAGTCTAAAAATTCACAAATAAATAAATTAAAATAAGGTTTAAATGAACTAACTAAAGAAACATGATTAAAATAATATAAAAAAGTTTAAAATAATACAAAGTAATTGCAATAATTAAATAATACATTAGTACAGTACTATACTGTAACTTCTAAGGCTCCTTCAAGGCATTGTGCCAATGACGTATACTAAGTTTTGAGATACACCAATGTTCTCATAGACTATCTGCCGTTCTCATAGACTATCCTGTCTGCCGTGAGTGTTTTTGCTTCGGTGCTGTAAGCTCCGTCTTAGCCTCGTATTTCCTTGTTTTGAACCAGAATTTACTACAATTTCTAGTTGTTTATACTACTACTAAATACGGCTTGCCCAACATCGCTGGCTTCCGTTGCTACTAGCACAACACGGTAGTAATTCGCTAGCCTGCTAACGCGCCACCCGTGCGCTCAGCTATTTTATTTATTTATTTGTCTCTCGCGCCTTTGAGTTCATAAAAGCTCAGGTGAGTAAGAATCACTCAACAAACACGGTGAGTAATGTCTTGTCCTGTTATTATCATGCGTCGCGTCTGAATGCGTTGTTGTTTTTGGAGCTCTATCGATTTGATTTATAATTCTTGATTTTTCTCGCTGCCTGCTGTGAGTGTGTTTGCTTCGGAGCTGTAAGCTCCGTCTTAGCCTCGTATTTCCTTGTTTTGAACCATCATTTACTACAATTTCTAGTTGTTTATATTACTACTAAATACAGCTTACCCAACCCTGACGCATAACACGCTAGTAATTCGCTAGCCTGTTAACGCGCCACCCTTGCGCTCAGCTATTTTTATTTATTTATTTTCTCTCGCGCCTTTGAGTTCATAAAAGCTCAGGTGAATAAGAAACACTCAACACGGTGAATAATGTCTTGTCCTGTCATTATCATGCGTTGCGTCTGAATGCGTTGTTGTTTTTGGAGCTCTATCGATTTGATTTATAATTCTTGATTTTTCTCTTTAAACCCGCTTACAACGAACATTTTCTACTCTTCCTCACTGAGAAGCACTACTGCTCAAACCTCATTGTTACAACGCGGACTGTTGAGCAGACGCGTCTCAAGCCTATTAGTGATCCAACGCTGCATACTCTTAAAGGTTACGTCCGTGGATCACGGCTGAACGCGTCTTCTCCACACTCACTTATAAACAAACACTTTTTTTTCGCCTATCGTGCGTCTACTCTACACCCCTACCACTAAAAAACCTCATAGTTACAACGCGGACTGTTGAGCAGACGCGTCTCAAGCCTATTAGTGATCCAACGCTGCATACTCTTAAAGGTTACGTCCGTGGATCACGGCTGAACGCGTCTTCTCCACACTCATTTACAAACAAACTTATAATATAAATTAGTATTAATATTGATAGCATCACTGGTAGCTTCGTTGCTAACTCACTGTCCATCTGTTAAAATGGCGAATATATCAGATGTAAGTAGTCTACCGCTTGGTGCAGGTGAGGACACATTTGAGCTTCACGCACTGCAGTCTGAGCTGGAAGCTGTTGAGAAACAGATCCACAACCTTTTATTGAGACAGGCCGAGCTGAGAGATCGGTGTTTGGCTCTTGAAACATCACGCGCCGACGCACACAAATCAGTGTTTAACGTTACTAACCCGCTGACTCCGACCGCGTCTACTCCGTGCGTTCCTCAGCATCGGTCGCAATCAGCCATGGTCTCGTTCACTCCGGCTCCAACACGCCACCACGAAGCCTGGGTGGTTCCGCAGCGGAAGACGCGAGTCAGGTTTAGACCAAGACTTTCTCCGACCCTCCCGGTTTTCGAGTTATCGACACAAAACCGCTTCTCCCCTCTACGCGAAACAGAACGCGATGCTGTGATCATCGGCGATTCCATCGTTCGGCACGTACACGCTACGTTAGGTACAAGTAAGGTGCAAAGTCACTGCTTCCCTGGTGCTCGTGTTTCTGAAATCGCTGCTCGCGTTCCCGAGATCCTGAACGGTGACGAGCGCGTCGGAACTGTGGTCCTGCACGCGGGAGTGAACGACATCAGGCTGCGCCAGACGGAGATTCTGAAGAAAGACTTCAGGAATCTAATCGATACGGTACGCAGCACATCGCCTGAAACAACGATCATTGTGTCAGGACCGCTTCCCACGTACCGACTAGGGCATGAAAAGTTCAGCAGATTATTTGCGCTAAATGAATGGTTAATGTCATGGTGCAATGAGCAGAAACTGCTCTTTGTAAATAATTGGAATCTGTTTTGGGAGCGTCCTAGGCTTTTCCGTGCTGATGGCTTACACCCAAGCAGATTCGGAGCGGCTCTTCTGTCAGATAACATCTCTAAAATGTTAAATACCCTTTGACTAGTAACCAAAAGTCCAAATCATAGTCTCTGCTGCACCAATTCAACTGATATAAATACTAGTGTAGAACATTGCATAGAAACCGTGTCTATTCCTCGTTTAGTGAGATCAAATAATAAATCTAATGCAGGATCTAGGAAAAATCTAATTGTTATTAAAACAGAAAATGTTGCTATTAGTAAACAAAAACTATTTCTAAAGCTAGGTCTTCTAAACATTAGATCACTCACACCTAAGGCAGTTATTGTAAATGAAATAGTCACAGATAATAGCTTCGATGTACTTTGCCTTACTGAAACCTGGCTTAAACCAAATGATTATTTCGGTATTAATGAGTCTACTCCTCCTGGATACTGTTATAAGCATGAGCCCCGTCTGATTGGCCGTGGCGGAGGTGTTGCAACCATTTATAAAGATATTCTAAATGTTACTCAGAAAACGGGTTATAAGTTTATTTCATTTGAAGTACTTGTACTAAATGTTACGCTCTTAGATGTTAGAAAAACATCACTATTATCTCTAGCCTTGGCTACCGTATATAGACCGCCAGGGCCTTACGCTGATTTCCTAAAAGAGTTTGCAGATTTTCTCTCAGACCTATTAGTCAATGTCGATAAAGCATTAATTGTTGGAGATTTTAACATACACGTAGATAATCCAAATGATGCGTTAGGAGCTGCGTTTACAGATTTATTAAATTCATTTGGGGTCAAGCAAAACGTCACCGGACCAACTCATCGTCTTAATCATACACTCGATTTAATTATATCACACGGAACCGATCCAACCGATATAGATATCATTCCACAAAGTGATGAAGTCACTGATCACTACATGGTAACTTGCATATTACGTACTGCTGTAATATGTCATGCGGCGTCGCGTTATCAACCAGGCAGAACAATCCTCCCATCCACCATAGATAATTTCTCAAATTGCTTATCTAATCTGTCTCAGCTGCTGCCTGAACCCAAACAAACAGATGAACTAGAAGAACTAACTAGCACTATGAGCACCATTCTCTCTAGAACATTGGATGTGGTTGCACCTATTAAATTAAAAAAGGTCAGAGAGAAAAATAAAGCACCATGGTATAACAATACTACGCATGTTTTAAAGAGAGAAACCCGTATTTTAGAGCGTAAATGGAAGCAAACTAATTTAGAGGTCTTTAGAATCGCGTGGAAAGACAGTATGTCACGTTATAAAAAGGCCCTAAAAGCTGCCAGGGCTGAGCACCTCCGCAAACTAATAGAAAACAACCAAAACAATCCAAGGTTTCTATTTAACACCGTGGCTAGACTAACAAATAAACAGACGTCACCCGAACAAAATATCCCGTTACAGTTCAGTAGTAATGATTTCATGAACTTCTTCACTGAGAAAATAGAAAGCATCAGAACCACAATTATAAACGTTCAATCTTCAATCGCGCCTTACAATTCAGCTTCAATTATCACCCCGAAAGAACAATTACAGTGCTTTACAACTATAGAACAAAAAGAGTTAAATAAACTTATCACTTCATCTAAAACAACAACATGTTTATTAGATCCTATACCAACTAAACTACTGAAAGAAGTGTTATCTGTAGTGGAAGAGCCTCTCCTCAATATTATTAACTCGTCTTTATCTTTAGGTCATGTTCCAAGAACATTTAAACTGGCAGTTATAAAACCTCTCATTAAGAAACCACAATTAGATCATAATAATCTAGCAAATTATAGACCCATTTCAAATCTTCCATTTATGTCTAAAATATTAGAAAAAGTGGTGTCCGCTCAACTGGGCTCTTTCTTGCAACAAAATGATATCTATGAAAAGTTTCAGTCTGGATTCAGACCGCATCATAGCACTGAAACTGCGCTCGTTAAAATCACAAATGATTTACTTTTAGCTTCTGACCAAGGCTGTATCTCAATACTAGTTTTACTTGATCTTAGTGCTGCGTTCGATACTATAGATCACACAATACTCCTAGATCGACTACAAAATTATACTGGTGTTCAAGGACAAGCACTAAGCTGGTTCAAATCATACCTATCTGACCGCTACCATTTTGTCTATTTAAATGGAGAAAAATCGATCATAACTCCAGTAAACTATGGAGTGCCGCAGGGATCTGTATTAGGCCCTCTGTTATTTTCAATATATATGATGCCACTTGGAAATATTATAAGGAAACATGGAATTAGTTTCCATTGTTATGCTGATGACACTCAAATATATATTTCATCACGGCCGGATGAAAACGCTACATTTTCCAAATTGACAGAGTGTGTTAAAGATATAAAAGATTGGATGACGCGTAATTTTCTTTTATTAAATCCAGACAAGACAGAGGTAATACTTATCGGTTCAAAAAACCGCCCACAAAACCTCGCACAATACAACTTTAACATCATAGGATGTCCTGTTACTTTATCCTCTACAGTAAAAGACCTGGGTGTTATACTCGATTGCAACCTGTCTTTTGAAAATCATATTTCTTATGTTACAAAAACAGCCTTTTTCCACCTTAGAAACATTGCTAAGCTACGTAATATGCTATCAGTTTCTGATGCAGAAAAGTTAGTTCATGCATTCATGACCTCGAGACTGGATTACTGTAATGCTTTATTAGCTGGTTGTCCTGCATCCTCAATAAACAAGCTACAGTTAGTCCAAAATGCCGCCGCTAGAGTTCTTACGAGATCAAGAAAATATGATCATATAACACCGATTTTATCATCACTGCATTGGTTACCTATAAAGTTCCGTATTAATTACAAGGTATTGCTACTGACTTATAAAGCCCTAAACGGCTTAGCTCCAGTCTATTTAACGGATCTTCTATCGCCCTATAATCCATCGCGCTCTTTGAGATCACTAAATTCAAGGCTTTTGGTCATACCTAGGATATCCAGAACCACCAAAGGAGGGAGAGCATTTTCACATTTGGCTCCAAAACTCTGGAATAGTCTTCCTGATACTGTTCGTTGCTCAGACTCGCTCTCCCAGTTTAAAACTAGATTAAAGTCGCATCTCTTCAGCCAGGCATTCATATAATCCTACAGTTCAAACTACAATCCGGCCTCTATCCAATGCCAGAGGAGAACTGGCCCCCGACTGAGCCTGGGTTCTCCCAAGGTTTTTTTTCTCCATTAAGGCACCTGATGGAGTTTTAGGACACCATTAGGTCACTTGATGGAGTTTTTCGGTTCCTTGCCACTGTTGCCTTTGGCTTGCTCAGTTGGGGATATTTTGGGGATATTTAATTTAATTTTATCAATCAATAAATTCCTCTTGAAACAAACTTTGTTGTATTATTTTAATTTAATACTGTGAAGCTGCTTTGATGCAATCTGTATTGTGAAAAGCGCTATACAAATAAACTTGACTTGACTTGACTTGACTGTTACCTGTGCTTTGAAACCTCTCTGCCTGCCCCAACCATCTGCGCTTGCTTACCTGAGTATTCTTTTGCCTTGCCCATACCATTCCTGTCTGCCGGTCTATACCCTGCCTGTCTGACTCTGTTTCTAAATAAAAGCTGCAAATGGATCTCTATGACTCCGACGATTCATTACAGTAACACTGAAAGTTAACAGGCTATGACCAAAAAAACTAAGTCATATTTGAAATATTTCATTTGTTTGTTCTCACAACACCGTGACAGCCATCATTCTGTCAGTATTGTCATGTCATTTTTCTGCATGCGTTTAAATTTCATGAATGCATTAGCCAGATAGATTAAACATACTGACTAATTCCACAGATGCTCAATTCAAAACAAAAAAGTATACCAAATAAATAATATTGAATGTGTTTGTTCAATTATCTTTATTATATTTAAGGACGCCTTCTGGTATATCTCTGACAATTATGGAGATCTCTGATATCCAATGTGGATGATAATAAAGATGAAGCCTACGGACTATAAGGACTTTGTGAGGTGGTGTAGCTATAACCAACTGCAGCTTAACACTACAAAAACAAAGGAGATGGTGGTCGACTTCCGGAGACCAAGGCCCCAACTGCAGCCTGTGCTTATTGAAGGGGACCGTGTTGAGGTGGTCCAAACCTACAAATACCTAGGCCTGCAGTTGGACGAGAGACTGGACTGGTCCAAAAACATAGATGCCCTATACAGGAAGGGACAGAGTCGACTCTACTTCCTGAGAAGGCTAGGGTCCTTCAATATCTGTAAGAAGCTGCTGCAGATGTTCTATCAGACGGTCATCGCTAGCGTCCTTTTTTATGCCTTGGTATGTTGGGGGAGCGGCATTAAAAAAAGGGATGCTACGCAGCTGGATAAGCTGGTGAAGAAGGCTGGTTCTGTGGTGGGTGTGAAACTTGACTCTGTAACATCTGTAGCAGAGAGAAGGACCCTTAGCAAGCTTCTTTCCATCTTGGACAAATAAAGTATTTATCTATCTATCTATCTATCTATCTATCTATCTATCTATCTATCTATCTATCTATCTATCTATCTATCTACGCTAAGACTGGAATGGTTGAGGGTGTTATTCTGCAGTTTGTCAATGCAATTTCTTGGCCTATGGAGAATTGGCACTGAAAGTTCTGAGGTTAAATTATAGTCTCTACGTGCCTCATGCAAAAACTAGTCCAACCCCTGGATTGGACTTGTGATGAGGCTTCATTCTCGTCAGGTGTGCTTCAGCACACGCCGCCAATTCACCTCTTCAGCGCCCTTCCTCTCCAATCACAAAAATAAAAGGTGCCTGGAGGAACCTTTTGGGGTTCTTCAATTTGCCACACTGTCTGTAGATCCTCTAGGCACCATTTAAAAAGGGGTGGTTCTCTGAGGAACCATACAGGTTTCCTGAGGAACTCTTATATTAGGCACTGTGTGGAACCGTTTTGGGTGCCTCCAGGAACCTATTTAAAAAAAATTATAATTTCATGTTGTTACAATGGTTACCATTAACTTCTATTATAATAAACAAACTGAACTAAATACAAAATAAGAATTGTTTATTACATATTTTAGATCTATTTTAATACATACACTTCCATGCACTTGAGAAAAAAAGCTAGTAATATATACAAAAAAAATATATATAGTATAATACATAAGCAACATGAATAATCAAACATGTATATACAATAGGCAATACAAGAAAAGACATCTAAAAAAAATGCATGGAAACACATATGTTCCATGTAATAAATGTACAAAAAAAATATATGACTAACATTTTGACTACCCTTGTGCATCTTCACTTAACTTGTTAAGTTTTGTTAAGCTTGTTAAGTCTGACGTCACTGTTTCCAAATCCAAAAGCTCTTATCAGATGCCAAAAACAAACAACAAACTGTGCTAATATACACTCAGTGGCCCTCATTTATCATTCTTGCGTAGAAACGGGCGTATATGTTGGCGTAAGATTATGCTTACATTCCTCTCACCGCCTGATTTATGAAGCTGTGCGTACCTTTGAAATCCAGGTGTACGCAATACCTGCCCTTGATAAATGCCGCGGCAGAAAACGATTAGAATAACACGCCCCTATATATTCAAGTCTCCGCTTCCCCCACGCCCTCATTTTACGCCATGGACACACGGAAGACGGCAAAGAAGAGAAACTTCTCCGACGTGGAGATCGAGACCATCACCAGGGAAGTGGAAAGAAACAAAAGGGATTTCTAGATTTTTATTATTAATGACGCTTATTGTTATTTAGAAGAAGAATGTCGTTATTATTATTATTTGTATTATTATTATTAGGCTATTATTAAAAGAAGAATGTCATTTTTATTATTTTGTCAGTCTGAATTATTTTTTGGTCATTGAAAGCCTTTCATTAGGCCGGTGAGTGGCGTGAGCGTGGCGTTTCTGTTGCGTGTCAGCTGCGTGGCAATTTCTATGTCTTTGCACACCAGAAACGAGTCTGACGCGGCGCTGCTGCTATAGTAACATATGATAAGCCTCATTGGTGATATATTTGACATATGGGGAGAGAGTTGTGGAAGGCCTATACTTCATGTTAAACATAAATATAGCAGCAAAGACAACGTCGGCAGTACTGACACAAAATAGGCTACAGAATATTTCGTTCTGTACTGACAGGTGCAGTAGGCTATTTGAAAATCAATATATTTTTTAAATTACATTTATATCTGCGTTTATGTCAAAACCTAGACTTTCAAACATCAAAATGTTATTTATTTATGTATTCGTGTCAAAATGACATATAAACATCTTTTCCTATTCTATTTTGCCTGGAAATGCAAAATAGGCGTCGGCTCTATTTCTAGCATGCACGCGTTTTCCGCGCGGCCCAAGCCGCGCCTGAGACGCGCGTGTCACGCAGGCAGTGTGCAAACTCTAACCTGTTAACATGGGAGCCGAAATAAAAACGGACACGCCACGTAGCTGAGACGCTCACGCCACGCATCCAGTGTGTCACCGGCCTTACTGAACCCAGTCCGTGCGCACCTGCCGTACCCTGAAACGTCAGGTAAAGCGCACAGGCTCGCAACTGAAGGAATATATATGCCTACAAATCAAATGCTTTGGTAAAGTCACACAAATTAAACATTGAAGTCCATGTTGCACAAAAATAAACACTGAAGTTTATAATTACTATGTTGTTGTTGTTTTTTACAGTGGGTCATAATATATCATATCTTTTAGTTTGTCAGTGCGTTTTATGGTGAAAGGAATTGTTTTTCTGCGCATTTCCGCACTAACTCAAAACGTGCGTACATGTACACCACCTCCTGAGCTGGCGTAGGATTTGAGCGTGCCGTACGCCAACGTCCATATTGATAAATCTCAAAGTCACCGTGGTTTTGGGTGTACGCCAGGTGTACGCTGGAAATTTGGTGTACGCACTTTTGATAAATGAGGGCCATTGTACTGTAATATTCCTGAAAATGATGATCCTAACTTTTATGTCTTTACCGAAATCTCAGATGGTTATTAATTCAGCTACTTTGAATCATAAAATATTGAAGTCTGGGATGCCGTGAGATTGGAGACTGTAATGCACACTATGGCTTTTGAAAAGCTTAAATGTGTGACTTGAATCAACATGCTCATAGTCGTTGAGTATTCTCACTAGAGACAAGATAGAGGAAGTAGAAGTAGAGGCTTCGACCGGGAAACAGTATTACGTCACAACAAGCAGAAAACATTTTCCATTATAACAGAACCCCTTACTCGTCAGGGATCACTGGTGATCCCGGATTATTGTTGTTCAAAATTCATTTCTCGTCAAAACATCACACTCTTACTTGATCTGTGTAGAAATGTAGCAGAAATTCTAGGCTGATTTGGCTGTTGCTACTGGAATGGTGGGTCCATTAAAACTCATTCAGTCATCCAAGTACTTTTCCCAGTTTATTTGTGGTGACATATAGGAGTAGACATTTCACAGATGGCAGTGATGGTAATTGTTGGTTTCTAAAACCCATAAACAAAACCATTAATAAATACAAACACAATTGCAAATCTTAAATCATACATCTGAAATCAGCTTTAACAATCAAATGAGTATAACATTAAAGAGCTACTAAACATAACTAGAATTCAATATATCATATAAAACACATAATCCTTTAAACTAAACAAACAATCAAAAAGGAAACTTACATGGTCAACAACGCAACAATTCCACACAAGCCATGTCTGAACAACAGCTTTTGGTTCAAACAAGTGGAAACTGAAACATAATTAGTAAGGGGCCACAGGTGCTCTTTATCAAGACTCAGTCAGCCAATCAGATCACAGCAGGATTTTCTACAGCCACCCCCAAATATGTTAACATATTTGCATTTACAGAAAGTTCATGTGATTGAATTATCAGAATCAGTCAACTCAGGAAGAACAATCAGACGGCTGACTGGACGAATTAAATATTTCCCTTTGCTGAAGATCTCAGCAACTCTCACTCTTCCATCAGAACTTGGCAAAATGTTGGGCAAGTATCTCTTGGAAAGAGGGACTAAGCTGCGAAAATGCCTCCCGGAGTTCTCTTTCTCCTCCCTTGAAATTAGTTCCTTGATCAGATAATATTTCATAGGGCCTACCTCTACGGGCTACAAATCTTCGAAGGGCCAAGAGGAAACTGTCAGTATCCATACCAGAGAGGAGTTCTAAATGAAGACACCATGTCGTCTGGCATTTGAATATAATGCCCCACCTCTTCTCATGTCGGCGACCTACTTTGATGGTTAAAGGCCCAAAGCAATCCATACCCGTCGACCAAAAGGGGGGCTTATACAGGCGAAGTCTGGAAACTGGTAGATCGGCCATTCTAGGAACTGAAGGCACACCTTTCCACTTCCTACATTCAAGACATGATCTCTGGATCTTCTTTATTAACTGTCGCCCTCTCAGAACCCAGTATTTCCGACGAAGCTGAGCGAACACTCTTTGTGGTCCTGGATGGCACAGAGTGGAGTCATAATCAGCAACCAAAAGTTTGGTAACATGATTCTCAGGATCTAAAACAATTGGATTAATAGCTTCAAGATCCAAATCCTCGCTCTGACAAAGTCTTCCACCCACTCTTATCAGCTCTGTAACGGGATCATACTCTGGTGCCAAACCAACTAAACGGCTGTGTGAGGGAGCTCCATGACCATCTTTAAGCAGTTTATATTCCTCAGGGAAATCTTCCATCTGGGCTTGACGCAAAAGACATAATTCTGCTTGTGTTTGAGAAGGTTTAATCTCAGCTCTTAAGTCCATAGAGAGGTTTTCAACAGTTGCTGCAATCAACTCTGACCAGGTATTGAATTGAGAGGCATCATACTTTAGAGAGTTTACTGATGCTCGATTAAGTCCACAAAACAAAGGTTTTCTCAACTCTGTCCCAACCTCCTCTGTTCTTAAGGCTGGAGATTTTGGCCATTGCTGATGGGGCAAATATAGAAAGGGAGGTCCTTGAAACCAAGAACTGGTTGCGGACAATTGCTCAAGTCTCTTGCCTCGAGTGATGTCATCCGCTGGATTACTTACAGTGTCAACATATCTCCACTGATCTGGTCTAGTATACTCAAGAATCTCCGTAATGCGGTTTGCCACGAAGATCTTGTAACGGCAGGATTCAGACTGGATCCAGGTCAACACAGTTGTGGAATCAGACCAAAGTGTCACCCTTTCAACATCCAAGGTGAGTTCCTTTTGCAACAGGTTTGCCAGCTGAGCCCCGGTCAGAGCAGCACACAGTTGCTTGCCATTATGTTCCACAAGATGGTGGGGAATATACCAGGATTCGTCACTGAGATTAATCTCATCTAACTTCAGTTTCTTAACACATCCAGCTTCAATGAGTTTCTGAATCTCTTTCTCATAAATAGCTGCTTGATCTGGATCCTTAGCTAGCTGTCTCTCCATTCGACGCAAAGCCGGCATTACTGCCTCTTGAGATGCTTTAAGGACTGGTGCATTCTCAACTCGAAGTAAAGGAGTCACATATCTTTTGATTCCGTTAATTTCTTCAAGCTTTGTTTTCTCGTCTAGACACTCGAGAGCTTTCTTATCTTGTTTAGACCGCAGAGCATGCTTTGGAGTCTGAGAGAAAGGAATTACATCAACTTGCCATAACTTCTCCACATCTTTATACAACTGATCCATGGAAAGAGATGCCTGGAAGAAACACTGAGCCGTGGAATTAGTCTTCTCACCCAAGGAAGTAGGTCCATGTAATGCCCATCCCAGTCGAGTATGCAAAGCAGCTGGACTTCCAGGAGGACCAAAACGTACTTGCTCTTTTGAGCAAAGAAAGTGAGGATGATCAGCTCCCACTAGTAACAAAGGTTTAACTCTCTGAAACTCCTCCAGAGGGAGGCCTCTTAGATGTTGGTAGCGTCTCTGTAGGACTTGCACAGGATAAGTCTGTTCAGGTAAGTCAATCATTTGAGCAGTAAATGCACCTTGTATCTGGTATTGACTTTGCTTGTGAGAAGCTGGAGATATGGTGAAGGAAACCGTTGCACCTTCAATTTTCTCAGTGTCTTGCCGAATGGTTCGAAGAACCAAAGATTCTGCCGCCCCATGAAGACCTAAACTCTCTGCTGCAGAAGACATGAGCATAGTTCTCTCAGAACCGTCATCTAGGATGGCATACGTCTCCAGAGTCTTTCCTTTGTGGCTCAGAACTACCTTCACAATTTTCAGAAGAACAGAGTTCGGACCACTTGAACGGCTCAAATAAAATATCCTAGAATCTGGTTTGCGAACATTTACTTCATGCAGTACTCCTAAGTGACGATCTTGACACAATGGACATTTTCCTCTTAAGTCACACTTAGATGATCTATGGGCCCAACCACATCTCCAACAACGATTATTGTCAACAATCCATTTCCGTTTGGCTGCCGTATCGAAGCTCTGAAATTCAGGACAATGACTGAGATGATGATCATTACTGCCACAGCTTGCACATGATGGTTTAAGGCCCTCCTTCTTGCCGTGTCGCTGAATTTCGTAGTTTGCAGTTTCAGTGTTCTTTCTTTGAGTGGAATTAACTCCCTGACTTATGCCATGAAGAAAAGTAGCTGTGTGATATTGGGACTTGGTAGGCCTTGCTTCTCTTACCTGGTACTTCTTCATACTTTTAGATTGTTCAAACACTTGGGTAGCTAGATTTTGACAATCTGCTTCCTCTTCCAACCAAACTGAAAAATTCACCAAGTTATAGGACTGGTCTGGTCGGGTGGTTTTGGCATATCTTGCAAAACTAGCAACCTGATGTGCTGGAAGTTTACTGAGTAACTGATGGACATGTGATGCACAAGATAATTCCTTTGCTCCTTCTTCATGATCCCAGGATTGAAGCATTCCCACAAGAGCTTGAACTCGTACAGCAAAGTCGCCGAATCCAACAGAATCTCCTGAACGTACAGCGGGTAAGTTCTTAATTGTAGCAATCTCTCGCAGCACCAACTGGTGGGGTTGCCCATATCTTTTCTGAAGAGCTTTTAAGGCAGTAGTATAAGGCTGGGAATGATGGGCATAAGCCAAAGCCAGAAGTCGAGCTGCCTCCAACTTCAAATGATCAAGAAGAATATGATACTTGTATTGCTCAGTTTCCTCTGAGGGTAACAAATTCTTTAAAGCCATATTCAGCATGGCAAACTCTTGGGGGTCATCACTCTTCAAATATGGAAATGAAAGTCGTTCAATACGGGCTGACCTCGAAGGATGTAGAGCTGGCATACTTGTGTGGGGCACATTCACGGGTGAATGAATAGACATATGCTGGTTAGGTACCATCATTTGCATTCCAATTGGGGAAAGTGCAGTTATTTGATTCACATCTCTTTGCTGCCCCTGAGGTACTGATGCAGTGGTTATAACTCTAGGTATCAAAGGATTCTGATGAGACATAATGGAAGGGGAATGATTAACTTGCTGCGGTACAGTTCTAGTTGTCTGCTGTTCTAAAGAAGTTTGATGTGAATGACCAAGAGAAGCATAAGTAAATCCAGCTGATAAATCTCTAGGAGGCAATGTTGCAACCCTTGAAGGAACTGGTTGAACATTTTGGATATGAGATGGATAGAATACTGGATAAGGAAAATCAGGTAGATATGGAGGCCTTAACAATCCTCCATTTGGAGGGAAGGTTGGCCAACTTGGAGGCATCCACGGAAGACCAGGCATACAAAATGCGTTTCCCTGCATTTGATCAGGCGGCCAAAGGCTTTGATCCCTTCCTACTTGTTGATCACTGGGATAAAAACTGGGATTCATTTGATGATGACTGACTGAAGATGAAAGACCATTACGTTGTTGCTGAGTAAATCCTTCACCCATTACATTGGGATGCATTAAAGGTTGTGACCTGAGGTTATCTGGGAGAGGAACTGAGAACCTATTAAGCACCTACAGTTATTTAAAGGCTCTCTTAGTCTCTTAGTTTAGTTGGTGATAGGATTAGAAAAACGACATTAAAATATAGTGATTTTCCTGAATACAAGTCCCGCCTATATATATTCCAGGGCCCCCACACAAGACTTTTTGACCACAGAAAAAATTTGTGTGGATGTGAAGTCAGATATATAACCTACTGAAATTATGTCACAAACTTCAATAAAAAGCTATATTCATATATTAACTGCTTTTTGTTATTTGTGTAGGCCTAGTTAAATAATTAGGCTTAACAAATGAGTGACGAGAGAAGTTATGTTTAAAAACGTGTTTAAATTTATACTTACACAATTTGAAAATGTGTAAAGAACTTGTTGTTGAATTCTGTCATTTTGAAAGTAAAAAAAAAAAAAATCATAATAAATAAATATATAATTAAATAAAAACGTACGCGCCGATTAGTGTGCACTGTGCATGTCAGGTGCACGTGAGCGAGCGCGAGCGCCGCATTCCTCAAAGAAAATTAAGTGCCATATAGTACCAAAAGAGGTTCCCCTATTATTACGAGCCAAAGAACCACTGTTGGGTACTGTTGAGCACCATTTTTGTTGAAGCAATTATAAACAACCAAGGTGCTATATGGCACCTCTTATGGTTCTACATAGCACCATTTGACAAAGGTGCTGTATAGCACCTTTAAAGATAGGTGCTATATGGTACTTAAAGTGGTTCCCCTATGATTACAAGCCAATGAACCACTTTTAGTGCTATTTAGCACCATTTTTGTTTAGAGTGTATACATATGTGTGTGTTTGAATATATAGTGAGTAGACTGTATATTTCTTTGGCGAGTTTAAAAACATTGTAATGGAGAGCCGAAAAAACGGCGGAAGATTTGATGAGAGGAGCCTTTACTTTCAAATCCGATGATGATCAGCTGAGCTTTGTTGTGCGCGAGGATCACTGAAGCGATGACAGCAGAGGAATACCAGCAGTTTCATAACAGAATAAAACTTTTCTCCTACTACTTCTTCTTCTAAACTCGACTAAACTTTCCTCCATTTCTTGGATCCAAATAGACGAGAATGAGCCTTTTTCGGAACTGAAGCCATGCTTGCTTAGCCTGGTTAAAACCAGACCATTCTCAGTAGTAACTGAGTTATGGTCTGGCAAAGCTTCATTAATAACTCATTTCCAAAGGGGCGTCACCAACGGACGTCGCTCAAATGCCTCTGGGCGCAATTGGATAGACCTAAAACCAATCAGAGCGATCGTCCTCGTGTAAAGCCATATGCTGCGTCCCAATTCGCCTAAGTTAACGTTACACTACGCCAGAAAAGAAAAGGTGAAGAAAAGGTATTTACTTTTGAATGTGTAGCAAAAAAGTAGGCAAGCTTTGGGACACACTACTTCGTCATCTTTATCAGACGGATCTGTCGCGTGCGTCCTGTCACATAAACTGCCCTGTCAATCATCTTGTCACAGTTAAAATCCTCTATTAAATCGAATTTAATTTCCTACCGTTTCGGAGAAAAATGTAGTAGCACGTGAACGAGCACCGATTTGCTTTCCGATTTTGGGCATTTGTCGAGGATTTCGCAGTCGGCGAGTGAAAATCAGGACTAAAATCGTTTAGTGTGCTTAAGACTTCAGACATTTTCTTGCCCACATATATTAATGGAATTTGGTCATAACGAATGTTATAAACTTTGGTTCAATAAGTGAGTCAGATTAATTCAGTAACCACTCATAAGAGATTTAATGAAAGAACTGGCACAAATAAGAGTCATTCATTCTGTAATCGGACTGGTTGTGCTGTATGTTTTTGATTCACTCATCATCAGCCGGCTCATTAAAGTACTGGTAAGTCACTCCTTCTGGAATCTGGATGGATTGCAGTGGGCATATTATTGCAAAGAAATTAACCTAAAAAAAGATCATTTAAAAGGCTCAGTCTGGCCATGTCTGCGCATTGTAAGTGACTTTAGAATTCTAAAATCGTGGGTTGCATCTTTTTAGGGTTCAAAATGGCCAAATAACAGTCCTCAGTTCATTTCAAATAGGACATAACCAAAGTATTGTGGTTAAGTAAATCAGTTACTGTAGATTAATTCAGTATTTGTTTTTGATTCACTAATAAGAACCGGCTTATAAGAGTGATTCTTTCGGGGATCTGAATAGAGAGTATTTGGGTGACAACATCAATGGTTATAAAAAAAGAAGATGGTTTTTGGTCATTGAAAATTTTAATTAAATATAATCAAAAGACAGGAAGAAAAACAAACATCAATATGTATACTTTGACAGTGAGAGTTTGCATTGTTTTGAAACATAAGATAATCAACTTTAAAGCTGTTAGTTACATGAATAATTTTAGCCAGACAGATCAAACATTGTCAATCATACGAAACTGCACATTAGTTTGTAGTCTAAAAAAACATCACAATGTGGTTATAAAATTATACTTTTGGCATTTTATGATGTTATTTTTGGAAAGCCCTCATTCCTGGTGTCCAGCTGATATGTCTGACAATTAAGGTGTTGGTTGTTCTTGTTTACTATTGACAACCACCACAATAATGTAGACAATGTACAACACAGAGATGGCAAGGCCAATACCAAGAGCAATATGGTTAAAAGTGCGCGCCATTCTGGAGTTTTTCTCTGCTATCTGTTGTTGTCCGGACATGTTGGCGTTCCGAGTCTGTGAAAATAAATGTAAAAATTAAGTCAGTTATGTAATTTGAGTTTTCTCTAAAAAAGAGTGATTAAAGTGTTTATATCGTAGTAAAGCAATGACCTGTGTCCATACTAACAGTTTCACATGTTGCTCATGAATTGGAAACATGCATGTTTAAACACATGCTGCAAAAAGGGGTTATTTCAAAGTGATACTTTTTGTGCAATAATGGAAACCCAGAGCAAGTTTCATATACACGTTATGGTTTCATTTCCTTTATCTAAAGCATCATCAAACTCATTTGGTGTCTTTAATTCATACTCTATCAATGAACTATATTGCAGGACAACAAAAGTGCACTTAACTACACATCGTCATAGAGAAAATTCACAGATATGCACAAAGCATTAGTGAAATTAGGACGTAGTACCACACCTATTTCTCAATACCAAAACGTCACATCATTTATGGGAACAATATGTTTGTGTAAATGGAGAACATCTGCTCAGTAAGTAAAGTTAGGAATGGGGAAGCTACATGAGTGAACTTCTTTTGTTTTGAATGCTAGTCACATAATCACAATTCTTTGAATGACAAAGATTTTTGAACACTAAAAAAACATTGTATATGTTTCTTGTTATTTAGACTGATCTCTCTTTTTTAATTTAACAAAGTCTTGTCGTCCATTTTTGTCAACAAAGTCTTGTAGACCATTTAGCCTTTAAAGGGGAAGTTCTCCCAAAAATTAAAATGTGACCATTGTTTACTTATTACTGCATATTAGACAAATAAAAGTAAATAATGACATTTTCATATGGTGAACTTTCCCTTTAAATTAAAGTGATTTACTGTACTGGAAAAGATTTACATTCATTCATTAGCAGATGCTTTTATATCAACTTACTATAAGTGATTAATCTTGAAGAGGAAATAAACACAAGACAAAGTTTCAGACATCATTCAGAATAATACAAGCAAGAACAGGTAGTGATTAAGGAAAAGTGAGAGCACAGACAAAGTAATAGTAAAAGCTTAGAAGAACTTTATTTAGTTTATTCAGTTAAGTGCTCTCAGAAGAGATGCGTTTTCAGCTGTTTCTTATTGTAAGAGATTTATTACAATTTACAGAGATTTAATGAAAAAAAGGTAAAAATAATGAAATATCGCTTTTTATTCTCAGCCATTAGTGTATCAGTTTAAAAGTGAACTAGTACTTACATTGATAGAGTAAATTAGAGCAACAATGCCCAGAGGAAAGCAGCAGCACAGCAGGGTAAAGATGGAATAGCCCAGGTAGTCTGGCAGCGGATAGGCCAGTGGAGTGTTGGTCAAATAAACTGCCGGCTGCACGGTGACAGCAGGATGACCTGGATATGGCCCTTGGACGTGTGGTCCTGGAGCGCCGTACGGCTGGCCTTGATACCCAGAGGTGCTCTGAAAGTTCCCTTGAGGAGGGTATCCAGAATGGTCCTGGTAGGGTGGTGGCCCAGGCTGCAACAACTTGGATTTCTCAGATGTATTCCAGTTTTCTTGGGGCTCCATTGTTCTGTTTAGTAAACTTGCACTGTCTTATTTTCTTTGTACTCGGTACACCTTTGTGGACTCTGGCTAAGAGGAATCAAGCTTTTTACGCCACGGACTTTGGCTCACTATGGTCACATGAAGATTTATAGCTGTCACATGGTAGGTGGATTGTAGGAGGAGTGACAAGCAGTGACAACAGGCGTGACAGATTCAGTTCCCTCATCACACAGCAACACAGAAACATCATTTTCACAGTATTGACCGCAGGTGCCAGCTTGATAGGTCATTGGGGGTTATTTGTGGATATATATATATATATATATATATATATATATATATATATATATTAGGGCTGGGTATTGACACAAATTTCACAATTCGATTCGATTTCGATTCACAAGCTTGCAATTCGATTCGATTCGATTCAAAATTGATTATTTTGGATATCTGGTAGGCTACAATACATGGCAAATTTTCTCAAGGAAAACAAATCTCTTAACTAATGCTGTAAACTATGGGAGTCAGTTGTAGCCTACTAGGCTTCATTAGCCTACTATATAATATTGAAGGTAAAAATTAACTGATTTGTATACAAACACTTAAATTACACTTTTATTTATTTTTATAATAATACAGTTATATGAAATATAAACATTTAAATGGTGGCTGTCATAAAAACCTGCCAGATTTATTCAAACATGCATTAAAAATTGAAGAACATTAAAAGTTATAATGAATATGTAATATGGTGCATATATTTAGCAGAATGCTCCTCTCTGGAGTAAATTTTTCTAGCTGACAAGTTTATGTTTAACTTGTTTAACTTGTTCATAAACAAGTTTATGGTCACTGGATATGGTTTTTCTGAGGAAATGTGACGTTACATGACATTGTTTATACAAGCTGATTTACTGAAGTCTTTCCACGGTTGAAACACTGATTGAGCGATTCCATGTCACATGATACGGATTTCGATAAGTTGTAGCCTACTCTACCTTTTAACATACTTTCAGATACTCATTCATGTTTATTTCGCGCTGTAACTGGTGTTATAAAGGCGGAAGAGAAGATCATGTGCGCGCTGCTGCTTCTCTAGAGCTGAGCTGCGCCACAGCGATCTCCTATGGTAGGCATTTTCTGCCAAATTTAAATAAATAAATTAAATGATTTAATTTTCACAGTGACAGTGCATCATCCCTGTCAAATTGAAAAATAAAATGCAATTGGTGATTTCACATTTCATTTTCACTACAGTCTCGAGGCAAGACTGCCAATATTAAAATGAAAAGCCAAACGTGAAAAGGAAACTATACAAATAGTTTTTACAAAGCTCTTTATTAACACTCACGCAATAATAGTGACACAATTCAAATTCAAATGTAAATTTTCGTTTTCATTTTAATTCCTCTTTTATTTCAGTTTTCATTTTCGTTTTCATTTTCAAAGACAACCTGCATGCAAATTCTATGTTAATGAGTGGGTGTGGCTTATTTAAGGAACGGCGCTAGAGACACGCCTTCTGTAAAGCTAAGTCGTTTAATATGTTTCATATTCGCGTCGTGCCTAACAACGCCCTTCAGCCGTGACTTATTCAGATACAGCACTAGCCTGTATCTGTCCGCTGTTTAACTGTTACGTGTCTTTTGGATATTTTAAGTTTGTGTACAAAAACCAAGATGGCGGCGCGAGTACATCGCGAGGCTCGCGGTCTCTCCAGATTCTGCAATTTAGTAGTATTTTTCTTGCTCATTTCGGGTCTGTTCGTGCAGAACAGTTGTGCCTTAACATCGTACACCCAAGGTGAGCTTTTGGATATTGGTTTGCGAATTTCCGACAGTTTTATGGACAACCTTCGACTCCTTCCTGAGATCGCCAAAACACCCGGGGCTATGCACTCTGCCCGGCCGGGCGGAAGTGCTCGCAGGCGGCGTCGAGATCGTAAACAAAGGCGGGGGAAGCGCGGAGGACTAAGAGCTAAGCTAAAGCTAACACCACACCGGCTCTCTTTACCCAGCATTTTCCTTGCCAATGTACGGTCGCTGTTGAACAAAATGGAGGAGATTCGACTCAACATCACATACAGCAAGAGACTTTTGAACTGTAATGTTCTAATTTTCACGGAAACATGGTTAAACAGCGGAATACCGGACAACGCTATTGAGCTAGCGGGACGCCATACATTCCGGGCGGATAGAACATTAGATGGCTCCGGTAAGACCAGAGGTGGTGGATTGTGCATTTACATTAACAAAGCTTGGTGCACAAACTCTGCTATTGTTGGGAGACATTGTTCAGCTAACCTTGAGTTTCTCATGGTTAAATGTAGACCGTTTTATCTACCGCGGGAGTTCACTTCCACTATTATAACTGCAGCCTATATTCCCCCGGATGCTGATGCCAAGTTTGCTATGAAAGAACTTCACGCAGCCATCAGTAAACAACAGACCGTTCACCCGGAAGCTGCGTTTATTGTTGCGGGTGATTTTAATCATTCAAACTTAAAGTCAGTGCTACCGAAATTTCACCAGCATGTTTCCTGTCACACCAGAGGAAACAAAACCTTAGACCATGTTTACACAAACATGGCTGGAGCTTACGTCGCGACACCCCTCCCCCACCTGGGACAGTCAGATCACCTTTCTTTGTTCCTCACCCCCAAATATGCACCTCTCATCAATCGCGTGAAGCCATCAGTGAAGACCATCAAGGTGTGGCCTGCGGGGGCAGATTCCTCACTCCAGGAAAGGTTTCTACACACAGACTGGAGTATGTTTGCTTCTCAAGCCACCAGTGGCTCTCACACGGACATTGACTGCTACACCTCCTCTGTACTGGATTATATCAATACCACCATTGACAGTGTTACAACCCAGAAGCAGATCACCACATACCCAAATCAGAAGCCATGGATGAACAGGGAAGTGCGACTCCTATTGAAGACACGCAACACTGCCTTCAGATCAGGAGATGCACAAGCCTATAGCACATCCAGAGCAAATCTGAAAAGGGGCATCAAAGAGGCCAAGCACTGCTACAAGCTTAAGATAGAGGGACACTTTTCCAACGCTGACCCTCGGCGCATGTGGCAGGGCATTCAGGCCATCAGTGACTACAAACCCTCTCACTCCACCCCCGCAGCCACTGATGTCAACTTCCTGAACGAGCTAAATGACTTTTATGCTCGCTTTGAAAGAGACAACAGAGAAACTGCCACCAAGCTCAAATCCTCAGCTGACCACCCGCCGATCACACTCTCCTCCACAGATGTCTGCAATGCACTGAGCAGGATCAGCGCGCACAAGGCTGCTGGACCAGACAACATCCCTGGACGCGTACTCAGGGCATGTGCGGAGCAGCTCGCTGGGGTTTTTACAGACATTTTCAACCTGTCTCTTGCCCAAGCAGCTGTACCAACATGCTTTAAATGCACTTCCATTGTGCCAGTGCCAAAACACTCCAGCCCGAAGTGCCTTAACGACTACCGCCCTGTAGCACTCACACCCATCGTAATGAAGTGCTTTGAGCGGCTGGTCCTGGCACACCTAAAAGACTCTCTTCCATCCACATTGGACTCACACCAGTTTGCCTACCGTAGCAATAGGAGCACAGAGGATGCAGTTTCCATGGCACTGCACTCTGTGCTCACACATCTGGACAATAAGAACACTTATGCACGCATGCTGTTTGTTGACTTCAGCTCAGCATTCAACACTGTCATCCCAACTAAGTTAATAGCCAAACTTGGAGACCTGGGCATCAACACCTCCATGTGCAACTGGATTTTGGACTTTTTGACCAACAGACCCCAGAATGTTCGATCAGGCTCCAACTGCTCCACGTCCATCACACTCAACACTGGTGTACCACAGGGCTGTGTGCTAAGCCCGTTTCTCTACTCCCTCTTCACCTCCGACTGCAAGCCTGTGTACGGATCTAATTCCATCGTCAAGTTTGCGGACGACACTACGGTGATTGGTCTCATCAGCAACAACGATGAGACTGCCTATAGGGAGGAGATCAAGCACCTGGCCACATGGTGCACTGAAAATAACCAGCTCCTCAACACCACCAAAACGAAGGAGCTCATCGTGGACTTCAGGAAAGTGTCAAGAGGCACACACGACACCATCCACATCAATGGAATGGCTGTTGAGCGTGTCTCCAGTTTCAAGTTCCTGGGGACCCACATCTCGGCGGACATGACCTGGACAACCAACACCTCCAGCCTGGTCAAGAAGGCTCACCAGCGCCTTTTCTTCCTGAGGACACTGAGGAAGAATCAGCTTTCCTCCACTATCCTGGTGAACTTCTATCGCTGTGCAATAGAAAGCATCCTGACCAACTGTGCTACAGTGTGGTATGGGAGCTGTTCTGTTGCAGAGCGCAAGGCACTGCAGCGGGTGGTGAAAACCGCCCAGCGCATCACTGGGACTCCACTACCTGCCATCGAGCACATCCAGAGGAAACGCTGTCTGCATCGAGCGCGCAGCATCCTTAAGGACTCCTCTCACCCAGCCCACAGACTGTTTTCTCTCCTGCCCTCCGGCAGGCGTTTCAGGTGCCTCCGGACCAGGACCAGCAGACTAAAGAACAGTTTTTTCCCCAGAGCTGTCTCTTTATTAAACTCTAACCCTCATTGATCCCACTCCCCTCATATACTGATTGACTCTCCTCTCCCTCCTCACACCTGCCTCCATTTTGTTATTTGCAATACTATAATGTTCATTTGCACTGCTGACTGTTATACAGAAACAACTGTTTACATATGCATCTTGCACTACTACCTTGACTGGAATATGCTCAATTTGCACTGCCGACTGTTTATTTACAGTACCGACTGTTTACATATACATTTGCAATACCATACTTTAACTGTAATATGCAATTACTTCCACTGCACTTTCACTCGGATAGCTTCTGTCCAAACTTTATTTGCACTACTTTAAATCCATTGTTATACTGCTCAGTTTAGCCTAACTTATACATCTATTTGTAAAATTCTGTTTATAGTAATAGCCATCTGTATATTATGCTCACATTCTGTTTATAGTAACACCCATCTGTATATATATATTCATAGTACATATCTATCTGTAAAATTCTGTTTATAGTAATAGCCATCTGTATATTATGCTCACATTCTGTTTATAGTAACACCCATCTGTATATATATTCAGTACATATCTATCTGTAAAAATTCTGTTTATAGTAATAGCCATCTGTATATTATATTCAGTACATATCTAGCTGTAAATTCTGTTCACAGTAATAGTTATCTGTATATTATATTCATAGGACAAATCTATCTGTAAATTTTTGTTTATAATAGTATTCAACTCTATATTTATTCAGTACATATCCATGTTCTGCACTTATGGAACCACTGTATATCCTGCACTTGCTGCTATTGCACTTCTGGTTAGACCTAAACTGCATTTCGTTGCCTTGTACCTGTACTTGTGTAATGACAATAAAGTTGAATCTAATCTAATCTAATCTAAAAAAGAATCACAATGCTGATTTTCATTTTCAGTAACAACTTCTGGATGAGATCAAGAAAGCGAGTGTACCTGCATTTACAGTAGGCTAGATACTTTTAACAGTTAAAGGGATACTTCACCTCTGGAAAGATGAATGTGTATTTAAAATAGGTCATTTATGTAGAAGAAATGTGAAATTATTTTTGAATTTGGAGCTTTCTAGACTGAGAAAAGCCAGAAAATGTATTTTTGGCTTATGTGGATGAAAGACAACAACTCCCAGAATGCACTTGCTTCACTGCCCTAGGAGGCCACTCCCAAGCCACGCCTACCGGTAAGAGAGCGCAGTTGAAAACAACAAGGCTAGGCTACCAGTGAGTCTCCATGACGAGTTTGCCCAGGATTTCGAGATCGCCCAAAATGTCCGGGATTCGGCTTTTGCGTTCTACAGTCGCCATTCATCATGTTTACTGTGGCGAGCAGGACGAGGCTGAGGGGCGCGGGAGAACGGCGCGAGGCCGGTGGCGTGATTACTGATGAGCGACACCTGTGAGACGCACCGGTCTCGTATCTCTCACGGAGGAGCGGGAAATTTATTAGCAATGTTAAAACGCACATCAACCGATCACTTGTTTAGCGTTCATGTAAACACTACATTCAGATTCACCAATCGGAATGAATTCAGTTAGATTGAAACAAAAGGTGTGCATGTAAACAATGAATGGCGACTGCAGAAAGCAAAAGCCGAATCCTGGACATTTTGGACGATCTCGACGGCCGGACATGTCCGGGAAAAAGAGGATGGTAACCCCTACTACTCAGCTTTCTCCACAGAGCAAGAGCCTGCTGGCTTAGCTTCCAAAGAAAGACGCTTACACTGTGTAGCCTACATTCTGTGAGTGAGATCCCACCCTCTATGGGCGGGTTGAAAACATGCGGGACAGCCCCTACTACTGGCTGTAGTCTTCAGCCTCTGGCCAAAAAATCCTCCGATGACGCAAAATGACGATTTTTGCGTCATCTGAGGATTTTTTCCAGACAAAAAATACATAAATCTCTCCTCTCAGGGGGATATGAGGGTGGAAAGCAGGGTAATTCGAAAATACTACAGGTTTTCTACTAATACAAAGCTAAATACTAAATCCTGAAGTATCCCTTTAAGGGGTTGTCCGTGCCTATAGTCATGTCAGTTGCATCTTTCTTCTCCATGATCACAAGTTTGAGTCATTTCAAAAGTCTTCTCTACTGACTTACTCACTCATTAAGACTCCATCTAATGGAGACATAATGTAACTTCTTCTGTTGCATTTGGTCAGGGACTATTTTTTTCCAGCGGAAGGATTTGGCTTTTAGTGATTTTACTTCATGAAAGTTGCATAGATGCATATTTTTCGGGTTTAATATTTGTATTGCGTGGTAACCGTTTTATAAAAGTAATAAGGTACTCTAGGCTAGTGCTGTATCTGAATAAGTCACGGCTGAAGGGCGTTGTTAGGCACGACACGAATATGAAACATATTCTCGGTTAAAGCTAGCAGGTATTAATGTCTGGCTATAATTGTTGTAGAAATTGTGTTTCTGAAGATGCCCGCGACTCAGGCCGAGGAACTGCAGTGGGCCGAGGGTTTGACGCATGCTGGTCAGGCTGGTTGTTTCCACGTTCTAATGCTGCGGCATCTTCCCGCAAAAGCTCACTAACAGATTTCAGATGACAGAATTTTCATTTTAAAGTGGAGTATCCCTTTAAATAAGCCACATTCACTCATTAACAGAATTTACATGCAGGTTATCTTTGAAAATGAAATAAAAGAGGAATTAAAATGAAAACTAAAATTTACATTTGAATTTGAATTGTGTCACTATTATTGCGTGAGCGTTAATAAAGAGCTTTGTAAAAACTATTTGTAGTTTCCTTTTCACGTTTGGCTTTTCATTTTAATATTGGCAGTCTTGCCTCGAGACTGTAGAGAAAATGAAATGTGAAATCACCAATTGCATTTTATTTTTCAATTTGACAGGGATGAGGCACTGTCACCGTGAAAATGAAATAATTTAATTTCATTCTCAATTTTGTCACATATTTTGCGTACAGTTTATACGCTAAACTGTTATACGTTAATTATCGTTAATCTGGTTTTAATTTAAATTTTAATCATTTAATTTATTTATTTAAATTTGGCAGAAAATGCCTTCCATAGATCTCACGCCACAGCTCCAAAATGGTATTTATGTTTTGAATTTCGTAAGAAAATGGACGTAATTTGAAATATGAGACTTTGTTTCATATCAATAGTAACAAAGCACAAAGATTATTGCGATTTATTGGATGGGATGCGCTACAATGTTCCATTCATTCATCAGCTGAAAACAGGATGACTAATCGATTCTTGGGATTTAAGCATCGATATCGGTTCGTAAAAATGAGAATCGATTAAAATTGAGATATCGATATTTTTTACCCAGCCCTAATATATATATATATATATATATATATATATATATATATATATATATATATATATATATATATTAGAATAAAATTTATATATTTTTATATTTAAAAATCAACAAATCTAAATAATTAATAGGTTTCTCCCAAGGTTCTGTCACCTGATGGAGTTTTGGTTCCGTCGCCTCTGGCTTGCTTAGTTGGGGACACTTAATATTCAACAATTTTATTGATCTTACTGCACTAACACTATTGGATGAGAATGATGATGACTTCACTTTGCAGAACTGCTTTATAGTAGGCTTGTTTGAGAATAGGCTTGTTTGAGATGAGCAAAATCTGCGCAGAACCGATCACCGGTGATCTTCGCGAGATGCATACCGGTTAGAAATGTGTCCGAGTGCGCTCCGCCTGGCTCTGATGTCATGCTGACGTATGTCAAAAAACTCAAGGCGGACGTGTCGTATTCTGCAGTCGAGCGCAGTTGCTCTCCACCGACTGCGCTGATCAAAAGCATGATGGGAAACGACTTGCTGACGACACAGCTTAATGCTCATTGGTTTAAACAACCGTGATGTATTGTTCTATTTTAAACAGTTTGATTTTAAAACTCTGTTATCATGTTTTTATGTGTAGCCTATAAATTATGTTATAGTATTCCCAAACTCTCTGACAGTGTTATCTATGGGTTATTTGATTGTTGTCATATTTATAAATATATATAAAACATGTCTGTATTAGAGTAAAAATTATTGATAAACACGTCTTTGGTAGCCTATGTAATTAAATGGGTCTCTTGCTCATTATAATTATTTTCATATAAAAGCAACAGAACTTAAATTACATCCAGTTTATTAGCAACACCGTGCACGAGCGTAAATCCCGCGATATCCATCTTTGATCTCACAGGTGTCTGATCCACTGCGAGAAGAGAGAACTGTCCGTCCTGCCTGCGCTTTTTCCACTCCTCCTCTTCTCACTGCAGCGCCTATACTCTCGCATATTTCAGGCGAGGCAAGGCGCATCTCAAACAAGCCTAGTGTTAACTGCTTTATAATGTTATGAACAGCAGCTGCGCTAATTATTTTCCATTTGCTTTTCTGTTTTATCTCAGGATGCCCATTCTAATGGCGCTTTTCCATTACCAGTACCAGCTCGACTCGACTCGACTCGACTCGCCTCGTCTCGGCTCGGCTCGCTTTTCGCTCCGTTTTCCACTGCAGATAGTACCTCCACAATAGTACCTGGTCGTCATAGCGACGCCGCAGGAAACTGCCGTGACTTAATCTTTTACGCGAGACGCGCGAGATACACCCGCTACCCACACACACAGGACAATGGAGGAAATCGAGTGTATGCTGTTTTTGGATGTTTTTGTTTTTGTTTTTGCTGTTTTTTATTCTGTTGAGATTTTATTTTTTATTGTACTCCGTCTGGCGCGTGCAATGATGACGCAGTGAATAGTGACGATTCTCTCTGACCAATCAGCAGTCTGCCTTATTTTCACGTCACATTTTAGTATGGAACGCCGTTGGGGACAATACCTATTATATGCAACGCGTGAAATTTGGACGCATTAACACGCACAGTTTGTACGCGTCTTTTTGGTCCGTGTAAACGCGAACGTTTTGTACGTCTAAACGCGAAGTTTTTTGTCATGTTATTTAAAGACACGATCGTTTGTATCGCCTTAACGCAACATTTTTGGCCGTGTATTTTTTGTTATGTGTTTCTAGACGAACGTTTTCGTCGTGTAAACATGACATTTTTGAACGTGTAATATTTCTGAGTCTTATTTGATGTGCGACATACAAATGTTTCTGTTTTAGTTAAACTGGTGATAATTTAGAGTCAATGATTAAATACATTCAATGACTGCATGAATTAACATTATATACTTTTGTAACGTTAAAGGAATTTGTCCTGTAGGAAAAGTGAGTGGTCTCTGTGATCCAACGACCATATTTCCCCTCTGGTTAATGCATTCGAGGTGTCTATTTGGACCACTGCAAATAGCCTACTTGTTGGCAGAACTAATTACACTAGGCCAGTCTACCCTATATGTGGAAAAAGTCACCTCTTTAGTCAGCGGTTTCTGTGGCGTGTAAAGGGAGACCGGGGTTCTATTCCCACTGACAGCGCTTTTTTTTATAACTTTACAGTTATTAAACGCATTTGTTTTCAATAAAAATGATTTGACTTAAAATTCATTTTAATTCATAAAAGTTACATTTAGGGTAAGGTTAGGGGTAGCTCTAGTCTTTAATATCTCAATAAGTTGCCATGATTTTAATATTGTTTTATAAATCTAATAATCTACTGTCAGTTATATTGCAGGATGTTTAATGCACAACAATACTGATGAGCAAATAGTAACGTTATCTGTCACTATTTATAAGTAAATAGCATCTAAATGTCTGAATCCACAACTGTTGCTATTTACACTTGGACTTGGACTGGCTGCCCCACAGTTTACGTGGTCCGCCTGCTGTAGTGATTCTGTAATGTTTATGTGTCGTATGATTGTGTCTGTGTTTAAATGTTGAATAAAGATTTGTAAATTGTCATAGGCTACTGGTGCTTTGTTTTCTGCTTTTGTATTTGCCTTATTGTTATAATATACAATTGTTAAATTTGTGATTGTTACAATATATTGTTGTTATTAGATTATTTTTATCTGACATAGGCTATACAGTATACATACAGTCTATATGTGTATTAATTATTTCCAGTCAAACTGACATCCCGACTTCAAGGAGCATTCCAGAGTCTCTCATACCAGATTGATGCTGGCCCACTCGGAGATTAGGCTACTCCAGTCATTTTGAAAAAACAATAGCCACAGTATTTAGTATTTAGCCTTTGCTAACTTTATTATTCACTGTATTTATTAAAGTTGAATGATTTATGGCATTTATTGGCACTATTATGTATAATTATTGACACCCCACCCTGGACCTCACTAATTATTAAACCCTGGCTATGGCCGTATCCAGTGTTGTATGTTGTATATGTTAACATATGTTATACACAGGGCTTAATTTCAGCCGGAACACGCCGGAACATGTTCCGTCACCTCCGACATTGGATCCGGCACCTTTTTTATTGGATCCGGCACCTACTGTGTCACTAAAATTAATTGCCTAAATGAAAAATAAATAAATAAATACTGTTTGTGTAGTGTTCAATGTTTGTGACACATGACTTGCGCGCTTGTTGTACGAGTTGAGATTGCTGTTAGCCTCGATCGTTTCACGCAGGGGAAAAATGTCAAAAAGACAGGAAAGTTTGCTTAACTTTTTCAAATACGCTGGACAGTCAGATCCCAAACAAGCAAAAATCGTTTCCGCTGATCAAAAAGGAGACCACGGTGGACACAGTAGCCTAGTATCGACATAATATCTTGTTATTTCGACATAATAAGGGGACATTCTAATCTGCATTAAGCCACATTAAGCGTTCTTATAATGGGTTTCTATTGGAGGAAAATGCTTAACGTGTAATTGCGTTCATATTCTGGGCTCATTTGATTTGTTTTTCTGATTTGGGCTTTTCTGATTTTTGTACCTAGCATAGCCTATTTGTTAGGATTTTAGTATCATAATGATTAATAAATGCACGCACAATTATCCGTGAACTTGATTTGAACAAATGCCTTGTGCAAAATTCAGAATTAAATTAATGTGCAGAAATTTGTACAAATAGAAAGTATGTAGGCCTACTATACTGTTTTAGCCATTAAAAAAGCGCGTTTAGTTTCATATTTGTTAAAATATTATAATGTTTTTTTGTTTTTTTTTCATTTATGTTGATGAAAAGTGAACAGCACGACCGAGTAAGATAGGATGCGCAATATGAGACATGGAGCGGGTCAGACATGATTTTGACCGTTGAAGTTGAAGTTATTTTGTAGAAAGCCTTTCTTTAAAGTGAATTTCGTTTTGTATAAATTGTATCTTAATTTTAATCAATTTTTCATCAACCAATTGCCTGTATTTAATCAATAGGCCTACGAAACAAATATAACGGAGGCGCCCGCGCGCTCACTTGCATTGCACATGAACTAGAGCACACCCTAACTTAACGAAACTCAGTGTAGGCTATGCCTCACACAGACATGACAAATACATCAAATACACAAAGCTTGAAATGTCTTTAAACGAAATAATTCAAAACAAAAAAAGAAAAAGGCTACTCTCTGATTATGTAATCCATTAGGCTTATTTATGTGCATTTCTCTCTATAAGCGCGTTCACACAGAGATGGCGATCGTCAACTTCATCTTTGCAGCCGAGTCGACACTTTTAGAGAAAACACTTGTTTATTAATAAAAATCAATACACGCGTCACCGGATTTACAGATGCACGCACACATATTATTTCGAAATAACGAGATATTGTGTTGAAATAACATTATTATTAATAATAGCCTACATCTTTTAGAATAGGCCTATTTGATTGAATGCTGAAAGTTGCCCTTGTTCAATTTAATAAAATTAAAACTTTAATTGTGATCATTAACATAACTGAATATTAAATATTTAGTGGCCAAGTTTTGCGCGGCTCTCCGTCAAATATAGCACCCACTCAGCACATGCGTTAAAAATTCTCTGGCGCTGTCCCTGCAGAGAAGCTACGTAGGCAGTGTAATTTATTTATTTATTTTTTGTTTTGTTTTGTTCCGTTACCTCCAACCCCCGTTTTGAGTCGCCGGATCCACTGCGCTCTGGGACCTCCCACTTTACAAATTAAGCACTGTACATAAGAGGATGCCAACTGAACGCAGTCTGTAAAAGTTCTTTGACAGTTTAATAAAAAGTTTCTAAGAGCCATCGTAGAGAGCAATCCACTTTTCCACGTTACCGGAGACAAAAAAACCTGCATGAGTACAAACGGGATGAGATGCCACAGCATATGGCAAGCCGTTTTAACATTTAAAAGCTAATTTTGACTATCCGGAATTAACATTGTAGATATCAACAATGTCTTTCTGACTAGTCGTAATTACATTTTGGATAGTTGGAATTGTCATTCAAGATATCTGTAACGTAATTGTGACTAGTCGAAACGACAGATAGAGATATCTGTAATTCAGTTTTGACTAGGCAAAACTGAATTACAGATATCTGCAATGACCTCATTGAAAACGACATTCAACTCGTCACACATCTTAAATGACAATTGCAGATATCTGTAATTCAGTTTTGACTAGGCAGAATGAAAGTTAAAGATATCTCAAACGTCATTATGACTAGTGCAAATTATTGTGCATGACGTTGCTCTATTTTAGATATAGATTTCCCCTCCCCGCCATAATCAAAGAAAAAGTGGGTTCATTTCCTTATTTCTATGAATGGAAGAAGAAAAAAGCAGTCATGGCGTTGGCTGTAATCGAAAAATAACACCAGAAAATGTTTTTATATACAAATAAAAAAAAGATATACAATATTTTATATACAAAAAAAAAAAAAAAGTTGCAATGCTATGTTTATGATCATGCTTAAAATTACGTAGGTTATTGTTGCATTAAGATTTATGCGTGAAAGAGATTCACACTAATTCACTTTAATAAAGATGCTGACATGCATGCTATTCTTGCCATGGAAGTACAATAACATTAACTTCCTTAGATGAGAAAAAAAAGTTCTTAGTTCAGATTAGTTCTTATTTTTTATTTTATTTTTTCAATTTGAAACAGTATCTAACAGCATTAAAAAGACGATTAAAAACTCTGGTTGCTCCAACATGGTGCTAATCAGTGCTAATTACAAGTTAACAGTTACAGGTGCTATGTGATTTGATGATTTGAACAACACGCTCTGCTCCCGCCTAAAGTGTGATGCGGGCCTAATTTGTATACAGATATCTGCAACGTCATTTCGCCTAGTCAAAACTCTAATTCAAGATATCTGTAATTACATTTTGACTAGGCAGAATGAAAGTTACAGATATCTCAAATTTCAGATATCTCTAATCAAAATTCATTTCAAGATATCTATAACTTGATAATAGATATCTACAATTAAATTATGACTATCCCTAACTCCAGTTTGAGATATCTACAACACCATTTTGACTAGTCATAACTCCAGTTACAGATATCTACAACGTAATTTCGCCTAGTCAAAACTTAATTTAAGATATCTGAAAAGGAACATGTAGATATCTTGAATTGAGGTGAATTAAAGATATCTTTAACTGGAGTTATGACTAGTCAGAATCAAATTGAAGATATCTCAAACTAGAATAACAGATATCTACAATTCAATTGCAGATATCCGTAATTCACATAGTGGATATCTGCAACTGAATTGTAGATATCTGTAATGATAAACCCCATACAAATGAATGGCAAAAGTGACGTCATTTGTCCTAGGAAGAATGTCTTTGTGGATATCTGAAATGACAATTATGGATAGGAAGAATGTAGTTGCGGATATCTGAAATGTTCTTTTTGACTAGGCAAAACTGAATTACAGATATCTGCAACACATATCCAGTCTAGCTTTTAAATGTTAAAATGGCTTGCCATAACAGCATGACACAGCACTGACACAGCACTGACATCACAGCCAACGTATAAATGCATCATTGACTCTAAAGTTTTACGCTTGCCTACGTACATGCCAACGTAAAATTACGATCTCATTCACGAACAAATGTTACGTGTGACGTTTGCATAGGTATTTGCTTACCTAACAGCACATCATCCCTCACGGAAAGAAATGTCGTCTGATGTTTATATATGTATACAGCAACGTGCCATCGCGTCACAAATGCAAATTAAATCCTAAATAGAGCAACGCTATTGGCTGTTGTGCGGTCTGACGCGACACCCGAACATATACTTCGTATTGACGCGTACAAACTGTGCGTGTTAATGCGTCCAAATTTCACGCGTTGCATATAATAAGTATTGTCCCCAACGGCGTTCCATATTTTAGTATCGCCTCAGCTCGCTTAGAACCTCGCCGGAGGTGGTACGAAAAAAAGTAGGCTACCTGGAAGCAGGTACAGGTACAACTTTTACACAGTGGAAAACCAAACAGAGCCGAGTCGAGTCGAGTCGAGGCGAGCTGGTACTGTGTAGTGGAAAAGAGCCATAAGGTAACTATGAGTATGTCAGCTCCAGTTTGGATCCATTATAACATTGTCCCAGTGATCTTAAAGGCAACTAGATGAAACAAAATATGACCGCCGCTCAGGTCTGCACTGGCTTTCCACAAAAATAAATGACGTGGAGTAATTTGGCTGTATTGCGTGTTTATGTATATACCTAAAAAAAGTAATAGTATGTGCATGTCTGTCTGTGTGTGTGTGTGTGTGTGTGTGTGTGTGTGTGTGTGTGTGTGTGTGTGTGTGTGTGTGTATGTATGTGTGTGTGTTTGTGTATGTGTGTGTCTGTGTCTGTGTCTGTGTGTGTGTGTGTGTGTGTGTGTGTGTGTGTGTGTGTGTGTGTGTGTGTGTGTGTGTGTGTATGTGTGTGTCTGTGTGTGTGTGTGTGTGTGTGTGTGTGTGTGTGTCTGTGCGTGTATGTATGTGTGCGTACATGTGTGCGCGTGTGTGTTTGTGTGTGTGTGTCTTTGTGTGTGTGTGTCTGTGCATGTGGATTTGTATGTGTGTGTATGGGTGTGTGTCTGTGCGTGTGGATGTCAGTGTGTGTGCATGCTTGCGTTTGTTTGTATTCCTGCATGTGTGTGTGTGTGACAGTATCATCCTAAACCAGCAACCCTTCGCTCAACAGTACCATCTACAGGCCGATGAGTGTACAGTCACTAAATGTGCACATAAATGAATTTATTTTATACCCCCCCATGGATGAAATTCTACAAAACTTAGCAGAGGATACCCCCAGAGGATGTCAAGTTAATCATACACATGAAATATGGTGCAGTTCTGAACATCTCCACTGAAGATAGGGGCGATTAAAGCAGAATAATATTGCATTTTCATTTTTTATGGGAGGGGCGCAAATCACAAATGAGTGATTATGGGCTAGGTTGATGTGGGCCCTTAAGAGCAACATACCATAAAAATGTCTTCATCCTCGGTGCCACGGTTCAGGTAGTTATTTAGGAAAAACTGCATTTTTTGGGGTTTGGGGGGGCCCAGCGCGGGGGGGGGGGGGTGGCCCCCGGGGACCAAACGAAATTTTTCCGTAGAAGTCTAGTGGGGCTACATGCCCACCAAATTTCATGTTCCCCGGTGTTTCGGTGTCCCTGGTATCGTTGACGAAAAATTTACGGGGGCCCCAGCGCAGGGGGGGGAAGTGGCCCCCGGGGACCAAACAAAATTTTTCCGTAAAAATCTAGTAGACCAACATACCATAAAAATGTCTTCATCCTCGGTGCCACGGTTCAGGTAGTTATTTAGGAAAAACTGCATTTTTTGGGGTTTGGGGGGGCCCAGCGCGGGGGGGGGAGTGGCCCCCGGGGACCAAATGAAATTTTTCCTTAGAAGTCTAGTGGGGCTACATGCCCACCAAATTTCATGTTCCCCGGTGTTTCGGTGTCCCTGGTATGGTTGACGAAAAATTTACGGGGGCCCCAGCGCGGGGGGGGAAGTGGCCCCCGGGGACCAAATGAAATTTTTCCGTAAAAGTCTAGTAGACCAACATACCACAAAATTTTCTTCATCCTCGGTGCCACGGTTCAGGTAGTTATTTAGGAAAAACTGCATTTTTTGGGGTTTGGGGGGGCCCAGCGCGGGGGGGGAGTGGCCCCCGGGGACCAAACGAAATTTTTCCTTAGAAGTCTAGTGGGGCTACATGCCCACCAAATTTCATGTTCCCCGGTGTTTCGGTGTCCCTGGTATCGCTGACGAAAAATTTACGGGGGCCCCAGCGCGGGGGGGGAAGTGGCCCCCGCGGACCAAACGAAATTTTTCCGTAAAAGTCTAGTAGACCAACATACCATAAAAATGTCTTCATCCTCGGTGCCACGGTTCAGGTAGTTATTTAGGAAAAACTGCATTTTTTTGGGTTTGTGGGGGCCCAGCGCGGGGGGGGGAGTGGCCCCCGGGGACCAAACGAAATTTTTCCTTAGAAGTCTAGTGGGGCTACATGCCCACCAAATTTCATGTTCCCCGGTGTTTCGGTGTCCCTGGTATCGTTAACGAAAAATTTAAGGGGGCCTCAGCGCAGGGGGTGAAGTGGCCCCCGGGGACCAAACGAAATTTTTCTGTAAAAGTCTAGTAGACCAACATACCATAAAAATTTCTTCATCCTCGGTGCCACGGTTCAGGTAGTTATTTAGGAAAAACTGAATTTTTTGGGGTTTGGGGGGGCCCAGCGCGGGGGGGGAGTGGCCCCCGGGGACCAAACGAAATTTTTCCTTAGAAGTCTAGTGGGGCTACATGCCCACCAAATTTCATGTTCCCCGGTGTTTCGGTGTCCCTGGTATCGTTGACGAAAATTTAAGGGGGCCCCAGCGCGGGGGGGGAAGTGGCCCCCAGGGACCAAACAAAATTTTTCCGTAAAAGTCTAGTAGACCAACATACCATAAAAATTTCTTCATCCTCGGTGCCACGGTTCAGGTAGTTATTTAGGAAAAACTGCATTTTTTGGGGTTTGGGGGGGCCCAGCGCGGGGGGGGAGTGGCCCCCGGGGACCAAACGAAATTTTTCCTTAGAAGTCTAGTGGGGCTACATGCCCACCAAATTTCATGTTCCCCGGTGCTTCGGTGTCCCTGGTATCGTTGACGAAAAATTCAGTAAGGTGACGAAAAAAAAAAAAAAAAAAAACTTTGACAATCCCTTTATGACCGCTTTCGCTAGCTACGCTAGCGGCGGTCATAATTAATATCATGCTAACATGATAATACTGATTGCACCATATAAGAACAGTTTCAATACGACAACTATGCCATTCAGTAGTTAATTAAAATGTGTTTAATATCACTATTGGTAAGGATAGTACGATCTCTGTATAAGTATACTTGCAATAGTTCCACTTTAGCACGATCAAATATACTTAAGTATATCTTTAGTTATCCATAAATAGTGCTGAGGTCCAACTAAAGTACATTTAGAACAAAATAGTTGTTCCAATTTAGCAGACTTTAAGTATAGCCTATCTATTTAGTATTGATATACTTAAAAGTACAATTCCAGGGTATTTATATTAAGTACTTAAATATGTAAATGTATTTGTAGTATACTTGCCATAAAACAAATGTATTTATACACAAATGTATAAATACATTTTGGTAAATTTATTTTTCACTAGGGTGTGCATGGATTTTTTTATTATTCACAAAATCTCTGGTCAGACATAGAAAATAGAGAATGAACAATGTAGATTGTTTTAATGAACTATCATAGTATATAAAAAAAAAATACTTGTACTTCTGAAGCATTTATTTCAACAATTAAAAAATGAAACATTTATTTTCATAATACATTTACATTTTGTCCATTGACACTTTCATTGTTTTTATTAAAAGCAAATTGTACTGTAATTTTTTTTTGTGCTTATAATATATATTTTATGCAGTGATCCAGATCTGCAAACAGAGTAAAAACTAATCGCACATGACGCACAATGATTCAGTCAACATTATGAAAACATAGCATGGGGTAACATTAGAAAGGTAAAAGGTTTCCATCAAAGTAAAAGGTGTTGAGGAGATATAGTGTAATGATGATGGCACCCACAACAACACCGAAATGGTTCAGGATGAGTGCAGTTCGAGAGTTGCTCGCTGCTTCAGCCCTCTGTCCAGCACCGTTTGCTTTGCGAGTCTGTGAAAGTCAAGGTAAAATCGCAAATGTCAACAGGCTGAAAAACAGGTTACTGGAAAATCAAACCTGTAACCACAAACCACAATATTCTGCACCTTATAACTCACTCTAGAAGCATGTAGAAAGTAAAAACGGCCCTCGCAACGGGCCCTTTTATTAGATGCCTTATAGCCAAACACTTATATTTGCTGTCAATTGTCACAGCAGAGAAAATGAATATGTCTTCATGATAGGGTTAGTGCAGTGTGTGAGCGGCCAATGTTGTGAAAATTACGAATGTGAACTATGTGAATTATGGCGATTACAGAGAGTTATGCATATGCAAATGCTGATTTGAGCTCAGCATCATAAAGTCCTTTGAGCATTGTGGCTTTCCATGATGCACTGGAGGACTTTCCAAAAGCGTGCACCTGAGCTGATGTACTTACAAGAAACATGACAAACCACAATGAGTTCTGTGGTTGGGGTTAATTAGGGTGTAGAACCTGCTTGCTCGTATTTGACCTACAAAGCAAATAACTCTCTTGGAATCTTCACTGTTGTAATGATCAATTTTACATTTTTACAGATAATGCACAGCACCAGCACAGATAATTAATCTTTATACACTTGTTTAGGGTGTACACTCTGCATATGAACTGATTTATGTTTCTGCCAGTGAGTGCCCATCTCACACTCCACACTCCATATATATATGAAGAGTTCAGATGCAAAAGCCTCTAAGTGCCATCTGAAATTTTCTTCTAGAATGATCATTTTTATAAAGCTTGTATATTTAAGTTAAGTAATTTAACTTAAATGACAATTAATAGGTAATTTGCATTGCCATTTAAGTGAAATTATTGAACTTAAATATACGATCTTGATAAAAATGATCATTCTAGAAGAAAATTTCAGATGGCACTTACAGAGGCTTTTGCATCTGAACTCTTCATATATATATATTGCTCTATTGCTAAATATAACAGTTGAATTGTGTGTATTACCAGTGCTGGGTTGATTACTCACAAATCGTAGTGTGTTACTGATTCCAAATTGCATGACAAAAATTGTAGTTAATATAATCCATAACATTACACTTTTCAGGACATATAATCAGACTACTTTTTGATTACATTTAGGTTAGTTTTGACCTAACTTGTTTATCACATTGAATTAAATAGAATAATATTGTACCTATAAAAATAAAAGGGAAATAAAATATTCCATTCTTTATCAACAAAATGAAATGCATGAAACATTGCATTGCGTCAGGGTTTCCCATTCTGGGGTCCGTGAAGGAACTACAGGGCGGTTCCACAGAAAATAATTAAATAAATCATTTAAAAAACATCTTTTAAATAAATTATTTCAAAATAAGGAGATATATATAATAAACGTGTTTGAAAGAAGAAAGCCTTCCAAAGATAGTAGTGCATGGTTAATAATAGTAGCGATAATTCAAATAATAATTAATATGTTGATTTGATCTAATATGCAATGTTGCAATATTGAGTAAACACTCCTTAAAATTGTAATGATTTTGGGGGGATACTTTTGAGGTCTGGTAAAAAGATGACATAAAAATGCATAGGCTATGGGCCCATGCATGATTAATTATTAAAAGATCACAGTCTCGAATCAAACACACACAAAGACCTTATTCCTAAGTGACAATGATTCTGCTATGTCTATCAAACCTTTGATATTATGATCACACCGGAATATTTAAACCTGCTTTTACACTGCCGCTGACCCAGAGAAAGCAGAGGTCACGTATGTTTGAAACAGCTTTACAAACAGTGTTTTCAACTATTGCTATTTCTGTGTTGCAAACATCAAATAATAGCCAAAGTACTGGGATCATTTTTTTAAACTAATGTTACGCTTCAAATAGAAATGGTATCTATTACATTGTTATGTCAGTAGCATCCAGTGCCTTCATTAAAGGTTGTATCAGCGATTTAAGGCCCAAACATAAATTATCACATTCATCTAATCTTTCCTAACTTTCCTAGCGGATCGTTAGGAAAGATTAGATGAATGTGATCATTTATGTTTGGGCCTGAAATCGCTGATACAACCTTTAATTTCCAAAAAAAAAATTACTTAATGAATGAATGAATATTTTTTTAATAGACACATTTTAGACATAACATATAACATTAAATAGAACATTTTGTCATAACCTCAAGTAAATTAATTGTTTAGCTGTCTAACACTGTTTGTAATATTAAAAGATTGTACATTTTACATCCTAGTCTGTGATATTGTTCTACCAAACCACTTTAGGTATACCTCTCTAGCACCCCCTTAATTTCTGTGTGATTTAATTTAATATCTGTACATTTCTGTGTAAATGTGTTCTGTGCTGTTGCTTATTTAGTGATTTTATTTGGCAAATTGCAAAACAAGAGATTGGGGTCAAAATTTAAGATGTGGCCCATGACATAATGTTATAAATTGTTTTAATAGTATTGTATACGCAAAACACTAAATTCAGTTGATTTTGAGATTGAGATTGATAAAAAAAAGCTTGCACTCTAAATCCAAGGAAATATCCCTACAAATATATTTTTGGACAGTGAAAGAGAAAAAGTGACAAGTGGGAAAAAATGTTCTTGGTTATCAAACAACTTTCATAACAAAATGTCTACTAAATATTCTAATGCAGTGTATCAAAAAACTTCAACACATTATATAACAGTAAACATATTCATAAATTCATTATAGTGAAAAATCAAAGACACATGGCATGACAGATCACATATTTCACTGCATTACATCTGTGTTCTATCAGATAATAATTATGCCCCCCAAAATAAAAACATGTTTATAAATATGTGTGGATTATTCATTGTGTATCAAGTCATACTGATAACATAACAAGCAATAATGTTTTTTTATTTTTATTTTTTTTCTGTTACAGTTTTAGATAAATATTTCAAATATTATCAATGTTTCACAAAGCTTTAAAGCAAACCAGATTATCTATCAGCAAGGACACATCAAATTGATCAAAAGTGACAGTAAAAACATTTATAATGTTATAAAAGATTTCTATTTCAAATAAATGCTGTTCATTTGAACTTTCTATTTTTTAAAGAATACTGAAAAAAATGTATCATTGTTTCAACAAAAATAATAATAGCTTTCTATACTGATGATAATAAAAAAAAAATGGTGAGCATAAGAGACTTTCAAAAACAGTAAAAAAATTATGAATATCTTATTTGAATCTTGCATGATATGAAAAATCTTCCTGAAAAAAAATAAATAAAAAAAGTAAATAGTAAATAAATGAATACCTCTCTAGAGTAATGTAGTGCGGCAGCTCCCAGACAGATGCAGCAGCACATCGTAAATCTTGAGTAACACATGTAATCGGGCTCAGGGTCAGGCAGTGGAGCGCGAGCCCGGTACACAGGGGGTTGAACAACGACCACAGGCTGGTTGTGGTGATTCAGGCCCTGGGCATGGAGCTGGAAGTGGACGCTTTCAGGATGGACTGCATGATGATTTCCAGCATTGTTTCCCTGAGGATATAGTGGAGATATAGCTTGGGCCATGCCTGATCACTTGCACACTTCTTCTTTAGATATGGCTCTTCTTTGTTTCAGTCGAATATTGTGAGTCTTTTCTTAGTACCTTGGCCTTTTATGGTGAACCGTGTGAACTGAAAGGCCCCGATTTCACACTTTGACCACATTCAGGACAGAAGCAACACTGTGGCATTTATAGTTATACTTTCACAGGGGTGGTTGACACGACACCGTTTCCAACTATAACAGAAAACTTTTTATGCAGTTTGGCCGTTCATTTACACAACAAAGCCGTTTTAGGGGCCTGCAAATGCAAACTTTTGAAAATGGGTTTCAAAATGCAAGTTATCGATCGTTATCATCTCCATATAAAATACAAAAACTTGAATTTGTGAAAACGGTGACGTCAAGCGCATGCATATTACGTGTTCAGTTTTGAACGTGTACAGAGAATGTCTAATAAGGAGAGAAGTTCCACTCTCAGTAAACTTCCGGCTTCTGAACTGGTTGCAGTTCCACTCTGGTTCCATATGAGGGCGTTCACAGGACGAATGCAGAATGAATGGAGGTCTATGAAGCTATACTCCTCAAAATCCACTTTTCTCAGGATATAATTTTTTGTCTAGTAATTTGAATGTTGTATTTGAAAGGAGATGCAAAGAAATTACACATTGCTGGGTGTTAGACTTTTTAGAGTCACTTATTTGCTTTAAAAAGTCTTTTAAAATGTCAATGACGTCATACACATCGTACGACCAGAGATACTGCTTTACGGCAATCCTTCAGTCACTTTGGTGCTTTCCCGCTCTGCACTTTCTTTTCTCTCAAGGCATCGACAACACAGCAGACACAGGTAACTACACAACACAGCTGACACAGGTAAACACACAACACAGCTGACACAGGTAAACACACAACACAGCTGACACAGGTAAACACACAACACAGCTGACACAGGTAAACACACAACACAGCTGACACAGGTAAACGCACAACACAGCTGACACAGGTAAACACACAACACAGCTGACACAGATAAACACACAACACAGCTGACACAGGTAAACACACAACACAGCTGACACAGATAAACACACAACACAGCTGACACAGGTAAACACAACACAGCTGACACAGGTAAACACACAACACAGCTGACACAGGTAATACACAACACAGCTGACACAGGTAAACACACAACACAGCTGACACAGGTAAACACAACACAGCTGACACGGGTAAACACACAACACAGCTGACACAGGTAAACACACAACACAGCTGACACAGGTAAACACACAACACAGCTGACACAGGTAAATACACAACACAGCTGACACAGGTAAACACACAACACAGCTGACACAGGTAAACACACAACACAGCTGACACAGGTAAACACACAACACAGCTGACACAGGTAAACACACAACACAGCTGACACAGGTAAACACACAACACAGCTGACACAGGTAAACACAACACAGCTGACACAGGTAAACACACAACACAGCTGACACAGGTAATACACAACACAGCTGACACAGGTAAACACACAACACAGCTGACACAGGTAAACACAACACAGCTGACACAGGTAAACACACAACACAGCTGACACAGGTAATACACAACACAGCTGACACAGGTAAACACACAACACAGCTGACACAGGTAAACACACAACACAGCTGACACAGGTAAACACACAACACAGCTGACACAGGTAAACACACAACACAGCTGACACAGGTAAACGCACAACACAGCTGACACAGGTAAACACACAACACAGCTGACACAGGTAAACACACAACACAGCTGACACAGGTAAAAACACGTGCTAGAAGAGTTTTTGTTTTGTTTGTTTCTGGTCCCGCTTCGGATGTCAAGATGCCATCAAGCGGTATCTCTGGTCGTAATCAGTCCTTCACTGACCTATCAGCGTTCATTAGCAGAATGCTAGCGTGTTATGGGCAACAACAACTCAACCTGTAAGAAATCGAAAGGACATAGGTACTCGTTCATTCAACTCTCGAACTTTCTTTGTTGCAAAACCTACAATCAAATCTGAGATTTCTCAACGGCAATCGGGTGAAAGAAACAAATTTAGCCGTCTAGCCCCATAGACTCCCATTCATTTTGCACTCATGGGCGATCGCCTCCAGTGGAACTCTGGTGGAACTACAACCAAAATTCGGTACAATAGGACTTAATAGGGAGTGCCCAGGCTCTCCGTAGACGGGCTCTGAAGTGTAAAATTGTCTTTTTTTACAGTCTATGGTTCACTCTATAGGCGCGCAGTGTTTTACAAAGTTATATCGCCAACTACTGGCCTGGCAGCATAATACAGTGTTTTAGTCGTTTTCACGATCCATGAAAACGGTGATCATTTTGACAACAATGTATCCGTAGGCAAAAAAAAAAAAAAGATTCTGGTTTACGATCCTCTCTGCATTAAAATTTTTTTTTTGAAGGGATGAAGTGCCTAGTGCAGCTTTGTATGATGCGTTGATGTAATTTCCACTGAAACAGGAAGCAAAGGCGGGACATATTGAATGGCTCCTCCCCTTTTTCAAATAGCCAATAGTGTTTAGTTTACCTCACAGACTGCAAGTGCAAGTCTACTTGACAGCACCATGGAAGCGAATCCGAGCGCTGATGTTACGTTGGATTCAATAGTAGAGGTGTGAATAAATTCTAGCCATTTCATTCTTAACCAACGTACAGTTGGAAAACGGAATAAAACTTTTAGCAGAAGAGAGACACTGTAAGTTTTGAATTGTTATGTCTCCTAAATGCGAATTTTGTCATTGTTTTGGAACACACCAGCTTAGTCAGAACCTTAAAGGTCCCATATTTTAGGTTGTGATGTAGGTTTCTGAAGTTTTAGGTTTAGAACCCATAGGTTTCTGAAGTTTTATTTTAGGTTGTGATGTCTTTAAGAATAAATATTTGCGGTATAAGTACCAAAAACCACCCCACTACATTTTCACAGCTCCTTTCTCAGGAGCTCTGCTAAGAACAGGTCGATTTTGGCCTTTCTAATTAATATTCATGAGCCTTGTTGAATATTCATGTTGTCAAATTCGATTTAAATCTCCCAAAAAATGATTTTACAATGTAACTTTTTTTCTGTAAAAGGTGTACTTGTGGTAAATGTGCAAAGATGCCCACAGAACGCGAGAACATATGCTGCAATTGACACCCAAGGTAAAACAATGAACTGTAGGGACTGCAGCATCTTTGAAGATAGCTTCTGTGAAAAACCAGCATTGAGCTGTGCCTGATTGACGAAGCAGTCACCACACTGAAATGTGCAGAACAGACGGTTAAGGTCGAACTAAATTGCTGTGGCATTTCTGAATAAATAAACATTAGCCATTGTTCTCTTATATTAATGTTGTTCGGAAGCCTGTGCAATGATGGTGGGCAGTGCTCGGGGTGGGACTGAAGGCGTTGACTGAGTAGTTCTGACGTCACATTTATACGGAAGACACAACGGCTCGTGAAGAAGTACAGCTACTTTATGCAGGCTGTGTGCATTTGTCTGTGGATTGACTGTTTTGAAACTTATATGGTAGTTTCATAGCCCCTAGACCTTTGTTATCATGAAAAAAAGCCAGGAAATTTCAGTTTTGACAATATGGGACCTTTAAGGCTAGCATTTTCATACTAAAAGCTAAAAAAACAAATTTTCAGGGGACCTTTAAACGTGAACTTTTGAAGTAGAAAGAATATTGTTTTCTCGTGAAATGTACTCCAATGATCTTTGAAAGCAACTTTGAAAAATCTTTGTTTCTTCTTTTTTGCAGTGTGTGTTATTTATTGCCCATTTTGAATAGTATAGTGCAGTTTCAATTTTACATTGAAAATTGACATTGGAAGTAGAGACTGAAAAATTGTTCATTGTATGAAAGTACATAAGTAAAAGTTTCCATTAGCCACCGCATAAATCACATTTTGTTAAAAGTCTCCCTTCTAAAAGTGGAATAATCTTTTCAAGCTTATTTCTTTGGAAAGTGGAGGATGAAAGCAGGTTTGCTTATGACTGTGAGGTGGTAAACCAGCTCTAATCTTGAGGTTTCTTATCTCTGAAACAACCACCTCACAACAGCAAGAGTGTGCACGGCAAACGTGTTATCTATTTTTATATTAAACTAGGTATTATAGGCAACTTCCACTGCTTTCATCCTCTGTGATTTGTGATCGAAAAAAATTTTTCCCACCAATTCATTTTCATTTCCCCCTTAACTGTATTCCCTCCTACACAAACACACCCCAACCATACAACACCTCTCTTTTCCTAAACAGTTTGTATAAAAACAGCATTCAGATTCTCTGAAACTCCAAATAAACAGTGGTTTCTCTAACATCATGGCATTATATACGGTATATATATATATTCTTAAGTCCTTTTTGCATGTTATTTTAACTATGCTGAACAAATTCTTGTATTGACTGAACTGTGGTTCTGTTCACACAGCACATACCAACCAACCAATCTTGTTTAGTGTTGGGAAATCACTGTAGTTATAGAATTAGGTTGTCAATGTATGAACATAACTGTATTTCACATTGCAATCAAGATTGACAGTTGTATTCTGATAATAGTTCCTATGTAATGCCAAATATCAGTGAGTAGAGGGCGCTGTTGAGTAAATTTTGGGCCATTCTAATTGCAAAAGTCTCTTTTTAGCAGTTTATTCCCACCCAGTCACGTTTAATTTTGGCCTTTTTTATCTAGCTTCAACTGAATAATTTCACTAAAACATTGCACATGCATGAAAAGGATGTGAGAAATAACATGTCGTATCCTGTAGCTATATTGTCTAATGCTTGCCTTCGTGCTCATCCAAAGGCTTTGAGAAACAGTAGGGTGTCAGTCAGCTGGAGACAGAGAACAGAAAACATTGATACAGGTGCTCTTTGTTTAAGTGTCTTTTAGTTTATTTTAGTGTTTATGTTTGAATGATACTGACAATTTTTCACACAACAGATAAAAACAAACTCTTAACACTACTAGCATGTTTGTGATAAATAGGCTGGTAATGAAAATAAGTCAAGCACATGACAGTGTAAATATGATGTGTTTTTTTCTTTCTTGAGAGCATGATCTTTTCATACGTCTTATTCAACTATTACTCAATTGCAAAGCAAGTCTGAACAGTACACTACTTCACACGAATGCAACAATGCAATATTGAATGGATTCACTACAGCGTACAGAAATATTTGGTTAAAGGTTTCCATATGAGACTGAATCAGGACACTGCCATTGAAAGCCTTCCCTTTCATACCTACATCCAACATAATTTAATACAGTTACTGACAGGATAAAAAAACAATTTACATTAATTTTTTTGGTGATCGATTTATATTAAATGACATTACAAAGACACATCTGGCATTAAAAAAACAAAATGGTACATGAATTTTCTCCTTCCTCTTCTATGATCTGGGAGCAGATAAACAGTGAAAACACAGAAAACCTTTGGATCAGGTTCTTCGTCTTAAAGAGAAATGATTCCTCTGATAAACCAGCACATGAGATAAAGGAAGGCAGACCGTCTCCTCTGATTGGTTCAGGTCAGGTCAGCAGGTTTTTAGCATTCGCTGGCCCTTGCTGTAAAATAGAAAAGTATTGAAGATGAATATCACATTTAAATATTTAATGAACTGATTTTTTATAGGATATTCATCTAGATCAGTCTCTTACACTGAGAACACAGAGGGAACCGATTTATCTGAAGGCCTGAGAGTGGTCAATATCAACTTTTTTATTATTATTTATGTTTCTTTGGCTCGACAATGTCCTAATTAATTTTTTCATGGCAATTCATCTGTCTGATGTCAGAAAGTTGCAGACCTCCAGAAGATTTTTTTTTTTTTTTGCAGCTTAGTTTAAAAAAAATGCTTTTTCACTGGGAAGTTTTGAGGGTTTTAAAATTACAGCATGTTTTCTTTGTCCAAAGAACTCTGTCATCTCAAAAGATAAAGGAAAATGTGACACTCATGGTCCCTTTAAATAATTTAAATTAAATTCTAATTCTTTTATTCTTCACTATAGACAATTAGATACTGAATAAAACATTTACATAGCACATCTTTGTATCCTGTTTCCCCAACCCCACCCTCAGGGATCATGGAGTGTAAATACTCCCCGGGGAGACATTATGACTCATCCTGGAAACCATGCGACTGGTGCTGTGGAGACGGGCCATACGGGCCCACCACTGAGCACAGACCCACTGTATCCCACTGCATCACGGGGAACTGGCACAGCAATAATTAGCAGATGGATTTCATGCGTGCACACGGCTTTCAGACCACACAGGTTTATAAGTGGCGTGTTTCATAAGGGAACTTGAGGGTGGGGAGAGTTCTGATTTATACCAGGTTACCAGCACTGGTTTCATGTTACTGGCTGCACAGGCAGATTAGGGCGGTCATACCTGTGTCATTGAGCATCGATTGAGCGTTACTTCCTGTCCTCCTCCTGTCAAAAGAGAACTGCGCTTTTAGAGCTAGTCAGTGTGTATATGCTTCGGTGTACATACAAGCAAAACACCACAATGTGAATCTATTAACTGTATAAAAATTTGCTGTAGCCAATATTATTCATTTTATACCTTTTGTCCTGGTTGAATTTGCATCTGCAGTGGCCACCTGTAATAATGGCAAAGGATGTTGTTAAACAGGTTGCTGGCTGAATCAAAAATATGTCCAGGTCACATTTCATGTCAAAATCCAAAGAAAAAAAGACAAAAAAAATCACACAAGCAAGAGTTATGGCCGTATGTCTGAATATTGTCAGTTCAGCGGACTATGTGCTATCCAGTGAGTGATTTCATATGCCACGGATTTAGGATCTGCTGTTGTTGCTAGCTCAAAATATAATAAATAAGCCTCAGTTATTAATTATAAAGTACAATAATCAAAAAGTTAATATTGAGTAACTTATATTTTAGACACAGTATTGACAGTTTAATAAAAAAATATTTAAACAGTTCTAAACATCATCGCCAAAAAACAGTAGTGGTGTTTTGTTTGTAAATGATTTGGTGTTTTTGAACAAACTGGGCGAATGATTCAATGACTGAATTCGGGACCATACTAGCATAATACTAGCCTGGTTCTACCAGACTCTCGTACATTTCATTTGTACAGAGAGTCTGGCCTCTCTCCATTGACAAGCGTTAACTTCCTTGTAGGCGGGTAATCTGTTGAAGTTTAAAACTATTGGATCTGCCCAGAGTCACTCTGGATCTGCCATAACCAATCACTGACCTTTGGTCGTGACGTAACCCTACAACTCAAACTAGCGCACGACCTCAACGTCATCGTTCTCAGCCACTCCCTCTGTTCGCTGATTGGACCGCCAAAAAAATGATCGGAGAAAACCAAAGAATACACCACAATCCCAGACGGAGTACTGAAGGGAAATAGAATTGAGCGGAAGTACGCAGGAGGGCGGAGCCAGGCTAGCATAATACTCCTACTTCTGCCAAATACTGTAAAATTTGTTAGTGTTAGGCCATTGGGCTAGTTTTGTTGTGTAGACCTGGCAACCTTTTTTTTGTCGCCATTTAACGGTTTAATGTAACATGCAAAAAGATAAGGCTATATGTCTTAAATCTTGTCTGAATATTGGTCAAACTCACTTAGGAGAATAGTAATGCCAATCAGACACAGAACTGCTGCCAAGATCAAACCTCCAACTCGAAGTCTGTGATAATCTAGTGAGAGACAGAATAAATGACAATTAAAGAAAATGTGAGATGATCTTAAGAACGCTCTAAGCACTGGATTATGAATGATAGGCTCAAACTAGAAGATGTGTGCAACTAACCAAAAGAGAAGGGGTCGTCCTCTGCTGCAAATCCCAAACCGGAAGAATTAAAAAAAACATGAATTAGTGCATGTAACATTATGTACAATTATTTTATCACAAGGATGAGAACAGAAACAAAAAGAAACTGTAAATGAAAAGTGAAATCTCTTACTTGTCTTCTGACCTTCTGCCAACACAAGGGAAAAAACTAAAAAAATAATAGAGTATATTAGCAACATAACATCCAAAACTTGTACGGTCACATGTGTGTGTTTATTATTATTTATAGTTACTTGTGGTCTATACAGATAAAAGCACCTTAATGAATTTACATTTCTATGGTCAGAGACGTGACAACAAGCAAGTATTTTTAAAACCAAAGATTTCAGAAAATGCTAAAAAAATTAATAAAAAAAACTCACGCGTCAAGAAAACTAGAGCCAAAGTCTTCATCATGACGGTGTGGTTGTAACCTGAAAAAATTAAACATACAGGTAATAAAGATGCATCTGCTCTACATAAAATTATCACTAATTTACTTTCTTAAAGGGATAGTTCACCCAAATATGAAAATCATGGTTTGGGATGACTTGAGGGTGAGTATTGATGACAGAATTTTCATTTTTGATTGAACTAACTCTTTAATGCATGTTGCAGGCCTTATTGTGCATGATGTGTCGATATCATTTTTAAAGAAATTAAACTTAATAGTTTTAAAATAAGTTTTAAAAAAAACTTCCATTTTCTCTGCTTTCACCAAACCTTTACCTTTTTCTTCCCCTCCAGCCGCCTGACTTTATGATCCAATCATCTTCAGAGGAATAAATTAAAGTCCCTCCCTACATTTTCTCAATGATTATCCTTTTTCTCTCGGACACAAGTCAGACTGCAGTTAAGTCAAATGGATTGTTAATATGAGTTTAAGATTTTCACATTAAAACACTAACTAATAATTCAGTTAGTGTTGGAAAGCATATCATGTATCTGCTTGCTACATCAGAGCAAATTCCCATTGTGCTTTGCAATCCACTTATGCTCTAAATATAACATGAATCCCCTTAATGCCTGAATTATTGTCCTCTGCCAGCTTCACTTCAACAAAAATGGGGTAAAATCAAATGATCACAATCCTTGCCAATGCATCTGATCTGATTAAACATACTGGAGCAACAAATAGCAGCTCTTCCGAACACAAAGCAGACTCTTGGATCAAATGTCAACAACGGCCTGGAACATCTCAGCAACCAAATGTTCATACACCAACAAAACAGCTGCTAGGAAACACACATCAAGACGCTAAACCATTTCATATAAAAGACCACCTTTGTGCTGGAGGTTTACATGTTCTGACAAATGCATACGTCTACATCGTAATGAAAGGTGCACTGTGGAAACACGCTGGAGCACCAATCCAAAGCTTAGCTGGGATTTTCCATTTCGTCTCCGAGAGACCAGAGGGAATGCTGTGGCCATCCCTATACCAGCACGAGATGATGTAACACGCTCCACCTTCAGCTTCCACCCATGGTAGCAGAGAAGGGGAAAAGTATTGGGTTCACCAGAGACGTGCTGAGACAAAATAAAGTCCAGTGCTTCAGCCCTTTGATCAGAGAAGCCGTTGTCAGCGTGAGCAGCGAACAAGGCAGCAGTTAAGAGCTTTTCAGAGAGTATCCAAAAGAGGTTTAATAAATCCCTTGTGTCTGTTTTATACCCTATTATCTTGCACATGAATCATCTCATTTCCTTCTTCTTGTAAACATTGATTCAGTGTATTTATATAGTAGGCCTACTTCATTTTATGTTCTTAAGCATGGGTGCCTGATCAATTTGTTTATGTAAATCAAGTCAAAATAGCTTCTGTGTAGAACATGAAATTTGCAAACAGGTGCTAGTCTGATGGTGATTTCACGTGTCTATTAAAGGAATAGTGAACTCATTCTGTCAAAATTAACACATTTAAATATACTGAAAATTCAGATCTTGAATGTTGGCTACATTTGGAAATAAATAGTGCAAAACTGTATTACTTTTACATGAATTTTTTTTTTTGTTGTTGCTTGGCAGACTTGGTGACTACTACAAACTAACAGTCTGTTTCTGGGGGACTGAACCATAGGCATATAAACATAGATCCCTCATTCTGCCATATTAGAACGGTCAAAACACCGGTCTGTGACACTCCAGAGCAAGTTGACTGCAAACATCTAGGTCTCTGCAGGACAGTAATAGAAGGTACCGGATCAGTGGACGAGGCCATAAACAGAGAGGTCAGATGAAGGGCATAATTTTCATTGCATGATTTAAAAACACTCACCAGTTTGAAAACACCCACACATTTAGAAACGCCCACTTTTGTTCCACAGAGACCCCATAGGCTACTCGTTGACTGTGTGTCTGCAACTGTAGTTAGACGCATGCATTAATATCTATATCTGCAATGGACTTTCAGCAGATGATTTTGCTAAACTAACACAATACAATAAGACGACGGCGTCAGCAAACACGACATAAAAAAAAATTACCCACGTATTAAACCTGTAATATTGAGTAAGTGAATACATATAAAACACAGACTAACACATTCTCACCTGTGAAAGGTTATCACATTTCTTCGGGAATTTAAATCGCGGCAGATTTACAACCAGAAGATATGCAGTGGGAAGTTCGGATCATTTTATCGTTTTGAGTCTATCGACTTGGGGTTCGAGTCGAGACTCGAGAGATGAACAAAACATTTCTCTTTCTGGTACCGACAGCATAGCCTCTATGGGACTGACAGGAAGAACGAAAGACTCGGACCCGAACCCGAAGACTCGAGAGATGATGAACTTATCATTTCTGTTCCCTGTACAGAACCTATAGGATATTGTGCATGCGCGGTCAACACAAAATTAACAAATCACTCTCTGAGACAACTCAGTTCAAAATGAACGAATTGTTCATAACCGACCCATCACATTGATTGTTACTGTGAGTGACGACACGCTGACCGTTCCAAGATGGCGGGCGCGGTGATGTGTCTAAAGCTGTCAAATTTGAATTCTACGTGTATACATTTCTATGATCGAAACTGACACCGCTGTCTGTTGCTAGGACGCGCCACATACATTCTGTTGTTGCTTTGTCCAATGTCCGCTTTGGCGAATCAAAAACAGATAAACACTAGGCAATATTGTGTCACAAATGTAAGTTAATATATATTTGTGTTTACTGAAATGGTTTATAAGAGTCGAGACTCGAGTTGCGCTGCTGGTCACACTCGCAGTTGCGCTGTTGGTCTGTAGCCTACCAAAACAGCTTCGCAGGCTTTTTTAATCACTCTTACTCTGTCCGTGTTTTCTCATTTGAGACGAAGTCTGACGGACATCTTGGGCTTTCGTAGTGGTTTTTTTCTTCTTCATTGATTCTTTCTGCAAATTATATAATAAAACCAATAGGTGGCGACATGTGACTGTAAGTTGGGTATTAGCGAGTCACTGAATCATTCTCAACCAATGATTCATTCAGGTTCACTTGCTCTTTTTGGATTCGTTTGAAACTAGTTTCATTGGAATGACAAAAATAGACAAAGTACAGTAAAATTACTGTCATGTCTCATATGTAAGTTACTCAAGACTCTTGTTTCTTTAACTATTGTTTAAAATAAATATTACCTGCCATAGTGTTTGTCTAAACAGCACGATTTCGAGTGTACTTTCTTGAAGTGTTCTACTTCTACGGTACTGCCTTGCCTTATAGCCTATACAACTGGTTAGGCATACTGATGGAATTTGAATTTTTAACAACTTATTTAAAGTTATTATTTTTTTCCTGAAAAAAATCATAGGCTATTTTAGTAGTTGGCCTATGCTCATAATATTCTGTAATGTCTTCTACACCCTAGTGAAAAATTAATATACCAAAATGTACTTGAAATACATGTATTTCATACTAAGTATAATTGACATATTTATGTACTTAATATAAATACCCTGTAATTGTAGGCACCTTTTGGTATACTAAATTGATACACTTTAAGGGTTAGTTCACCCAAAAATGAAAATTATGTCAGTTATTACTCACCCACATGTTGTTCCAACCCTGTAAGACTTTCGTTCATCTTCGGAACACAAATTAAGATATTTTTGATTAAATCTGAGAGCTGTCTCACTCCTCCATAGGCTTCTATGGTATCGAAACTTGCCGGCCCAGAAAAGTTAGTAAAGGCATCGTTAAAATAGTCCAAGTGACTACAGTGGCTCAACCATAAGTTTATCAAGCGACGGGAATACTTTTGTGCACAAAAACAAACAAAATAACAACTTTATTCAACTATTAATTTTCTTCTGTGTGGGCCTCTGAGTGAGTTGACGTAGTGTAACAGCGCAGCGCTTCTGGGTTGTACGTCAGAACGTCGGCTCACGCATCACACACATGACCAGCGTCGGCCAATAGTGAGCCTATGTTCTGACGTACAACCCAGAAGCGCTGCGCTGTTACACTATGTCAACTCACTCAGAGGCCCACACAGAAGAAAATTAATCGTTAGTTTTTGTTTTGTTTTTCGCACAAAAGTATTCTCGTCGCTTGATAAACTTATGGTTGAGCCATTGTAGTCACTTGGACTATTTTAATGTCTTTACTAACGTTTCTGGGCCGGCAAGTTTCGATCCCATAGAAGCCTATGGAGGAGTGATCCAGCTCTCAGATTTAATCAAAAATATCTTTCTTTGTGTGAGTAATTACTGACAAAATTTTCATTTTTGGGTGAACTAACCCTTTAAAGTCTGCTAAATTAGAACAACTAATTTTGCACTTTATCTAGAAATAGTGCTGAAGTTCAACTAAAGATATACTTAAGTATATTTCATCATGCTAAAGTGGAACTATTGCAAGTATATTTTAGGTACACTTTAAATATCTTGCATTTAAAGACTAATACTATACAGTGATCATGCAGTTTTTCAATATAGAAGTACTCCAAATAAAGTTTAATTATACAATTTTAATCAGTAAGTCTCAAGCGATATGTCAGTAAATTTGTTAATGGATTTGTAGTATACTCAGTATGAAATAAATGTATTTTACATTTTGATATAGGTTTTTTCACTAGGGCAACAAATAAGTGAAACGACAAATAGTTATTTTATCAGTACCATGCAGTGCAAAGATAATTCTTCCAAGAATCTGGCAAGAAAACCTGTTTCTGGGTATTTCGCAATCTTCTTAAAGCTCATCATGTTACTGTACAAAGAACTGAGAGAAAAGGAGAGAGCATTTCATCTCACTGTTCTTTTAGGCTTGGACAGTCTGGACGTTTTAGCACCCTCCTGCCAGCAGAATCACCCAGGGTGCACGAAGATAATAATGAAAGTCCTGTGATCTGGTACGGTCACGTTGGCTTGCCAGTGAGTGAGTCATGGGAAAGAATAAGGAATTGTGTCCAACATAACTTCCTCATCTCACATTACAAACCGACCTCCCCTCTTTCAATGTAATGCCTTGTTTCTTTATTTTTTTGCAGTTGCCATAGTTCATTCATTCTAGAAACAATAATGTCTCTCAACCCTTTTTGCTCCTCTTGTGCAACATTAAATCCTCATTCAGGAAATGAGATATTCAAACCAGATAACCAAGGAATATCGCTCACTCTCAGTGTCTGAGCAAGTCAATACTTTAGTCCTGTATTGTGTTTGCTTGTAATTAGTCATAGTTTAGTTATTTTAACAACCCCCCTAACCATAGAGGTATTACATTTAGCTGAATAACTCGCCCTGCACAGTTTGAGTTACTAAAATTGTGACTTGTTGTGCATTGCAAAAATTATTTTTTCTTACCTCATAAACAGATATTAACAGATATTTTAATAAATGTTGTTTTTGAAAGGAATAGTTCACCCAAAAAAATTGAATTACCCCACCACTCACTATTAAGCCATCCTTGGTGTATATGACTTTCTTCTTTCAGCTGAACACAGTCAGAGATATTTGAAATAATAGCCTGGTTCTTGTAATGGCATTGAATAGTGCCCGAGTTTGTGAAGCATGAGCAAGTGTACGGCTGTTGCCAGAAGCCAGTGATTATAGTTTATAAAGTTTTAAATATGGATATTTTTCTTACAAAAACCCATCGCTTTGCTTCAGAAGGCATTTATTAACCCTACTGGAGTCATATGGATTACTTTTATGATGGAGAGATGCACTTTTTATGGCTTCAAAAACCTTCAATGCCATTACAAAGCTAGGAAGAGCCAGGATATTATTTAATATAACTATGATTGTGTTTGGCTGAAAGAAGAAAGTCATATACACCTAATGGCTTGAAGGTGAGTAAATTATAGGATAATTTTCATTCCTTTAAGACAAGTGATCTAACTCATGATTTTGTGCTTTTGACTTCGTCCAGCAGATAGCCAATGAGCAACCACCCAGAACACCGTAGACCAGAGATGTAGCAACCACACGGCAACCTGCTAAAAATCATTCACAAACACCTCTGCAACATCCTGGCAACCCATAGCATCATGGTGGTGAGTGGAATAGAGTGCAGAATTAGCTCTGATGGGAGCTCACTAGCAGACACAAATTAGTAAACACACTTGTCAGTCCTACACTTCTCTCTCCTAATTATATTTTTCATATTTAGATCATGTCTACTACTGGTTTATTGACCAAAGTCAGTCTAAAGGCAGTTATTTACAGTTCTGCACATGAATTGAGGCTGTATAGCCAAACACTGAATGAAAATGCAGAAAATTGCATCTGCCATATACTGGTGTGAGCTGCAAGCTATCTGTTTGATATACATTTGATGGACACGCCTCCTTCTCTGCACTAATTTAATCGATCTAGTAATTATTGCGAGCAACAGCTGGTGTGGAGGTGGAGTGTGTTCTGTGTTGAAGAAAGGAGAGAATTATGTTGAAGTAGCAGCTGGCAGGCAGTGCCACACGCACATTGTTCTTTTTTTTGGTTTCTTATTTAAGCTCCTCTTTTTTCCTATCCGCCAGTAAACATGGTATATACATATACACACTCAAGCCCAAAATAGCTAAGCAAAACACTAAGCTTTAAATTGTCTTAACTACAAATTATTGGTCATGAAATTAGCAAAATCGAAGCAAATGCACTACTTAAAAATCATCAGACTGAAGTTTTTGGCAGAATTTGGGAAGTTGTTTGTGGAGTGATCAATCACAATGAAACACGAGTTGCGTGGTGATGCTCCAGAGCGGTGTCTTCGAAAATCTGCTGATAAATATAATATTAATGCATCTCTACCACAGTGAAGCATGGAGGAAGAGTGTAATTGTGTGAGGAACCTTTTAGCTGCTGGTATTGGTGAGATGCTTCACTGGGAAAAGTCATTTAATGCTTTGGAGTACTGGAGAATATTGCAGAATGGCTTGCTTAACACAAATGAGGAATGATCAGATGTTATTGTTCAGCAATGCTCCTGCCCAAATTATAAAGACAATCAAGAAGTGGCTTGAGAACAAGTTCATCAGGCTGGTGTTTTGGCCTGGTTTTGAGTCCTATAGTGAATATTTGGTCTCACATTAAACTCAAACTAACTGGGAGACATTTTTCAACTACCAAAGAAAGGTTTGAAGTCATTATAACATTGAGTGGAACAACACTGACTCTTACTTCTGCAAAAAGCTGTCTGCAAGTCGGGAAGGCTACGCTAAGTTACTTTATCTACAGTATTTGTGAATTCTTGCTAGTTTCCTGAGCAGTGATTTGTGATTAAAATGGTTATACCATTAAATTCCACTAAATCTTTTTAGATTCTAATATCCACCCAATCAGAAAACAAATAGGCATATTAATAAACAGATAAATGGGCATATAATAGTGGTGATAATACATAACAAATAAATAAAATAAATAAATGACCATGTTTACTGCGGATAGGAAAAAGAGAAAGAAAGAAAGAAAGCAAGCAATACACATATTTGTGTGTGAGTGGTCAGTGTACTAAAGTCTCACCTACTTTTTCCAAACACCCCACACTCCATATAAGAGAACTTGACTCAATCACATGGCAAACAAAGGATGCACGCCATGTACACAGGAATCCAGACTGCAGCTATATTAGGAATGAAATTCCACCCCTGAGAACAGGCTGTGAACTTTGAAGTATTGTATGATTATACACTCCAGCACAAACACGCTGACAGATGCCCTTTAGTAACACAGGCCGTTTAAAATGGGGGTAAAGTAAAACCATGTAGTTCAACAGTGTTTTTACAGACAAACCACTCCAGAAAAGTCCTCAGTATATAACTAGATTTGTATTGAAATTCACAGTGCTTTCAAGCTCTTAGCTGTCCAGAGTGACGCAGGAAGGAACAAGACATTCTGTTGAAATGAATCACTGTTATAAAAACCACAATCCCGCCCTTTCCACTGGTTAATGTAGTGCTGTCCTTGTGCTCCCTTCAGCTAACAAACGCCTGTTTCCATGAGCAGATCATGCAATAAAGCCAACATGCTGAAAATATGGCCATGAGCATCTAAATGTAATCCTTTCACACCACATAAAAGTGTGATAAAAGAGGTTAACCAATTGTGAGACGGTGGGCTGGCAGGATGCATCTCCAACTTTAAACACCACATTAGACTTGTTTACTCGTGAACAACTGGATTTCATCAACATTTCCATATTCACAGCCAGCTCATGATTAAGCCTCCATGTTCCTTATTCAGATGTTCACAAATATACATTTTCTAAAATCTCTCAGTAAACTAAATGAATCAAACGTACAGTCGCAACACTTAGTCCATAAAACTAAAATAATAATACCAGTAATGTTAAAAGCACCAAGTATTATAAACATAGTAAATAGTATTTCTACATGTTGTAGCATACAAAACACAGTTGGATTTTGTTCAAATAATATTCAATGAAGAAGGGATTATTTACAGGCTGGTATGTTCAGCAAAGAATTTATGTGCCTGTGATCTTTAAAAGTCGCGGTGATCAAGGGCGCAGCTGCTCTCCACAGTGAAGCTGCTTGGCATTCCAGTTTCCAAATCACTGGAGGAAAACTAACTCAAAGAGTGAGGTCCAAGTCTGAGACCACCTTGAAAACCTGGATTTTTGTTATTAAATACAAATCCCCCCCCCCCCCCCCCCCCCCCTTATTATAATTTGCTCACGCAACTCCACTGTCGCAGTCATTAAAGCAAAAGGGGGAGGAACCAAATACAAAATTCATATATATTTTCCAATTTGAGTTTTCACTTGTATTGTTCTGCATAATGTTCAAAATTAAATTAGTAGAAAAATGCAAAGAAAAAGTGCATTTTCATTAGTGGTCTCAGATTTTCAGACCCTAATGTTTTACTCAAAAAAAGTCTGATTACCTATATATTTTTTCATCTTGAAATTTTAGGTACTTTTTAGTATTCGTATTATTAGATATGTATACTTTTTTCTTTTATAAAATAAATGTTATTTTCAAACAGACTAACAGCTGGAAAGTATGTAAAAGGATACAAAGATCCCACATTAAACACCAAGTAAAAGCCCTTAAAAAGTTTCTGAATGCTTAATTATCATATTTTAATACAATGAACTTGACTAAATCCATCAGCCATAACATATGTTTCAGTATATAAACATTAAAATGGTGTCCAGAATTGATTACTCACCTTTATCAAGGAGAAAGAAACTGAAACGTTGAAGTTTGAAACGTGGTTGTGGAGGAACCACCCTAAACACACGTAAAAATGTGATCTAGACAGACTTAAACCAACACCCTAAACAATCCGCTCAACAGGTTGGCTCAGTCTGAGTGGGTTGAGTTTTGAATGAAGGATCCTTTTCTCTGGGAGAGCAACTCTGATAGTTTTTAGTTTGTCATGCACGCTCAGGCTAAATTTATTCTACTGGGTGGACACAATGATTCACACTGGCTCTAAAAAAATGCATTGCATTTGCAGGAAATGTTAATAAAATGATCTGAAACAGTACTGGTAATTTTCTGTCAGGGCATTATTCATTTTTCTATGTATTATTTACAGAGTACACCCTTTAAAATAATGTTCCAAAAGGGTGTTTTTTGCAGCGATGTTCATTTTCCGTTCCTCAAAGAACCTTTCAGTGGTTAAAATAACCTTTTTTTTTTTAAGTGTAAAGAACCGTTTTTCACCATAAAGAACCTTTTGTGCAAAGGTTCCATGGATATTACAGGTTCTTCATAGATGTGATTAAAGAACCTTTATTTTTAAGAGTGTACAACACTGAGGAACAGAACAGGTAAAATTAATATAAAAATCAATTGCTATTATTATTATTTTAGAATTCCCCCTCCCCATGCTTCAATAATGCATTTCAGCATTTAAGTCAATGTATTATAAAACTTATCTAGACCACCTACTGGAAAAAAGACATTTGAGCTTTATCTTGCATAAGGCCAGCCAGTGTTTGAACATCTCTCAGCCAAAATAACCTCAGGCATAAAAAAATGACTCCAAATGCATTTTTGCAGGCCCATAACTGAGAATATTTATTAAAGCGCCACTTGGAGAGATTACTGAAAATGTCGAAGTATAAATCTACAGATTCAAAATAACAGCAGCTCAGTTTTTTTTTTTTTTTTTTGGGCAGGAACTGTGATTAAAGAATAAATTAAATGGTTGAAAAATGTTGAAACAATGGAAAAACTACATTGAAATAAAGTACAAGTCAGAAGTGGAGCTAGTTAGCCATCTGTAGTTTCTAGTCTTCTACTTGATCAAATATCCAATGGAAAGTTTCAGCGGATGAAGTCCCTGATCCTTAGATTTTGCTTGCATCTTCTTCATCCCTGTCAAAAAGATGAGGCACATTTTAAACAAGTTTTTTTTTCTTTTAATGATAAATTTTGATTTCAAAATGTGCATCATTTTACTGAGATGTCAAAGTGTAAGTGTGAATTTGAACCTGAGATCAGGTGACCTACTTTCTTTTTTGTTTGCACTGCCCCCCTGTGAAGAGAACAATCTGTTACTCTTTCTGTGAGTATATAAAGTCAAACATAAGGTTTTCGTTAGGTAGAAAATGCGTGTAAAAATTCGGAGCTACTTACAACACAAAACTGTTACCCCTCCTGCTACAAGCAGAGCTGTGAAGACCAAACCCCCGATCCTCAGCGCCTCATAGTCTAAAGAGTGCAGCAGTCAGCAGTCTAGCCAATTTTAATATTGCTTAAAAATTATATTAAAAATGTTTAATAAATGTATATTTATTATATTTATGTATTACTATTAACTATAAATAATACTATTATAAATGTGTGCGTGTGTGTGTGTGTATGTGTATTAGTGCTGTCAAATAGATTAATCGCGATTAATCACATCTAACTAAAAAATATTTTATATATATATATGTGTGTGTGTGTGTGTGTGTGTGTGTGTGTGCATTAAATATGTGTGTTAATAAATATATAATATCTGTGTGTGTGTGTGTGTGTGTATATATATATACACACACACACAGCTATTTTATATTTATTATATTTATTACGTTTTATTTATTAGAAATCATGAGCATCTGCCTCAGAATACTTACTGTAAACAAAAGGATCTGCAAAGACAAAAAAAGAGAAGAAAAGTTAGATCGCTCTTGAAAACAGACAAAAATACTGCCAGAAATGTTCTCATCGCATAAGACTAAATGTTGAATAGCAATGTAAGAAACAAACAGTTCTGCCTTACTTGCTTCAGCTTGACTGAAGAGTGCCAAGAGGACTACAGATGAAAATGAAGATATGTGACAAATCACACACAAAGAGGGAGATAAATACTGACATTAACAAGTATAAATATACACCTATACATATACTGTATTGCTAACCATAATTTACTAAAAGCTTGTTCCATCAAATCACTAAGTCCATGTATACTGTAAATGTGGACGGAAAGTCTCTTTTGAATGTTTGACCTTCAGGCCCAAGGGCACAGATCTGTGTGTGACCTTTACTGTGTACATAAATAGTCATGACTTACCTGTAAGGAGAACTAGTTCTGTGAGCTTCTTCATTTTTACCCCTCCTGGTCAAGGACACACACACACACACACACACACACACACACACACACACACACACACACACACACACACACACACACACACACACACACATACACAATAAATTAGAAAAAAGAAATTGTCTCCTAAAGGAATTGTCAAACAAAAATAAATAAATAAATAAAATTGATGATGACTGGGGCTCTAAAATGATAAATAAACGAATCATAAAAGTGATCCATACAACTTGTTTCTCAAGCTGCACTATCTCTCTGACGCGGTCATAACTTCATAACAATGTCAGAAGTAATAATGTTTAACATGTTTAATGAATCAGTTGTTTCAGTTCTCTTATAATCACCTAGTGAATTGTCCTGTTTGACGACTTTAATTCAGCTCTGTTTCTTACACAAAGCTTTCACAAGCCTTCAGAAGACAGCGCTCATGTTGTATGACCTTGATGATGCTTTTATGGTGCTTTTTTTCCCCCCAGTCCCCATTCAGCTTCATTATATTGAAAAGAATGGGCAACGTTTATGTTCCATGGAAAAAAGTAATACAGGTTTGAGCATCGAGAGAGTGAGTAAATGACAAAATTACAACTATTTTACACAAAAACTTCAAGATAAAACATACTAATGATTAATTTAAAAAATCATTTTCAATATACATCACTAACAAAGTCAGCATCGGCTACTTGCAGCACTTATAATTAGATCTGCTATGTTTCTTTCCCATGTTCAGGTCAGTGTGTGAGACGCAGAATGTTTGTTATAAGAAACTCCAGCTGTAAACGCAGCTGAGAGAAATCAGCGCTCGTGTTTTATAAGTAAACATAGAAACGACGGGTCAACGCAGTCGGGACGCAGGACACTGCTGGTGTACCCTTGAACGCCTGGAGGTGTTTTGGAAAATTTGCCCTCCCACCTCCTCTGGTTATGGAATCATCTTAGAGTGCTTTGGATCAGTAAGTCAGCACTTTCTTGATCTCACTGACCACATATGTTCCCTGACCGATGTCTAGATGAGACGCTATTTCTTTCTCAAGTTGTTTCAAACCTGTGTGAATTTCTTTCTTCTGCTGAACACAAAGGAAGATATTTTGAAGAATGTCGGTAACCAGACAGTTGATGGACCCCATTGACTTCCATAGTATAAAAAAAAAAAAAAGACTATGGAAGTCAATGGGGTCTGGTTACCGACATTCTTCAAAATATCTTTTGTGTTCAGCAGAAGGAAGAAATTCACACAGGTTTGGAACAACTTGAGGGTTAGTAAATGATGACAGAATTTTAATTTTTAAGTGAACTATTCCTTTAATGCATCTTATAGTCTAAAAATTATTATGATAATCTTATAAAACATAATTCTTCTGAATTAAGCCTTAAATTAAGGTTCCAAAAGGGGGTTTTCGCAAGAACCCTTTTTAATTTCCCAAAGAACCTTTCATTGAACATTTTAATAATCTAAAGAACCTTTGAGAAGTGGAAAGGTTCCTTGGAGGTTCTTTATGGAATCATCAATGCCAATAAATAAAAATAATAATATTTTTTAGCGTTCCAGGAAATATTTACACAAATTTCATGTAAAATTATTCTCAAAATATCTAAAATCCCATGGGGTCACCTTCAGCTTTCGACCTGATCCTGAGAGAGGATGACTTCATAGCGGTGTCAGAAGTAACAATGAAGAGTAAATTGTTCTTTTGAGTCTTTTTTATGAATCATTTGATTCAGATCATTCTTGAATTGGACTGATTCAGTTCTCTTATGATCACCTACACCTTGTCCAGCCAGTCAATTCTCAAAATGTCCACATATCAAAAATGCAATGGGGTCACCTTCAGCTTTCGACCTGATTCTGAGAGAGAATCTTTATCTAATCATTGTTAATCTTTAGTTAAATTAATAACTTAGACCATGGATTATGTATATAATCACAAATGGCACTGAATCAAACATTAATGAAAAATTTCTTAAGATCCTAACTGGCATGCAAGCTAAATCAATAATATTACAGGAGGTAGTTCTTCATTGCATCATCCCTATGTCACATTAAGCACAATCCATTATATAAAAAGAGCATCATCTTACCTTAGCAGAGGAACTGGTGGCTCTCCGAGGCGGTAGATGTTGGATGATGCTCCTCAGGTCGGGTAAACTCACAACCTTTCTGTCTTTTCTATAACCTTTAAAAATAACTCCTCCTTACTGTATACACATAAACAAAGCACAGCATATCAGATCGATGAATTTTGGGTGTGTGTATCACGTCATCCTGTCCCACTGTTTAGCCCAAAACATGACCTGTGTGTTGATGAATTACACAGCTTAAAAGTTGTTTAAGATGGAGGCCAGCATGAGTACACCGACAAATCAATGTCCTTTAAATGTTCTTTACTAGAGGTATTAAAGCGAATGTCCTTTACGCTACAGTCAACAGTAATATGACACTATGGGCCAAAAAAAATGTTAAAAAAAAATCATGAAAAAAATATATTATATATAATATGTAAATATTTTTTACAATATATGTCATTATATAATAAATGACTAAATGTATATTAAACAAAAAACATGAAATAATATATAAGAATATCATTTCTTTAATAATAATAATTATATAATAAATATATAAAATTATATATATTTATGAGATTTGAGATTCTGTAAAGGGCCTCAAGTCATTTTGATATTATATTTATAAAAAAAAAATAAGAATATGAATATATACATATACAGTGCCTTGTGAAAGTATTATACCCCTTAATTTTCCCCCACATTTTGTCATGGTGCTGCTTTGTTACACTACTTTAAATGATTTTTATTTTTTTTCACATCAATCTACACTGACTTGTGACAACTTTGCAAATGTATTAAAAAGGAAAAACTGAAATAAGTACATCGCATACAGTTGTTGTACCCTTAACTTGAAGCACCTTCAAGCCTTTTTGGGTATGGTGCGACAAGGTTTGAACATCTGCTTTCCTTCTCTGACGAGTCCCCCAGTCCCCCAGTTTTCATGTGTCCTCACTGAGGAGAGGCTTGAGTATCTCACTCTCACATAAAGCCTAGATCAGTGGAGTGTTGCAGTCATGTTTTCTCCCATCTCCTTATACCTGTATGATCATGTAAGTGACCATCAGCTTCTTGGTCACCACTCTAACCAAGGCCCTTCTCCATCGATCGCTCAGTCTGGCCAGGAGGCAAGAGTCCGGTGGCCGGTTGCATAAACTGCTTAGACTAGTCTTAAAAGTTAGTCATCTTATTATTCTTTTTTTTTTCAAAACTGGTCCTTACTTTTTAAAGCCAGTTACATAAAAGAGTAGATCGGTCTAATTTGAATTGGAAAAGTAAGACTGATCATCGCTTGTCTAACTTCTATTTGGTCAAACTAGTTCTTACGACACAGTCTTCTTAAGATAGTGGCAAAGTTTATGCAACTGGCCTAACTGGTTGTACAAACTTCTTCCATTAAGGATTATGGAGGCTGCATGCTTCTGTGAACCTTCAGTGCAGCAGATTTTTTTGTTGAGTTTCGACAGTTTTGTCTCTGAGCTCTACAGACATTTCCTTTGACCTCATGGCTTGGTTTTTGCTCTGATATCCATTTTCAACTGTAAGACCTTTTATTGAGAGGTGTTCGCCTTTCCAAATTATACCCACTTAAAGCAGTCTGTACAAAACAATGTGAAAAAGAAAGAAGGGGTATGAATACTTTTGCAAGGCGGTACATGTATATGTATATATATATATATATATATATATATATATATATATATATATATATATATATATATATATATATATACAGTACAGGCCAAAAGTTTGGACACATTACTATTTTTAATGTTTTTGAAAGAAGTTTCTTCTGCTCATCAAGCCTGCATTTATTTGATCAAACATACAGAAAAAAAATGTAATATTGTGATATATTATTACAATTTAAAATAATTGGTTTTCAATTTATTATACTTTAAATTATCATTTATTTCTGTGATGCAAAGCTGAATTTTCAGCATCATTACTCCAGTCTATCACATGATCCTTTAGAAATCATTCTAATATGATGATTCATTATCAAAGTTGGAAACAGTTCTGCTGCTTAATATTTTTTCATAACCTGTGATACTTTTTTAGGACAAAATAAAAGTATTGATTTATTTAAAAAAAGAAAAAAAAAAGAAAAAAAAAGAAAAGCAAATTTTTTAAAAATAGAAATCTTTTGTAACAACAATATGACTTACTGGTCAGTAATTTGGGGTCAGTCATTTTTTTCTTTCTTTTTTTGAAATAAATCAATACTTTTATTCAGCAAGGATGTGTTAAATTGATAAAAAGTGATAGTAAAGAAGATTTATATTATTAGAAAAAAAAAAAATATATATATATTTTTTTTAATAAATGCAGTTCTTTTTAACCTTTTATTCATCAAATATATTAAGCAGCAGAACTGTGTCCAACACTCATAATAAATCAGAATATTAGAATGTTTTCTAAAGGATCATGTGATAGACTGGAGTAATGATCCTGAAAATTCAGCTTTGCATCACAGAAATAAATGATAATTTAAAGTATAATAAATTGAAAACCAATTATTTTAAATTGTAATAATATATCACAATATTAAAATATTTTCTGTATTTTTGATCAAATAAATGCAGGCTTGATGAGCAGAAGAAACTTCTTTCAAAAACATAAAAAATAGTGATGTGTCCAAACTTTTGGCCTGTACTGTATATATATATATTTCATTATATTTTGGCAGTCTGGAAAATATTATGCATTCAATTTTATATTAATTGTGCATTGCCAAAATGTAGCACATTTGCAGATGTTCACAAGCTAAAATATCTGGAATTTGCATCAAGGCAATTAACCAAATGAGTGGTTATAAGCAAAGAAATGTCCCTTTTTAGGGTGTGCACTTGAAGAATCATCTTAATCACTGCAAAGAAAACTTTGAACAACAACAAAATAATGTATTCTACTTGTAGTAATCTCACTACAAGCTCTGATAAAGTCCAGCAATAGGTGGATTTTTTTTACACTACCAGTTACAATCATTCACAGTGAGAACAAAAATCTGCCCTACTGCACCATTACAGAAGAAATTATATTTCCTAACCACAGTATTTAAGAGTGATCAGGCAGTCAGGGAGGAGCTGCTCTCTAGGGCATCTCCAGCAAACGCAGTCATCTGAAAGATTTCACATGGAAAAACTGTCAGTGAATCCACAGCTTTATTTGTGTTGAAGAAAGAAAAAAAAAGAAAATCTGTCACACAAACCAAGACTGGCAAAATGATAAGAGCTAATGCAGTTTAACGTTCTTCATGACTTTGCATTTTAAGAACTGACTGTAAACTAAATGTGAAAGTTTGTTCTTTAAACACTGAAAAAAACCTGTTGGGGGTCTTAGAAACACGAGTAAATGCAATGAATTCTCACATACAAATTTATTTGATTGATGTACACACAGTAGAAATGCACTACACGTCTGCCACTTTTTGATTTCAATATGTTTTATTTATTTATCCTTAAATGTATTCTCACTGGGGTCGAACTGACCCCAAACAAACATCTCTATACATGATAATCACCTTTATGAAAAGTACATGCTGATAAAACAGAGTAAAAGCCTCAATAATATGTCAACTGGGTTTTGATGAGGTCAGTGGAACATATTACACAAATCTGAAAAGAAGATAATAGGTTCATTTAGAAATTACTATCACTATTATATCAGTATGTAAGAGTCCCTCTGACAAGAAGAGAACATTAAGCATTAAAATTCAAACAATGTTATTCAAAAATAACAATATAAAATATAATCTGATTTGAAATGCAGAATAGTGATTTTTTTTTTCTCATCTACATTTCAGTCAATAATGTTTACATTTTTAATTGTTATGAGCACAATCTGAAAATATCACATAATATTAAATATAAATCTGACTGTGAGCTAAACCAGATAGAGAGTTGTTGTTGTGTGCTGTAATGTGATCTCTTGTGTGTTTAATGGAGTACACATGCAAATAGCCAAAGCTTCGAAACATGTTCAGATTCGTAGTTTCTGAGAGAATCTTTAGAAACTAAACTAAAATGCTCATGGACTGATATCTACAATGGAAAACATAGCAGAATAGAAGCACTGTCGTTCCAGGGCGCCTTGAACCACCTGTGTCAATATTGACCCATCTACTATTGATCTACTCAGTCAGTACAGTCCAAAAGGCTCAGTTTGTGTCCTGAAAACTTGTCATTTAGCCTCTTAAAGCAGTGTAAAACTAATGTAATTAACGTATATCGGTCAAAGTTGTGCATCATTTACTTTCAATTAAAAACAAAACAAAAAAACAAAATAAATAAAATAAGTGCATATCGTAAACAGCAGGTATGGCAATGACATAGAGTAATTGACTATTCATTAAACAGTAGATCCGTGGTTAAATAATCCAATCTTTGTATTTGTAAGATAAACATTATGGAAAGGTGGAGTTGTTTGATGCTAAAAGTGGGATTAGCCAAAAAGACCTGGATCAATATCCCTTTGTTTTTAAGGGGAAGGTTAGGGTTAGAGATAGGAACACAGTTATGATAGATTAATAAGAATGTTCCTGCATGACCAACATTTTTTTATGTTGAACCAGAAACAAGCCCTGTTAGGAAATTAAAGAGTAACGAAGACGCCCCCTACTGGACAAGAATGAAACCTGCAGAAACACAGGCCCTTCTTTCAAATCTGGTATAGAAGATAATTGTACTGTATGTTGTAGCCTATGTTATATTTATTATATCATGATATTTGTACTATATTATTACAAACCCTTCAAATCCACATTTGTTTCTAAGCGTGAGAGGGGGTTCAGTATTGCTTCGTTTGCGTCGATTGCACGTCATCTTGGATTCCACCCACCGACCCTAAAAAAAAAACGCAGAAAAACGAGACCAAAGTTTAGAAACAACCTGTCTATAACTTAACATCTCTCAACGTAAATTAAATATATTAAAGTCAGTCAAACATACAGAACCAAATGAAACTTACTGAAGCATCGCTGCGCTTTCTCGGATCTTTTCAACAGGATATAAGCCACAACGATGGTAATGAGGGCGGATAGAAATCCTCCGATCACGTATCCGATGAGCTTCGCATAGTAAGAATCATTCGCTGAAAGACACGCACACACACACAGAGAGAGAGAGAGACATGAAGACAATTGTCTGTTCACTCACTAACACACTTTTAATTGCTAGTAACATACCGTATACATAAAGGTTTCCGATTGTGTCATTAGCACCACTGACCCTGCACAAAAAAACGGTGGCGTTATCATCTTCTGATGTTCCTGCGACTTCCCACACAGCTACATCTCCACCGTATTTAGTACGACATTCAGCTTTCATTGACTGAGGAAAGGAGAGATATTTAAGAACATTTAGAGGCTATATGGAAGATGTCCGCCACTGAATAAAAAATAAGAAAGTTAATTGCGACTTTTTATCTCACAATTCTAGTGAGACTTAAAAGGGATAGTTCACCCCAAAAATTTAATTCTGTCATTAATTGCTCACCCTCATGTCGCTGCAAACCTGTAAGACTTTCGTTCATCTTCAGAACACAAATGAAGATCTTTTTGATGAAATCTGAGAGCTTTCTGTCCCTCCATTGACAGATACGCAACTACCACTGTGACGCTTCAAAAAGTTTTAAAAAAGTTTCTAAAGAGACTTGATCACTTTAGATGATGAACATATTTAGGCTTTTATTCACATATAAACATTAATCAGCCTAAATTCAATCTATTCATCATAAAAAGCGATCGAGTTTCTTCAGAAAATTTGGGCTAAACCACTCAATTCAAATGGATTAGTGAGCAATTAATGAGAGAATTTTCATTTTTGTGTGAACTATCCCTTTAAGGGGACATGATGGTGGGACAAAATATGAGACGGGAGGAAAAAATAATAAGTCAATACTTTTGCATTCTCTCGCAAATGTTCTTCAGTCCCTCGAGAAATTTTTGTGTTCTTTGCGAGTGAATGCAAAGTTTCTCGAGGAAATGCAAAACCTTTGCGAGAGAGTACAAAAGTATTGACTTATTATTTTTTCCTCCCATCTCATATTTTTCCCCCATCACCATGTCCCTTCAGGGGCTCCGTACAATTCTGGCTTTTTTCTCGAAATTACAACTTTCTCAGAATTTTACTTTTATATCTCACAATTCTGACTTTGTAACTCGCAATTGGGAGTTTATATCTCGCAATTCTGAGGGAAATAAATTCAGAATTGAGATAAAAAAAAGTCACTATTACTATTATTTTCTATTTTCTGTTTTCTTTTTTGTTTTTTTATTCTGTGTGGAAACATATGGGGAAACATACAAAAGGGACCTGGTGGTGGGAGAGAGAAAAAAATGAGATGGGAGGAAAAATAATAAGTCAGTGCTTTTGCGTTCCCTCAAGAAACGTAAAAGTTTTTGCGAAGGAATGCAAAGTTTCTCAGGGGAACGCAAAAGCATTTTTCTCGTATCTCATATTTTTTTCCTTCACCGCGATTATTTTACAAATGAGAAATAAAATAAATACGCTTATTTCTTATTCCATTGTCCATGATATACTATATTTTAAGAAATTTTATTAAAAATATTCTAATATCTAATTTGTTAAATATTATTATTTTAGCATAAAGTATTACAATTAAAAATGACACATTCCATAAATTTGTGACACCCTGGAAGTGACATCATTTGGACATTTTCTACAGTATTGTAGAAGTAAATAATCACTTTTTTTATAGTGTTGGCTGCTTTTGTCAAGCTCGCCCATTTAAACCTGTTATCCAAGTTATTGTAGAAAAAAAAAAGAGTTTTGGGCCCAATTTACAATCATCCCAGGATGCACCACGTGTATATGCAGAGCTATAGGCTAATCTAGGCAAAGAGTGGCTACTTTTAAAGCTAGTTTTGATGGTTGATCACAGCATTTGTGTTGTTTCTTAGTTTTGACAACACCGTTATTATAAAATGTAAAAAAAAAAAAAACAAGAGTCAAAATAAAGATTTAGTAGGAGTGTCCAAACTTTTGCTAGTGTACAGAATGTTTAAAGAGAACAGTTCTTCACCTGAGCGGGTAAGTATTTGGTTGAGTCTCCTGGACAAGCCACAGAATCATTGACCTTCGAACCCATGATGTAAAATCTGATTTTTTCCGAGCCCAGGCCACTGTAACCACATTCAAAGGTGACAGTTTTCCCAGTCTCCGAGGTCACATTTTGAGGACGTACAATGTTTGTCAGGCCTAATGCACAGGAGAAGCAACAGATCACAGAAGGGCTTTGCTGATTTGACTAAGAAATGATCAACTTTTTGACTATTCTAATGGCCACACCTACACTCTTAAAAATAAAGGTTCTTTATTGTCATCAGTGGTTCCATAAACAAAATTTGACATCCATGGAACCTTTCCGTTCCACAAAAGGTTATTTTATAGTGTAAAAAGGTTCTTTTAAGAACTGTTCACTGAAAGGTTCTTTAGGGAACCTTCTATGACATCGCTGGGAAAACTCCCTTTCGGAACTGTTGTTTTTAAGAGTGTATACACAAAATAGGCAGTAAAGTCAATCTAAAAAATCAAATCAAATTAAAGGGGAAATGTTTAAATACTCTTATACAACAGAAAGGTTTGAAATATCCTTCTTTACCAACTGCTATTTGTATTGTTTTTATCCCATTACAGTTTTTCAAGTTTAAACTTATCTTGAGCTTTCCAAGCATCCCATCTTTCATAATCACAGTAATTTTCTTCAACTGTAAGCATTAGAATGAAATATGAAAACACACCGTTTGTAAGTGAAGCAAACTGCAGCACTAGGATCAGAAGCCTCATCAGATGGACAGCGGGTTGGATCTTCATCCTTCTCATGTTCTCAGTTGTCACAGGGCCACGGAAAGCCCTTTGCGCCGGCGCGGTCCCTCGAGCGATCGCTCGGTAGCGGAGCGGATGAAAGCCGTGCTCGTTCTCAGTAGACACTGTGTTGGAAACACCGTGGAGGACGAAGGATGCTCATTTGCAAGGAAACCTTCCAAGAAAGCCTTAGGCTGGACTGGGACAGACCCTATTCCAACCTTCACAGCAGCGCTCGTCGCTCTCTTTACACTTCCTTGTGTAAGCTTAGCGCCGATTTCTTTATGCTTTCCCTTTCTCCTAGCTTTATTGAACAACTATTTGAGTATGAGGCATTTTACTGCCAAAACAGTGATGTAAATTTACATCAGCCAGAAAGACACATTTTTTCCACCCAGCCTTGGTTCAGGATGCGAAGCAGTTTTTATGAAGAGTTAACTTACATGCATTCAGATTTGATATGTGTTGCATTCATTTGCACAAACCTATAATAAACAGGAGAATGAAAGAATTAGAAATTAAGAATGAAAAAGGTGAAAATTAGATTGCACCATCCCAGGCATATTATTCACATTGAATAAATACACATTACAGTCATTTTTAAATAATAATAATAATAAACATACACACACACATAATTATGCAGAATTCTAATGCACTTGATATAGCCTACAAGATATTTTGGTGTCAGACTTAATACACAGCTAACACAGACTTAACTTTAACATATTGACTAGTACCATTCAAACTTTTATTCAGCAAAGATGCATTAAATTGAGCAAAAGTGACATTAAAGACATTAATAATGTTACAAAAGATTACTATTTCAAATTGATACTATTTTTTCTCTTCATCGAAGGATCCTGAAAAAAATCAAGGTTTCCAAAAAAAAAATATGAAGCAGCACAGCTGTTTTCAACTTATAATAATATATAATAAATAATAAATGTATGATAATAATAATAATAAATGTTTCTTAAGCAGCAAATCATCATATTAGAATGATTTCTGAAGGATCATGTGACACTGAAGACTGGAGTAATGATGCTGAAAATTCAGCTTTGCATCACAGAAATAAATCACATTTTCACAGTTATTTCAAATTGTAATAATATTTCACAATATTAATGTTTATACTGTATTTTTGATCACATAAATACAGCATTGGTGAGCATGAGAGCAAACTTCTTTCAAAAACATCTTACCGCCCCCAAACGTTTGAACAGTAGTGTACATTTGTAAATATTGTTTAAACATCTAAAAGCTGATGCTTTTATGTCAAGTTTCTAAAGCACTAAAGTAACCACTGATTATTGTTTTTTATTAAAAAATTATGTCTTTATTTCAGTATTTAAAAGGCATATATTAAGGGTGCAACATTTCGATTTGTTGAAAAGAAAAAGCAGTCAGATTACAGTATGTCAAAGGTCAGAATTTCTATATTGTACATATATTCATATCAGCTACTTTCATGAACAGAAAAACAGAAAAATAAGCATATTATATAGAATAAGAGCTAAATTGTTCGACTTTTATTGTCTATTTGACAGGCTTAACGGGCTACTAAATTACAAAACAAATGTATTCAGAAGGTTATGGTACAAAATCTGGATAACAATATAGCAGCTTATAAAATTAGACATAAACTTGAATTAAACAGTGCATTGCATAGTCAAGAAGCTATTCATATATGTACATCAATATAAGCAACAATACTGACTGCCACAGCAATGAGTTTATTCATTCTGCTCTCTAAACCAGTCTTTGGTTTGTATCTTATCAATGCGTAACACAGAAAAGAAGAGAAAATAAAATACATGTAAAATGAAGTGTGTAGTTTTCATTAAACATTTTCACTGTGTTGGCCATTTAAATTTACAAAACCCATTTAAGTACATATTTTATCATGGCACATTTCACAGGCCTGTATTATTCAGTAAAATCCTACTTATAAGTTCATGTACTAAAGATTTGACTTACAGTATATGCCTTATTATTATGTAACATACACTGTACTGTACCTGTGCCACTAGTAAACAAAATTTAGATAAATACTGTAGATTGAGATAAAGTCCTTGTCATATTTAGGATCAGGATAAAATAAATTGTATTTTTCTTCCTGTCTGGAATCCATATTATGTCTGTTTGTACAGCATTTTATTACTTAAAAAAAATAAAAAAAATTCTCTTTATTTATTTTATCTATTTTTATCTGACAAGCTGAACATGACCATATATTTAATTCTTCTTGATGCCAAACACTCTGTACAAACCAGCAATAAACTAGGATAAAAATATCATTGAATGTTTTACAAAAATATTTATTATTTCATTTATTTGTTTATTATATATATATATATATATATATATACACACACATATATATATGTATGTATATATATATATATATATATATATATATATATATATATATATATATATATATATATGTGTGTATATATATATATATATATATACTGTATATATATATATATATATATATATATCCATACGCACGCACGCGCACACACACACACACACACACACACACACACACACACACACACACACACACACACACACACACATAAATGAAATAATAAATAAAAATGTATATCCTGCCTTCATTCAAATATGATTAAAAAGGAGATTTTGTAAGCATATTGCATATTGTGTTTGGAGTCAATTGTTTTATTTGTCATTTATAATTTTTGGCCAGGCTGTCATTCAAAGAAATTATGAATGCTTGCAAAAACAAGAGAGAACCAATGAAATATTAATAATTGATTATGTTGTAGTCAGTGTCTGCTTTTTCCTGTCAGCTTGTTGTTTTTCTATGCATTTGTTTTGCATATTAAAACCTGTAGTTGTAGTTGGCCAAATAATTTTGTTAGATAAATACCTTAACCAAGTTTTGTTCTACCCTCATATTTATAATTACAAAATATTACATATTACATTATATTACATTAATAATATATATATTTGTTTTTTTGTTGATGGTTTAATCGAACTTGTAGGGTCATTAAAAACAAATATCCCCTCAAGACATCCCTTTTGGCCACTATTGTATGTGTGTGTGTGTGTATATATATATATATATGTGTTTTTTTATATATTTTTTTTATATATACTGTATATGAGCGATATTGTGTTGAGCCAAAATTGCTCATTTGATTATCGTACTATGCTTTGGAGACACGTTTTACGGTAAAAAAGAAAACACATTTTATGGTAATTGCCAGCATCAGAAATGGTTCTTGACCTCCATGAGTCAGATATTGCAAAAGATATTTGTCCTTGAGACAGGATGATCATCACAGAACATCAGATCAACATCAGACGTCTGATCTCAGCCACAGATCCGAGCAAAACCAATCTGACCTCAACGGGCAACATTTCAGTCTCATATAAAACATTTCTCCACTCTGAATGGCTATGGTGTAACCGCCCGTGCCATTTTGTGCACTCCTGGGGAATTCTCATACATCTATGGAGGTAAACGTGAGAGGAAAGTGAGGTAAAGTTTGTTTTAATGATATGTAGATAAGCTGCTGAAAGTGTGCCGGTCATCCAGCATCACTCACCCTCATGGCTGTAGAAATCCAGGGCAGAAAGCGTGACACACGGGTGTAGACGCCGGGCTTCTTGGCCATGGCACAGCCTGTGCCCCAGCTTACCACTCCCAGCAAACGATAGCGGCTGGTCTTAGACAGGACATCCGCCGCTACAAAAGGACCACCACTGTCCCCCTGACGTCATATGAGAGATGATATCATGTCATATCAGTGCACAATGCCACAGTAAATGGAAGCTAAGCAGCTTCATTAAAAAACATTTGAAACATGCAACTTTTCTAAAAGTGTAACCACATTTCTAAAACGGACTGAATGATGCCGTTTTATTTCAGTAACACTTTTATATTAAAGGGTTAGTTCACCCAAAAATGAAAATTCTGTCAGTAATTACTCTCCCTCATGTTGTTCCAACCCCGTAAGACCTTCGTTCATCTTCGGAACACAAATTAAGATATTTTTGATTAAATCTGACAGCTGTCTCACTCCTCCATAGGCTTCTAAGACACTAGTGACACTAGTGACTCCAGTGGCTCAATCTTAAGTTTATAAAGCGACGAGAATACTTTTTGTGCGCAAAAACAAACAAAGATAACGACTTCATTCCACTATTCATTTCCTTCTCTCATTTCCTTCTCTCAGGCTCACTATTGGCCGACGCTGGTCATGTGTGTGATGCGTGTGAAGTGCAACACAGACGCGCTGCGCTAAAACACTACGTGAAAAAACTCGAGGCCCAGAGAGAAGGAAATGAATAGTGGAATAAAGTCGTTATTTTTGTTTGTATTTGCGCACAAAAAGTATTCTCGTCACTTTATAAACTTAAGATTGAGCCACTGGAGTCACTTGGACTATATTAACGATGTCTTTAATGCATTTTCTGGGCCAGCAAGTTATAGTGTCTTAGAAGCCTATGGAGGAGTGAGACAGCTCTCAGATTTAATCAAAAATATCTTAATCTGTGTTCCGAAGATGAACGAAGGTCTTACGGGGCTGGAACAACATGAGGGTGAGTAATTACTGACAGAATTTTCATTTTTGGGTGAACTAACCCTTTAAGGTTTAATTATTATAATAAGTTCATATTAGTTAACTGCATTAGTTACCATGAACTAAAAATGAATTCTTGCAAAGCATTTATTAATCTCAGTTAATGTTACTAATACATTATTAAGATCAAAAGTTGTATCTGTTAATATTATTTAATGGACCAGAGCTAACATGAACTAACAATGGTTAGTTGTATTTTTATTAACTAACAGTAACAAAGATGAATAAATATGGTAACAAATTAACAAATGTCTTGCTCATTGTTAGTGTTAGTTAATGTATTTACTGATGTTAACAAATGAGCCTTACTGGAAAATGTGTGTTACCCTTGTTTTAGTACTATTATATATTCTCATAATATTTATTACTTTTTAAATAGCTTTTTATTTTGTATCTTACTTTTAGTTTTTTTTACGTTTTAGAAATTGTATGTTTTTTTATATAATTTTTGTTAGTTCTTTTTTTATATTTCGATTTCTATTTATTTCAGCGATTTTAGTACTTCATCTTCAACTTATTTTATTACAGTTAGTGGCCAAGGCTGGTCTTGCAGAGGACCACCGCTGTCCCCGATAAGAGACGATACCATAACTGAGCTCATATCAGTTCACAGTTCCACACAGCCACATGTACATTAGTTATGAATGTCTCCCTCTAGTGGCTGTGTGCAGCGCTGCTCAGTGATGTTCAGTCCTGGTCCTGGAGATCCACCGCTCTGCACATTTTGTATGTCTCTCTTATCTGACACACTTAATTCAGTTCACAGAGCTCTCACCTAAAGAGCTGATGATCTGAATCAGGGGGTGTAAATAAGGGGACTGTGTACAGAGGCATTGGAGGGCCCATAAGGATCCCTACAGGGAGGGAATATACACTCACGCGGTAACACGAGGGGGCCAGATGCTCTAAACTGTACAGGGGGTCCACTTATCCTAGAGACACCACTGGCGGTGGGTCCCCAGGACCAGGACTGAAAACCACTGATCTAGACTGGTGATGATATTGTACCTGGCAGGAGTCGGTTCCTCCCTTCTCATAACCAGCACAGAACATGGTGGTGGTGACCTGGTTGTCATAGTAATCAGGACCATTGCACACAGTATCACTGATGATGGGCACATGGGCTTCCTGGAGGACGTTGGCTTGAGTGCCTGCAAGAAGTAAAGACACATGAAGGAGGGAGTCAGAGCGATGCACAAACAAAAGTTTATGATTTCTAGAATCCTTAAGTGAATATTGAGGGTTTTCAACCTAGTGTCATCCGTTGCCTTCAAGTCATGTTAATGTTCATATTTAAAAGAAGTGTAATGCATTTCACCGTTGCCTTACTTATTATAAAAAGCAGTTGATAACAGTGTGTTGCATTGTCACTTTTTATGGGAAGTGACTTTTGCTTTACATTTTCTCTGTTGTGACATTGGACAAGGACATAATAAGTTATAAAAATTGTGAATGTCATGATACATTGTATCCTGTGATGTAAATGCATTTGTGTGGCAAAGGTATGGAAACACATTTATGACATTGCATGAACATTATATGCGAATATAAGCACAAATGCATTTTCACAGGAAACATTCATGATACTCACGATTATAATCTTTAGAACTTACTACTATGATCCAGGCCAATTCGTTTCAGGCATGTTTCTCATTTTCCAATGGTGATTCAGTTGCAAATCGGCTGTGTTTATGTGCATTAATCTCATAAATATGATCATTCTGACATGACATGAGGGCTGGCATGCTGTCAATTACTAATACGTGACACTCAGTGTTTATGAACAAACAGGTAATGTGTTTATAGTAAATGAGAGCTTAAGTGGACAGCATCATGAATAATCATTTAATACATTCAACTTTTCTAAAAGTATAACCATTTCATTATCATTATATACTATATAGTATTCATTATATATATATATATATATATATATATATATATATATATATATATATATATATATATATAATAGTATTATTAAAGTAATATTATTATTTTATTTTATTTATTTATATTTATTTCAGCTTTAGTTTTAAATTTAAATGAAAAATCTTAAATAAAATAAGTTGAATATTTTCAACTAATATTTACAGTATATTTTACTTTATTTATTGTATTATTTAAATTAACAAAGATTTAGTTAATAATTCCATGTGAAACAATAATTAATAATTAAGAGGAGTACTTATTATGGAAATAATATACCTAAAATACTTAATGTAATGTAACTTAAATTAATGCAATTAAACCGGCCTGGTTTCACAGACAGGGCTCAGATTTAGGCCTTAGTTCAATTAGGACATTTAAGTTTCTTTTATAAACGTGCCATAAAAAAAATAAAAAAAAAATAAAAAAAAAAACATTATCGGTGTGAATCTTGAGACAAAACAATGGCACAGAGATATTTTAAGTATATTTGCCAGTGCAAATTGCTTTCAGTTAAACCAGTTCAAACATGCATTTTAGTCTGGGACTAGGCTAAAGAAAACCAGAGATACAAGTGCACTGCATAATTCAATACTATTAAGTATTAACTATTACTATTAATTAAGGGATAACAACACTGGAATGACGTGATAGAATCAAACTCAATAAACATAATCAGATATTCCCCCACCAAGAAAAGTATTTTATACTAAAGCATTAATTTAAGTGCTTTTATGTGTTTAAAAGTAAAAAAAAAAAAAAAAGTCTACTGTTTATAGAAACTGAGGGAAGTTGAAATGATTGCCTGGTAACTGACAGAAGTTCACACACGTGGTTAATTCAAGCACAACAGCACTCACACAGGTCACTGACACAAAGGTCAAAGAGAGTCTTGAGTTCCAGGTAAAGATGATAAACACTGTAATACGGCACAACAGTGACCTTTAAATAAAGACACAGAATGAGACATTACTAACCATAATACTCCATGTTACCCCAGCCAGTTACTGTACCTATCTGCCCATCCGCCAAACGCTGGCCGTAGGTCGGAAGACACACTGGCTGTATATAATCTAAAACACCAAAAGAGATTACGTCAGCTGGGGAAGGAAAACAGTTTCACACACAGTCATTCACAATTCTCACGCTCTATCTCCTTTGACCTCGTGTAGCTCCGCCCCTTTTTAGCGCTGCTTGTTGTGTTCACTCTTCCAGTTTGTATTTCCACAGCATGAAGGTAAGATCTTACGGATTTATGAATGAACTGCTTGTTTTAAAATCTTCTACTGATATCTGTTATGACATTCGCTTCAAACATTGCAATGCTCACGATAACTGTCGTTAACTATAGACCCATTTTCAGTTGGTAAACATGGTGACGTTTTTTGTGGGCGGAGCTTAGGTGGTGGTAGAACGATCCCTCTGGTCGCTTCACTAATGTTAGTTTGTTAGCTTGTTTTTTAATAATGACTCACTGTCCAGGACCACAATTGTTATTTGCAAAAGTTAATTTTAAAGGAGAACTCCGGTCAATTTTAACATTGAGCTCATTTTTTTGTACATTTGGAGTGCTGTCAGTACAGAGAACAACGGCAAAAATCGGTGTTGCCTACACCGTGTTATCCTTTTTAAAATTTGCACCCTGTTGACTTCAATGGGGCACGTTTTAAATCTGCTTTTAGCCTCTTAACATCCTTGATGTGTCATTACAAGTGCCCAGCATATACCTGTATTTTCTTCCTGTTTTCGGTCGAAGTCCACAGTAGTCGATTGTCGAGTTCACGCGCATAGGTTTAGTATCTATGATCACGCGCGTGAACTCGACAATCGACTACTGTGGACTTCGACCGAAAACAGGAAGAAAATACAGGTATGAGCGCTGGCTGAATTAACTTCATTTTTATTCATATCTTTCACATCTACTGCAGTCAGATTCACCCGTGTTAACTCTGAAGGAATCACTCACAATGGCTGGGCACTTGTAATGACACATCAAGGATGTTAAGAGGCTAAAAGCAGATTTAAAACGTGCCCCATTGAAGTCAACAGGGTGCAAATTTTAAAAAGAGGATAACACGGTGTAGGCAACACCGATTTTTGTCGGACCCGTACACGCTCAGTCAATGGATGGACGATCTGACAGGATTAACGTTAACGCTATACCTCGGGTTGAGTGGCCTGACTTCTACACCTACCTGATAGAGAAACTGAGTGTAAAGAGAAACTGAGGGTATATAAATCTTTAGATGCCTATAACTGTACTAAATGGCCACGTACAAGACTTGTGTGGTAGCCTACGATCCGCAGTTCTGCCTAGCCAGCGCCAAGGCCAGACAGAAGACGACAATGTAAAGAGTGACATTACGCTGCAATTTTAACGATTTGAATATTTTCTAGAAATAAAAATTCCAGATACAGCATATTCATTTTTTAACTATGTATTTGATTACCCTTTCTTACCAGGTTCTTCAAAAAGTCTAGTCACACAAAACAATGTATCCAATCATAGATGATTCACAAATCATTTAGAAAACATTATGCGATAAAATTTCAAATTGGAGCCTGTACTCCGTCGATTATTACACCCAACAACACAACAAGAGGACATTTAATAACAATAATAATAATTTAAGCTCCTTATTATGTAGCCAAATCTATGCTGGTTCTCTGTTGTGGAAAAAAGGTTCTTTAGATTTTTTTTTTTTTATATTCTTCACACTAAGAAAAAATAGGTTATTTTAAGAACTGTTTGCTAAAAGGATATTAAGGAACCAAAAAATGGTTCTTCTATTGCATCACTGCGAACCCCTTTTAACCTTAATTTTTTAGAGAGAAAAATCCAACATATTTCCTGTCAACATTCTGTTTAACTACAGAAAACTGTGAATATGAGCAAAAGCTTTGTCCTCCAGGAAAAGTACTGTCTTTTGTTTCGACTCAAGGCCGCGTGGAAATAGAGGAGCTTTGTTCTCAAGACGAGCAACCTGAGACCAGAGGGAGGATTTACTATAATGCTGTGTGTTCACCCAGACAGGCCTGTAACATACCACTACTACCTAATGAAAAACACCTCAAAACAAACTCCAATTAAACTGCTGCTAGCAAAGATTTGTCCTTGTTACACAGAGACATATCTTTTATGAACAAATTATTTTATAAAAAAAATACCTTTGTGTTAAGATGCTATTTACTGTAATATTTAAAAGACACTTTTATTCAGAGTGGTTAAAGCAAACGTTTCCAATCATTTTTCTGTCCACACCAAAAGCAAAAATGCAGCCAATCAGAACAAATTGGATATTTAATATGTATTTACATGAAGCCAGATTTTGGCCAAGGAAATTTCAATGTGCATATATTCCCTGAGTTACACTTTATTTTAATGGTCCTTAAAAATTCGGTTGTCTATAAGTAACGTTGCACCTACATGCCGACTAATTCTCATTAGTGTATTAGTAGATTATTAGTAAACTGTTAGGTTATAGGGTTAGTAGAATAAGTTGACTTGCAAAGTGACTTATAGTCAGTAAATGTCTGTTTGGGAGACAAATGAAGTGTTAGCAGATATTACAGTCTACTAATACTCCAATGACGGCTAGTTGACATGTAGATGCAATGTTACTTATAGTCAACAAAATGTATAAAGAGGACCATCAAAATAAAGTGTTACCATTTTCTGTAGTTCAGTGTAAAAACTCACCAGTGAACTGCAGAGGTTTTGTCAGCGCCAGGACTGCAATGTCACGACTGTTGTCGTCAATGTTGGCGTCGACGAAGGGCAAGTAGCTGCTGTGGTAGACAACAGTCTTCACCTCGGCAATCACAACATTCTTACGGATGGGAGTGTTGTAGATCGATCCCATGAGAACCCGCCAGCGTGACACGTGGCGATACCTCCTGAGGATACAAGCCTGAGAGTGAGATCTTGCAGATAGATGTTTCTAGTTGTTATCATGTTGCTAACATGTTTTAACACATTGCTAGCACGTTTTAGCATGGTTTTAAAGATAGGCCTACAATCAAAGATGGACCGATAGACGTTGCTACCCATTTTAGCATGGAGCTAGCATGTTTTAGCTTGCTTAGAAGTTGTTCACATGGAGCTATAGCTTGTTTTAACCTGTTTCTAGATGTTTTTAACATGCTAACATTTTTTTACACACTGCTAGCATGTTTTAGCATGGTTTTAAAGCCATGCAATCTGTAAGATAGATAGCTAGATATATGTTGCTACCATATTTAACAGGGAGCTAGCATGTTTTAGCTTGTTTCTGAAAGTTTTTAGCATGTTTTAACACATTGTGAGCTTAGAATTATAAGGTTCTGTCTCCTTTTAGGGTAGTTCTGAGATATTGAGCATCAAAGTTTTTACATCCCAGCTGGCAATGGAGAGATGGAACCTTTTTATTTTATTAATAACAACTAACAAAATATTTGTTTTACAAAAATAACACCACACAGGCATTAATAAACACCTAATGGATCAGATTATGTCAAAAACTCAATTTCGACCAAAAGTGGAGATAGACCCTTATAATTCTAAGCTCATGACATTGCTAGCATGTTTAAGTAAAAAAATATCAAGTCACCTTCATTTATATAGCGCTTACTATACAGATTGTTTCAAAGCAGCTTTACAGTGATAATAGGAAATGAATGCAACAAAGATTGTTTTGGTTGTAAATCAGATCTAGAAGAAAGTCATTGTCCAGCTTAAGTAAGTTTTTGATTGATTCATTTCTGTTGTAAAAATGATTAGTTATTAATTTGGGGGCTGCTTACACCACACAACTTTCAACTGAAAACAGAACATTTTTAATGCGTTCTGGACGTTTGAGAGTATGGGTTTAAAATGTGTGTCACTCACTCAGGAAAGCAGTGTGCAGCACTGACAATCCAGCGATCGGAAATGATGGATCCACCGCACTGGTGAACTCCATCATACTGTAAGCTGACCTGCCACGGCCACGAACCCTGGCGAGCATCGACACCCCCCACGATCCGCTCTTCAGGAAGCATACGACGACCACAGTCTACAGCGATAGAGAGTCAACAAATCATGTTGCCTATTTGCGGTGAAGAAATATTCTAAATGCTACAAAATGAGTAGTAGCACTTACCCTGACAAATCACCTCTAGTATCTGACCTTTGTCACATTTACTGAAACAGAAATGAAACATCAGAATGTTAAGACTATTGCAACCGGTTCTTAGCTTTTTTTTATTTTTTTTAATAATCTTATTATAATTTAAAATAAATGTTTTCTATTTGAATATATTTAAAAATTTAATTTATTCCTGTGATGCAAAGCAGAATTTTCAGCATCATTACTCCAGTCTTCAGTGTCACATGATCCTTCAGAAATCATTCTAAAACGCTGGCTGATTATTATCAATGTTAAAAAAGTGTTTGCTGCTTAATATTTTTGTGGAAACCATGATTGCAACACTATAACATTCAAAGGTTTGTGGTAAGTAATTTGGTAATGTTACAAAAGATTTCTATTTCAAATAAATGTTGTTCTTTTGAACTTTCCGTGAATCAACGAATCCTGAAAAAATTTCACAGTTTCCACAAAAATATTAAGCATATCTATTAAAGGTTTTCAAAATGGATAACAGTAAGAATCATTATTAACTGAGCAGCAAATCAGCATATTAGAATGATTTCTGAAGGATCATGTGACACTGAAGACTGAAGTAACGATGCTGAAATTTCAGCTTTTGCCATCATAGGAATAAATACAGAAAAAAAAAAAAAAAAAAAAAAAAAAAAAAAAACAGTTAATTTAAATTGCAATAATATTCACAATATTACTGTTTTTATTTTATTTGTGATCACATAAAAGCCTGGGTGAGCATAAAAGACTTCATATCATAATTATCAGAATAGTTATAAAATCATAATTATTCCAAACTCTTGACCAGTAGTGTAATCAAAGATCAAGAGAGCGGCCAGAGAGTGTATTTCTCCCTTGATGGCCATTGCAAGCAACATATTAAATCACAAATATTTCAATATATTATAGATTTTATTTTTATTTTGTAATAATTTTTTGGTAGACTCTTTAAAATGCTAAATGTATAGCTTGCTATAGAGAATGCTAACTGAGAGCTTTCTCCAGATATTATAGTCCCCCTTGGTGCAAACAATGGCTAAAGGGGAACTGTTTAAAAGTTTCTTTTTTTAAATTCAATTTGGTGATGTTCATGGTGCATATATTTATATTTAATCAAATGAAAAGGTAATGTCTTACCAAGGATAGAGGGCTGTTTTTATCTTCTTCCCGTATGTTAACTCACTATCTTTCACGCAGAAAAAATCTCGCTCACCACCATTATCAGGAGCACATGTGGCTGAGACATTTACTGCACTGAATGGAAAGAAAAAATGCAAATCAAGACATAACTAAAACAGTGATGAATTCCAGTCAACAACTGAATCTGGCTTGACTAAATGAATGTCTATACCTGAGAAACAGTGAGCCTGGCATGCTTGTTTGTTACCTGATGAAGCCCATCTCCTCACAGCTGATGTTGGCGATGAGCTGGTTGACGCTGGACGAGCAGACGTGTCTCCATCTCCGCTGGGTGGAGTCGAACACTCTCAGCCTCTGGTCAGCTGCACTCACCTGCACTGCAGGACATAACGAAGACAGTCCGGGGGTTCATACTATTTTAGATTCATATACATTTAGTAGACTTTTTTCAAAAACACAAAAATTACCTACATACATGTTTAATAATTAGGGCTGTAACGATACCCTAATGTCACGATTCGATAATTATCACGATACTGAACTCACGATACGATATTACCGCGATACTCCAAGACATATGGTAAAAGGTTAACCAAAAATGTACTGTTGATTAAAACGCAAAATTTGGTATTACATTGTGGGTGTAAATGAATAGAATTGGTAACCCAATTCACAGGACAATAGAGACACCAAACTAAAAATATTCATGATTCTGAAGTGGAAAATACAGAATTAATTTAGATTTAACTATATATTTAAAATAATGTAGGCCACTTTTTACTGGTAACATGAGACATTTGGCATTATCAGGATCCACAAATATTCCCCCATTGCATTATTATACATTATATTCAACATTATATATAGTAGTTTAGTGTAGTACTGACACTAAAACTCTGTAAACTTGAATTTTTTTCTCACATAGTAATTTGTATTTTGGGTGAACTACACAATACATATTGTCACTATCCACGATACATAGTGTTGCATTTTTGTATTGCGATATATTGTGACACAATATATTGTTACACCCCTAATAATAATATTATTTAAAGCTGCAGTCCGTAGTTTTTCCTCTTTGTCGCCATCTCTGTTCGAAATCTGCAATTGCAGTCATTCGCGGAATTATCAACTTTACGTGGGTTGTGCCTCGGCTCGGCACAGCGCGGATGAATCCAGTGTTTTGAGGAGAATGTGCGGCTGTCAGTCGCCGCCGGTGTGGATACTGTCATTCGCAATCACAGATTCTACTTTTTCGAAGTATGACCAACATAAGAATTTTCACCGGAAAATGTCGTCTGAACAAGTAACATCCACTTTTGTTCTGAGCAACTAAGGGGAAAAAAGCATTGCAGTAAATCACGCTGATTAAATCTATCGATCGCTTATCATATCACGACAAACCGTGCAAATTATACTTTGTTCTCAAATTGTTAATGTAAACAACATCAGCTCTGCGTGACTACATTTAACGCCCTTCCGATATTTATCCTTGTTTTCGCGTGGGCCGGTTGCAGTCTCTTTTTTTCTCTAGCCACTCCGAAGTCCGAAGTCTTTTGCATTTTACAACGGGTGAATCTCCAGTTGGTGATTGTCGTTTGAACCTTTCTGGATCCGCCATCAAATTGATAAGTTTATTTATATCATGTGCTGTGAGAAAAGGCTATAAATCTCCACCTCGAACATCCTCACACTCATAGCCTACAAGCCGAGACTCTTCTTTATGTATACAGATGTGACGTAATGATGTAAAGACATGCTCGAATTTCCCGCAGAATTCCGCCAGTACCACTGGAATTAAAAACTTTATTACAAGCTTACCGTTTTGAATCCAGCTAAGGCAAGCAGATAGTTTATTTTGGATAATTTTTAACCCAAAAAAGTTACGGACTGCAGCTTTTAAATATAATATTAATTAATTAAAATGTAATTAAAAATGAGCAATGCTTACCATCAAATAATCCAGTATCTTCTGTTGTTCTAAGATACGTGACTGAAAATCAAACAAACAGAACAAGTGTAATGAGTCTCTGGAGAGACTGCAGTATTCCATTAAATCAGCCGTTCCTAGAAGCAAACCAGAATTCCCAGAAAGCCGAGCCGAAAGTCTTACCAAGGGCCCAGATGGCGGCTCCCAGTCCCCCCAGTATGATCAAGATCACGGCTACCGCAGCGACCACACGATACGGACTGAAGATGGTCATCCCTGGACTTCCTGTAGGACAGAAACCAACAGGACAGTACATGTATTTAATGCAGTAATGTGAGATTTTGTGAATGTTAAAATACATGCTTGTGAGCAAACACATAAATCATGACAAAGCTGATGAAAAGAACAGAACCATGAACAAAATCAATAGTCCAAAGTCATCAATTCCTCTCTGCTAAAGTAAACGGGGACTGGATCGCAGTGTCATGATCAGCTCTCTCTCCACACACGCACACACACACACACACACACACACACACATTAGGTTTCCATGTTTTATGAGGACATTCCATTGACATAATGATTTTTATACTGTACACACAGTAATTTCATTCTCTTAACCCTAAACCTACCAATCACAGAAAACTTTCTGCATTTTCAAAAAAACATCACTTAATATGATTTCTAAGCTGTTTTCCTTATACCAATTTTTTTTTACATTTTATCCACATGACATAGAGTATACATGGACCACACACACACACACACACACACACACACACAGAGAGAGAGAGAGAGAGAGACATGTCAGCATGTTCCAGACAAAATAGATGTAACCATGTCAGTGATATTGACCAATGCCAAAAAACATAATATCCAGACCTGCATGCACTGATCATTTACCAGTTCTACCATTTACAAGCCCTACTTTATTATCTCCTATGATTATATGCTCAATCAATAGCCATTATCATCCTAGATAAAACACCCACCGAATATAAATATGACTTTGAAATACACATGACTTGTGTATCCTGCTTCTCAGATGTTCATTCTGAGAAAAACACCCTAATAATCTCACATGTGTCTCTTTTAGAGTTTCAGAGGATCTCAACAATGCCATACTTTGCTCAGATTTGCCAAGATATGGAAACAAAAGTTAAAGATTTCAATATGACCACAAACATGTCTAAATTATGTATTCAAACCATTAATAAAATATAAATAAAATTACATATTAATAGCATATACTCTTTTTTGGCTACTGTCTTATTTTTTTTTAATTGTTTGCTTCTCCTGACGTGAAAGAATCCAATAACAGTAGAAAAAGAGAAGGAAAGAAAAATAATAATATTTCCTTTTCAATAAATCAAAATGATAAAGTTTAAAGAAAATAATATATTTTTATGTTATTTTAATATTTAACATTTCTTTTTAAAGATATATTATTTCAGAATTTTTGTTTTTATTGCCTTGCCATATTGTCCTTAAACTTAACTTAATGGACACATTTTTCTTCATTTTCACTTTGATTTGATTTACTCGTGTTAAAAAAAGAAGAAGAATGCATCCTAACATTGTTCTTAAGTGTACATTTTGATTTCTTTTACTTTTATTAAAAATCATAATAGGTGGCTTTCCTGCAAGTGCTTGATGCTAAATGTGTAAAATACTGTCATAGGTAAAAAATCTTATTTTTAAGGAAATAATATTCAGTTTTAGACTTCATGAGCTCAAAAATAGCAACCTTTGCACAATAATACAGGCCAGAATCAAACCTGCATCCCCTGCATTTCAAGCACACGCCTTTACTGTACCAATGTGCCACGGCTCCAACCAAAATAAACTATATTCATTGACAAGACTCAATATGCTCCACCTAAAATAAACATTGATCACTGCAGGACCATATTCTGTGGGCTTTTTAATAATATTTAAAGATATCCTATTGTACATTTTCATCTTCGGTGTGTAATGTTACTATTGAAAAAGGTCTGCAAAGATACACAAAGTCACTCCAAAGGAATATACTGTCGCACAACGCGTGTACACACACTCTGCTTATCACACACACAGGGATGCGTAGCAGCACACAAACATGCCAAATATTAAAAATTGTTAAAAATTAAAGGATTACAATGTAAAAGATTATTATTGTGTTCATAAAGATATGGTTGAATCCGGCTTGTCCCGTAGATGGTCTGCTTGCCCGCTTTAACCTTGCGCACAAGCTGATCCTTGCTAGAGAAGCGTTCAGTTTTTCCACTTGCAAATTCCGCCATATAAATAGCGAATCCTCCATAGCATGAGCGCAACTGACTTATAAAGGGAATGGGAGATGAGACTCTGATTGGTTAATTGCACGTTACGCCTAAAACATACCCAATTACTCATTAAGAGAACAGAGACAACCCTATAGACCATGCGCCGCGCGCCAACCATGTTTCCCATCGTTAAACAATAGCAAAAGTGGATTTGGATGCCCTAAGTGCACCATGCGCTTTAGACCATGTGCTTGGATCCTTAAAATATGGCCCTTAATCTCTATATCAGTGCATACTTTTTTTTTTAATGCCCTGAAACGCCTCCATTGCAGTCTTGAGTTTTCTTCCGGGAAACGAACACGTCACAATATTCTTCATTTGAATAATTCCCGCTCAAGCCATATGCGGAAAAGGGAGGTGAGGTCTGGTTGAGTTACGTTAGTAGTGTGTTTAAACTCGCGGTTGACCAATCAGAACACAGTGTGCTTTTCAGAAGGAGAGGCTTCATAGAGACAGGAACTAAACAGGGGTGCGTTTCCCAAAAGCATCGTTAGCCAACTATGGTCACAAGTTCCATTAAACTCTATTGGTAACGACAGAACTTGCGCACACCCCAGAGCGTTACTGACAGACTGGGAGAGGGAGAGAGAGATGAAGCAACAATGTATGTGAAAAATAATGTGCTATTTGAATATTCAAGCATGAAAACCTATTTCAGACAGAAGCTCTGGTGTGATGATTAACAGTAGGCCCATCCGACATGCAGAGATGTTCTGTCTGATAAGCCCAGAGCAAACAAACACACAAAACAGGTTACCGCAGCTCTGCAACAGGGCCGAACGCACAACCCTTTGCATGGGTCATAGGGACGCATTACATAGAAACAGTCTTTATAGTATTTCAAGTATTTCTTTTGATCCTCATGGTGCAAACAAGCAAATGATGCTAGATGTTTCTGATAAGAATAGATGAAATGGTGGGGAATCGGCAGCTACTTTTCCATGATTCATTGAATTGTAATTTCTAAGACCAGGAGCTGAGATAGGAATGCTATATTCTCTAACATTATTTCTTACACTACAGTATGTAAGTAGTGATGTACAGATACACTGTAAAAAAAAAAAAATCCGTTGAATTTACGGTAAAAAACTGGCAGCTGTGGTTACCAGATATTTACCGTAAAAAAGGTTTTAGGTTTCACAGACTTAAAATTTACAGTAATAAACCGTATTTCATTATCTGATATAATGTTAATTTACCAATCTATTGAAGTATTAATATCTGTTTTGTACCATTGTAATACACTGACAACCATCAATCACAGTGGAGTTGAGTCACATGATCAATCAAAGCTCATCACAAGCAGCTTTTACACAATCAAGTTTTTATGATTATGTTTATGTTTATATATATAAATATATAAATATATATATATATAGCTGCACAGTGTCATTCACACAAACATTAAACACCATCATGGTAACACACATGAAATTTTTTAAATACAATAAACATTAATTTAACAACATTAAATGTAACATAAAACCCTAATGTACATAACTGATTAGAAAAAAACTAAGAAAACTATGACGAAACATAGTTATTTCAACAAAAATACATCAAATGTGAAGTGTCACGCAGGGAATTGTGGGAATGTCAAATTACAGTTTTTCACTGTAAATTATACAATGACTTGTTCGTTTTCACTTCCAAAAACTTTTAATTTAACAGTATTTTACAGTAAAATTACATTAAATATACCATTAGATCTATCACAGTTATTTACCCTATATAGTAAGGAAACTTTCTGTTAACCAATTAACAGTTTTTCACTGTAGCATTTTTACAGTCTTTTACTGTTAAAATCACGATAATTTTTTACCCAGTCATAAGAGTACAATAAAATCTAACATGGTCATCACATGTGAAGTGAAATATTTATTAAGCAGTAATGACTAACTGTATTTTACCCGGCTCATTACACAATTACTTTCCCAATAAATGAATTATGAAGAAACTGTTTTGTTGAACTATGTGCAAAATAAAGACGGGAAGTGATGCAAAACTAGAACATCTACACTAAATGTTTGGGGTCAGTAATATTTTATTTTTTAAAGAAATTAATATTTTCATTCCTCAAAGACACATTAACTTGATCAGTAAAGATTTATAATGAATGATTAGAATCATGAAAACAATGTATTACTGTTTCAACAAGAATATTAACATTGATAATAATCAGAAATGTTTCTTGAGCAGTGTATTAGAATGATTTCTGAAGGATCATGTGACACTGAAGACTGGAGTAATGATGCTGAAAATTCTGATTTGACACCGATGGAATAAATTACATCAAATAGAAAAAAAGGTATTTTAATTTGTAAAGGTATTTCACAATATTACTGTTTTTACTGTATTTTTATTAAGTAAATGCAGCCTTGGTGAGCAGAAGAGACTTCTTTCAAAAACTAAACAATAGTACTAATCCCTTACTTTTGAATGGTAGTATATGTAGAAAATCAGTCATGAATTATGCAGTTTAGCATCCTTAAATTCCCATTATTGACCATTCAGAAAGTATTTCAAAATGCATCTAAATTATGAAATATCTAGATGTTGGACTGAATCTATATGAGAACTGTTGTAATTCTAGTTGTGAAACATCTTGGTCATTGATACAAACTGTAAAAAAAATTAAATTAAATAAAAAGCCATATCCATGTAAAAAGAGAAAAGGCAAAATGTGACCATCCAAATCTCACCATGACTCTCAACTGACCAGTGACGTTTTGTTCAAGCCCAGCTTTGAATAGTTACATTAGAGGTCAGAACAAAACTGAAACAGTGTGATGTTTTCCTGTTTGCTGTCTCTCGTTTCATTCCTGAGGATTTCCCCACTGCCTCCGACTGTTTCTACGGCACCTGCCATGACCCATTTGACCGGAGAACAAGTAGTACTTTTGTCTGAGTGGGGGGTGTGTGTATGAGACAGAGCTTCTTCATGGTACACTGCTCTCTCTCTCTCTCTCTCTCTCTCTCCATACCTGGATGATTCATGTTTTGCAGACAAATTTAAAAAATCACAAGCCCCTTTACATGAGGTTAAAAATGAACATTAATGTTGTGTCGGCTCTAAAATGTTCTGTATCCACTGTAAACTAATGTTTTGGTCTAGAACAGTGTCTCTCATTTTCAATAAGAGAATTCAAATAGATGGTCACCTGTGAGATATTAAATATGAGCAGCCAGAATAGATAATAAAGATAATAAAGATAATAAAGGTTCAGCTTTCTCAAGAGTGGATATATTTACAGACTATTACAGTTAATCCTAATATAACCCTGATTTTCTTTTTATCCATTGTACATATGAAAACAGCAGTATGGACAAATCACGTCATGTCATGTCTTGACACCTTTTGGCCTTTTGTCAAAGTGATACACTGACCAAAACAAATGGAGTACATGACCCATCACCGGCTAGCGGTTAATCTTTAACCAATCCAGTCGTCTGATGTAAAAAAAGAGAGAGAGAAACAGCTCAGCACTCACCGATCTTCTTCTCTGGCATCTTTATCCAACAGAAAACTGACAAATAAGCTTGGAATTGATTCCAATGTTTCCTCCGCCAAACTTTGATTTGCTGCTTCTTTCAGACCTGGAAATGTTTAGAAAAGCTTAGAAATCATAATAACTGCTGTCACAGACAAATATGGGTTAAGCAAGTTAAATAAACCAAAGTGCAAACTGAGAAAAACTTCAGAGGGTTGCAGACAGTGCTGTTATTAACAATCACTGTCAAAAGTTTTTAACACAATGCTATAATAAAACAAATATCATTTTCCAGAATGTACCAAAATGTCACTTTTTAGTAATTAACTAAAAAACTTTCTTCATTAATATTTAAATTCAAACTTGTTTAAGTTGTAATTAATTTAGCACTGCAAGATTGTAACCATAAATGTTGTTTAATTTAAGCCATTTAATTTTATAGGGCTGAAATGTTTTTAGTTTTGAGAGACTTAGCCTACTTTTAAATTTTTGTCTCTGGTGTTTTCAAGTATTCACATTTATTTTCTCAGGACATGAATCCATAGCATTTTTTATTTATTTATTTTTTTCAATAAAAAAAGAAGAAGCAGCAGCTGATTTCACGTCCAGTTTATAATCAGTAAAATCCAATTTAACGAATTGTGTCCTAATGATCCGTTACATAAGCCCGTTACAAAAAATAAATAAATCTGTAGATGATGATTATCATCATTATATGATATAAATTGACATTTTGTAAATATATACAAATGAATGTCTTTTATTTCTAGTTGTCACTAATGCTCATAATAGTAAAAAACAAACAGTTTTCACCTTTACCTCTCCACTACAGGTCTTTGGATAATTTTTTGAAGTAGAAATAAAGAGATAAAGCGGTAAATCAGATGTTTCCTCCAAATATCCGCGCTGACATTTCCCTTTCCCCGGAGTCCTACGCTCTTTTCTTGTTTGTTAAATGACTCTCTTCTCCTCACTCTCTCTGTGCTGTTCGCTGGAGTGGAAACCTCCCTCTTCCGGTCAGCAGAGAGTCTCCGCGAAGCGCAGGTGTGTGTGAAGGTGCGCGCGCGCGCGCTACAGGTGAATCTGTGTGCGCGCACCTCATATCAGGAGCAGCTCATCTGATGAAGCACGTCATGGAGCGATACGACTGCGACTAAAGCATAACCAATAATACAGCCATATACAGAACATGATACCATATGGTAAATGTGTGTAGCTATCTTGATTGATTTATACAGATTTTCGCACATAAACACTGATCCTTATAACGATACTGAACTGAAAAACGATAATAAATATAAAAAGAATGTGAAAAGATTCACACACACACACACAAAAAAAAATCTTACTTTTATTATATATTATTAATAACTACAAATAACATTAATAATAATTATAATATTATTTATATATACTATATATATGCTCTTTAGATGTGCCATATATGCATTAAACACATCAAATATTAAGAAATATTAATTTTAAATTGTTTAAATGCATGTATCAGTAATAGATTGTAGTTGCTCATAAAATAACATAACATGGGACGTAGGTTACAAAAATAAAACATGCACCACATGAAAAAAGAAACAAAAAATGTAAAAGGGAACATAGGAAGTAATGAAAGTAAATGACGACAGAGGAGGAGGAGGAACTCAAAACCAGACAAGGGTGATGTCTTCACATTTCTATTGCTCAGTAAGTATAGCCTGCTTGAGGCAGCAAACATGATTGTGAATCTCCTTGCAGGCATATGGATTCTGACGTCTTTGATTCTGTCAGGTGAGATGAAACATCAGAAGAGTTCTCTAAGACTACTGTATATAAGTTGCTGTCGCAGGCACAGATGTGAATGCTATTTAGACTTCACTTTGTTTCCAACCAGCTGTTTCTAATAAGATTCCTCATATGCTTCCATTTCAGGCGTCCTTGCTGTCAACTGGACAGTGCGTGTTCCTACTGATCCAGTCTATGCTCCTCTTGGGTCTTCTGTAGTTCTGCAGTGCACCTATGACTTCCCTGAGGAGTCAGACCAGGGAATACGACACAAGGTACTGTCAGAGATGTGGTGTCTGAATCAAAGCCACTGCATCACTCCCAGATACGTGTACCACAGCGCAGGGATATTTCCCGAGCCCTCGTACCAGGGCCGCATCAGGTACTTTGGGCAGACGGGGAGCAGAAACTGTTCTCTGATGATATCTGATCTGAGGTCAGCAGACAGCGGCCTGTACATGTTCCGGTTCATCACCGACCACCTGAAGGCCAAGCTACCAGGACAGAGAGGGGTGAATCTACAGGTTACACATCAAAGTAAGAACAGCAATATTTCAACTCATACTGAGAAGTGCACTTAAATCGCACATTTTGATAATTGAATTTCCAACGTTTTCAGATTTAAAAATCATTTTAGGGGGTAAAATAAAACGGTAACACTTTAGTTTAGGATCCAATTCTCACTATTAACTAGTTGCTTAGGATTTTGACTGTTTATTAGTACTTATAAAGCACATATTAATGCCTTATTCTGCATGACCATATTCTACATCCCTTAATCCTATACACAATACCTAAACTTAACAACTACCTTACTAACTATTATGAAGCAGTAATTATGAGTTTATTGAGGAAAAAGTCGTAGTTAATAGCTAGTTAATAGTGAGAATTGGACCCTAAACTAAAGTGTGACCAATAAAACATCAAATTAAATATTTTAGACCTAAATAACTAGAAAAAAAAATCATTCTAGGCCTAGAAATCACAATTTTAAAATTCACATTTCTAGTAAAGCATTCAAATTATTTATATGGTAACACTTTACAATAAGGTCTCATTAGTTAACGTTAGTTAATGCATTAACTAATATAAACTAAAACTGAGCAATATATTTGTAACAGTATTTATTCATCTTTGGTAACAAATACAACTGTTTATTAATAATTCATGTTAGCTCAAGTCCATAAAACTTTTGATTTTAATGTTTTATTAGTAAGTGTTGATACTAACATTAACTAAGATTACTAAGAACAGTAATGTGAAGCTACCATTTATATTAATTTAATAAGGTTGTTCCTCTGTATTCTGAAATAAGTCAAATGTGTTTAGTATTTTGGTGTTACTAAAAAAGTGAAATACAGTTGGTTAAAAATTCCAAATCACATTTAAAATGAACATGAATGTTTATGTTTGAAGAAATGTGTGAGAAAAAAAACTAAAAAAACAACAACTGTCTGTTTTCCACTGTTCACTCATAAAGTAAAACTTCCGTTGTTAAGCCACAGTCAGTTGTTCACAAGATTACATTAGAAAACACATTTCCTCAAACAAGAGACACTTCCTCAGAGAAATCTGTCTAGCTTTCATGACTCATTTTAAACAGTGACCAGTCAATATGGCATTATTACTGACACACACACACACACACACACACACACACACACACACACACACACACACACACACACACACACACACACACACACACACACACACACACACACACACACACACACACATATATGTATATCTAGAAGAGTTACATTGTCCTAAATTCCTCACAGCAAGAAGTGCATGTTCATCTACTATTGGCATTGTGTTTGGAGTTATTGTCATCAGTATCGCAATAGCAGGCATTGTGATATTCATCAGACGCAAGTCTAGGTAAGCAAAGCACTTACTCAACTAGTCTCTTGTTTGCCATCACTCCTGGTCTTATAGAAACTAATGGAATATGGCTTTGTCTTTCAGGAGAGAGGGGTCAATGTCACTTTAAACAAGCAATCAACATCTTATTACCACAGAGGATGAGAAAAATAACCAGTGGCTGTGACCAAAACAGATACTGTCATTTTTTTTCTGTCTGTATGCTATACTTTCACATTCTTTTACAGCATTTCTGCGTCTATTATGGAGTCTATTATTTATCTTTTTATATTATATTTTACATATCAAACAGCATAATGTATGCTGTATATCATATTGTGTCTTACATTTTGCATGTTGCCGACCGCCACGGTGAACGTGATTTCACTGAGTAAACATGTTCCTGGATCAACATCTTTGTTGATCCTGGAACAACATTCCAATCAACCAATCAGATATGAGGGACAAGTTTAATGTCAAGTTTAGGGTTACAACCAGGGTTAAGGGCTACGGTTGCGAAGTCTGGACACTGAAGAAAGAGCATTCAGGCTTTTTAGAACAAGTGCATTAGAAAGTTGTTACGAATTCCATGGACAAAACTGATGACAAGGTGTACAGACTGGCTAGAACAACGTACAAATTGCTGAATCACATTAAATCCTGCAAGATACGCTGTTTTGGTCATGTAATGAGACGATCAGTCGATACCATTGAAGGCAGCATCATGTCAGGTTTAGTGGAAGGTTTCAGAAGAATATGCTGGCTGGATAATATCACAACATGGACTGGTCTATCAGGAGTTGGCTTGTTTCATGCCATACGAGACAGAAGACTCTAGTCCTTACTTTCTCATCCACGCTGCCAAGCGACGATGGCGAAATGACATGACACATCATTCTTATTCACCCATCATTTCCTTCTAATTTAGAGATAAGTTATGAGTAGGGGTTTAGGGGGAGGGTTTAAGAGGACAGTGGTTTTTGGACAGGAATGTTGTTCCAGGATCAACAATGTCTTACTTGGGAAATGACCTTCCTCCACTGAACAAGAGGGACTGATCAACGCTTGTCTTCTTCACAGAGCCTGAAATAAAAAAAGGAACAAAGAACAGTATTAGAAAGCAATGAATTTAAGAAGTCAGCAGGAATGATATTATGGATTCTCACATTGTAAATCACAGAAAACTGCTTCACGTTCTGTTTTCTGGCATATCATTTAATTAACAAAGCCATTTTATAATGGCGGTTTATAATACAATAGCATTCATTAAAGGAATAGTTCACAATTACTTTCAATCTGTTGTTGTCACCTGCAAATTATTGACAAATATTCACACAGCCCTTTTCTACTGTGTATTTCCAGGTAGAAATAATACAATTTCCCAGGTGATTGTAGACTTCAGGAATTTTGGAGCAGACTGTATTCATTATTTTAATGAAACATTGAAATATTCAGAAAACGCTTTTTTGCATGGTGAAATTGCAAGGAGAGTTTGTATATTTATCTTGAATAGAAGTAGATCTAATACTTAGTATTTTAATAAATAAAAATTGGGATTGCAATACTGTATTTGTCAGCTGGTTGCAGCAGAGATGAAACAGGATCTAAGTGCAGCTGTCTTTATTTAAAAATAAACTCAAAACTTCACAAAACAGATTCTCAGGAACAAGGATAAGGAACAGAATAACTGACGTACAATGACGTAGAACTGACAATGAACTGAAAGACACACAGGGTTTAAATAGACAGCAAACAAGATGAACTAATCACACCTGAACAGAACTAACTCAAATCAGTTACCGAGGAGAATGACAGGCAAAGGACAGAACTAATTAGCAAACTAGACATCTAACTGAGAAACACAGACATTCACAGAACAGGAAAACAGATTACCATCAAACTCAAAATGTGACAAACAGACTTAAAACATGACAGTATTGTTGCCAGAATGTACAGTATAAGAAAACAGACTTTACGTTAGCATTGTAAGAAATGTTTTATTTTCTGTCAGGAACCACCGTTACACCATGTCAAACATGATCAGTTTAATCAAATCTATGGGACAAGAAGGTCGCACAGCATATTTGCCCTACCGTTCAAAAGTATGGGGGAAGTAAGATCTGGAAGGAAATTCATATTTTTATTCAGCAAGGATGTATTAAATTGATAAAAAGTGACAGTAAATACATTTATAGTGTCGTAAAATACTGCAGTTTCAACTAAATGCTGTTCTTCTGAACTTTCGATTTAAAGATTTCTGCAAAAAAAATAAATAAAATAAAATCAAGGCTTCCACAAAAATATGAATCAGCCAATTAGAATGATTTCTGAAGGATCATGTGACACTGAAGACAGGAGTAATGATGCTGAAAATTCAGCATTGCATCACAGAAATAAATTACATTTTGAAATAGAAAATCTAAAAAGAATTTGAGCACAAAAGACTCAAAAACATAATAAAAAATTAAAAAAAAATCCTGACCCCCAAACTTTTGAACAGTAGTATATTAGTATCTCTGTTTTTATTAGAACAAATTACAGCTGGACACAGTTGAACGTAATATCCAATGGAGATTTCATCTACCTGTGTGGCCTTCTCTTAAAGTCTTTGACTTATAGGCTTCATCAAGTGGTCCACACATACTCTATAAGTACATGTAGTTTAGAAAAAAAATCCCTGTGTGGTTTCACAATATCTTCTATCACTTGTTGTGATGATTCATCAGTTGACCGCTTTAGATTCCAGACTCTTCCATGCCCTCTCTCGGTTGCTTGGTGAGAACAACATTAGGACCATCTTTGAGCTTCTTCCCTCCATCTAGAGGTATGTTTGTGAACTTCACCTGGTCCAGACTGCAAATAAAGATGACATACACAACATCTCTTGTCTTAATATGACAGAGGACTGCTGCAAACCAGCACACATGGATGGTGTAATTGAGTTTAACCTGGGCATGCGAGAGAAATGCACCGTAATGTAGTTGATTTGTCTCTGTTCCTCAGTGCTCCGAGAAGCTTCTTTCAGGGGTACGATGGATGGGTAACTGCTTTCATACATCTCCTCTGGCTCCTCCTGAAACAGGCACAAAATAAAACACTCACATGAGTTTGTACAGTATGGCCCAATTCATACTATACATTCTTAATATCAAGACTACAATTAGTGCATCACTAATGACTCTACATGTATGGTGGCCTGTGGTGGTTTACTATTTCTGGTGGAATTTCAAATTATGAGATGCAGAGGGAGCATGTGAAACCCGAGGGAGGGGTTCTAGCAGACCAATCACAGCGCTTGCAGTCCGCGTAGAATTGGCGCGTTGTTACATTTTTGGAGAGGTGCACGTCAGGGTACGCCGCGCGCTACACACAGCCTACGACGTCGCTACGCCGTGAGTTCAACGCAGAAGTATAAATTGGGCTTAAGTCATAATAATGACATACTAGGAAAGTCATAATTTCGACTATCTTATAATTTTGACTTTTTAATTTCATAATTATGACTTAGTATGTCCAAATTTCAACTTTTTATCTCAATTTCATTAAATTTTTTATCTCATAATTATGACTTAGTTTGTCATAATTATGACTATTTATGTCATAGTTTCTATTTTTTATCTCATAATTCATGACTTTGCATGTGTCATAATTATGGCTTATGTATTTAATATAAGTTGACTTAGTATGTCATTATTATGGCTTCGTATAGTTTTTATACCATAATTACCAAAGCATGATTTTTTTTTTTTTTTTATGTGGCGGAAATCGGGGTTTCATATTTTTGTGCTTATATTGCTAACAATAAATTTTGCAATTGAAAAAAATGAGGGTGAGACCTTTTGGTGAGCAAAAGTGCTCATTTTTTAAATGTATAACCCACCCTGAAAGTTGTAATGATGAAATTTGAGATAGGAAATTTAGCTAATGATAATGCCAGTGGTATCATTTTATGACGATATCTTACTAAATCATCCTTTCACCAGCGTACATACTTTTAGTGTGTATTATAAATATGTGAATTGGGACACAGTCCAGATAGAGAACATCTAGAATGTGTCCCAATTCACATTCAAGAAAACAAAGAAAACTTACCGGAATATCTGACATTTTTGTGCTCTTGAAGAGAAACGTCTCTGAAGTTGATTCACTGAACAGAGTTTCATCCATTGGTAAATCAACTACTGGTGAACACTGTTTTTTAAAAGCACAAACCCATTTGATTAATACAATCCTTTTGTTTAGATTCTAAACATATAATGACAGAATTAAATATATAAAAAATGTAATTACCTGTTTTTCTTCCTCAAGATTTTCAGTGTCGACACGATGCATGTTTTTACTGCAAAATAAACGTGAAATGATGTGTGTAAGATCAAATGAGAAGATCAGATACTCACCATTTTATCACAGAAACATACAATCACCTGATCATGACGACCACGGTCAATGAGATCAGTCCGATAGACACGCCCACTGCAGACGCCAATGCAATCACTTTCAGTCGGCCTGGACAAATAAACCACATCAACTCAATCATGCACATCCATCACATGATTAACAAACACATAACATCTAACAGGGGGAACTATATTTATGCCCAGAGTTTTCCTCTCTCATGGCAAAACTGGATGCACATACATGCATTTTAGTTTGCCAAAATGATTTAACTCTGTGACACTAGTTATCTTTTAATTTGCTCATGCAAACTGGGTTTACCTTATGCTAATACATTTTTTAGTTTATATATACAAAATCATTGTTCTGGTATTGTTCTAAATGAACACACACACTCACACACACACACACACACACACACACACACACACACACACACACACACACACACACACACACACACACACACACACACACACACACACACACACACATCACAACTGTTTAAAAGTTTGTTTGTGTTTTTGAAAAAAGTTATTTGATCAAAACTACAGTAAAAACTGATATAGCGCAAAATATTATTGCAATTACAATAAAAATCTAATATATAATTTGTGATTTTGTAAAAAGCTGAATTTTCAGTCACATGATCCTTTACAGTCACATGATCCTTCAGAAATCATTCTAATATGCTGATTTGCTACTCAAGAAATATTTCGTTATGTTATTTAAAAATATGAAATATTTCAAATGTTGAAAACAGTTGTGCTGCTTAATATTTGTGTGGAAACCGTGATACATTTTTTTGCAGGATTCTTTAAAGAATAGAAAAAAAAACAGCATTTGAAAGACATAATAAATGTCTTCACTGTATCTTTTGATCAATTCAGTGTGTCCTTGTGGAATAAAAGTATCAAATTTTTTTTATAAAAATCAGCAGTAACAGCAATATAACAAAAACATCAATGTATAAGTAGCATTACATTAAAACATTACATTTATTAATACTAATAATCATAGGTAGATGTTTGATCCTCAAACCAACAATAAACAGATTGTTGAACACAGTAATTGTGTAAGGTACTGACCTCGAACTTTCACCGTCAGAACAGGCGAGCTGTGAGCCCCGATGCGGTTGCGGGCCTCGCAGTAGTACTGGCCGCTGGCTCGAGGGCTGACCTCAGCAATGGTGTAGCTGGGACCCGATCGATCCGGTGCCAGGTGTAGTTCTCCACCGCCGGATTGGCCTGACTGCTGCAGGTCAGCGTCAAAGAGCTGCCCGCTTCGATCACAGGGGAAGGCTGAGCCAACACAGAGGTGTTTTTGGGGGCATCTGATACAGAGAGAGAGAGAGGGGCAAAATAAGTAGTTCACACAGGCATGTACACAGTATAGAGTTTATAATATATAAACTTACAAAGCACTGAAAGAGAAATGGTGGCTGATGTCTCCATGCCAAACACGTTCCATGCAGTGCAGTAGTATTGTCCGGCATGATGGGAACGCACACTAGGGAAGGTGAGATTTTGCGAGGTTCCTCTGGTCCAGGGCTGCCCGCCGTTCACTTTGTACCAGGAGTATTGCTCCACAGGAGGGTTGGCGTTGCTGCTGCACGTCAGATTGACAGCAAACCCTTCCATAATGTCTCCTTTGGGGCTGATGAGGATTCTTGTGTTCTTTGGGGAGTCTGGAAACACGCATAAGTATATTTTGCAATACATAAAAGCACTGTTGTTGATTTCAGATACACTACCGTTCAAAAGTTTGGGTAACAGGTTATGTTTTGTTTTTTTAATAAGTCTGCATTTATTTGATCAAAATACAATGAAAATGAAAATGAAAAATGGTACAATTTCATATAATGCTTTTGTATTTTAATATAGATTTTTTTTATTCACATGATCCTTCAGAAACCGTGATTGCTAGGGTTGTTTGGGAATGTTGATATGTGGTTCTTAACTTGTTAACAGTTGTTCTAACTAACACTTTTTAGTTAACTTTACTTAAAGGACAAGTTCGGTATTTTACACTTAAAGCCCTGTTTACAGATCGTATCTGATGAAATAGAACGGTTAAGATTAAAATTTGGACACATGCTCCTGTCCCGAGAATTTTAGGTTTATTTAGCTTTTGTGGACCTATTTTGCCAAACGCGTCACACCCGTGATTCTTCCGTTGAGAGCTTGAATAATAGACACTCCAGCCCAGTTGGTGGCGATAATGCACCTTTGCCAATTGCAAGCAAACCACGGGCATTTCATTGAATACACAGAAGAAGCAGAAGAAGAAGCGGCGGAGTAATACCGTAAAGGTGCTGCGGTCTCACAGCACGTCCTATTAAGTCAATGGAGTTGGACAAAAACTACGATAAAAACCTGTTGGAATGCATCTTTTTCAGCGATTTTTGAGTGAACATATCAGTGAACACCCCCTGACCACTCGGTGAGTTTCACGTCTTTGTAAACGAAAGTTTAATGTGTTTTTAGGACGGAATCTTCCAGTGAATATAGACAACCATTGTGGGGGTGGGGGGGGGGTGAAGCGAAATAAACCTAAAATTCTCGGGACAGCAGCATGTGTCCAAATTTTAATCTTAACCGTTCTATTTCATCAGATACGATCTGTAAACAGGGCTTTAAGTGTAAAATACCGAACTTGTCCATTAATGTCTTAACTTAATTGTAAAAATCTAATAATCTGTACTATTCACACACTATGATTTGTTTACACAGAAAACCCAAGTTAAGATTAAATTATTGGTTTGAGTGCCATATTATGAAGCAAAAAAACGTTTTTTGGGTGGGCTTAATAGACTTTTCACTAATTTCCTCCACTTCTGCAGTTATCTTTCCCTAGTTGCATTCACTAATTTCCCAAATTCATCTTGAATGTTGAATTGTCAATACAACTGCAACATTTTAAGAGAACATCACATAAACTGACTTCATAAATTGATGTTGTTTTTCCTAAAATGTTTTTGTCTGAACTCACCATTATGACGATCAGTGTTCCCTTTGGAACTTCATTTATATTATTGTAATTCTCTTCTTATTGATGCAATAATGCAGCAAGTAATAAATAAGTTGCTTTTAAAAGGTGATCTAAAGCTTCAAAACAAAAAAAAAGATTAACTAGTCTATTTTTCATGTCAAATAATGATAATCACTTTTAACTGCGTTGATACAATCCCTCTATATTTGTGACAATATCGTGCAATTGACCATTGACCAGTCACACACAGACTTCAACATTCAGCATGCAAAACACAACAGTAGTAACAATTAAATTGTATTTATTATTTATTCTTTTTAGTTAGAACTCTTGTGTAAGTGAGCTATACTAACCAAGTCAGTGCTGTCAGTTGTCAGTTCAACATACTATTCCTATTTCGCTTTACTTAGTTTTTTTAAGGCAATTGGTTTGCAAGGTTTTTTTTTTTTTTTTTTTTTTTTAAGTAAGTCTAACTAATTAGATTTTACAGTCTAACTAATTTTAGATTCTAACTAATTTAGATTTTGGTGGCTAACTGGCTCACACCAAAAGTATCCTCCCTAGAAATGGCTTGGTTTCTTTTTTCGATATATTTCTTTAGCTGCTTTTCTACCATCGGGCCGAACAATTCTAAGAAAAGTAAGGAACGGTTCCACTTGAGCTTGGCCTGATGGTGGAAAATGTTTTATCATTTGGCAGGTGATAATTTAAAAAAAATGAAACGCAGTTGCACTCATAAACTGCACTATTTGAGGTATCAATCATGCTTATGGCATAAACAACGTGGGACAAGTCACGTACCAAAGTTTAATACTAACCCCTCACCCTAAGTATGACCAATGTTAGTAGTGATGTTTGACTTAGCAAGTAAAAACAGGAAGTAAATACTCCTTTCACGACTGAGCATCATGTGGCTTCCCGGCATATTTGACCTAAATATGTACACTTGATTCGAACTTTGATCTATTGGAGGTTGGCAGACAATGTGTGACAATGTGACATAATGTCCTGCCAAAATTAAAGTTATTACACAAGAACCAGCAACTGAAAAAAACTCACAAAGACATCAGCTCAGCAACATTATAAGCATGTGTCTAATTAGGGAAAAGTGAAAAGTTGAAATGTCTGGTGACATTTCCAAAAAAAATAAAGAGTCGGTCACTTTGACCTATTCACTGATAAACTGCACATCCTGCAGTTAGAAAGCTTCAATATGCACAGTAGAAATGCATGCAAACAAACCAGTAATGCATAAACAGATTAAAGATAGATAAAAATAGAGGCAACCTACAGGTTACATTGAGTAAAAGCGGTCTGGACCGGTCTGTGCCAAGTGGGTTGCGGGCCACACAGAAGTACTCTCCGTGGTCCCTGTAGTCCAAACTCCACAATCTCAGCTCCGGTTTAAAGCTGTCTGGCATGCTGCCACTCTCTCCTTCCTTAAACCAGGCAAAACTTTCTGCTGGCGGAGCTCCATCACTACTGCAGGTCAAAGTCACCGAGTCGCCCTCTCTGACTGCTTCTCGAGGGGTGATCTGCACCGCGGTGTAGCGAGGAGCATCTAAGACACACAGAAAAAAAGAGATGAAATGCAAGTGATAATGGGAGAGGGCGGCTGACAGTTGAACTCAACTGCACACACTCAGAAACCTTTGGCAAGCACTTTTAGCTTAAATTGTATACCCAGCGTTACTCGTCGTAATTGCATTTTTACTATAAAGAATTCCAATTACAGAGCTCTCTAATTCAATTCTTACTAGTAACAATTCCAATTAGAGAACTCTACAAATTAATTTTTACTAGTCATACGTCTCCATTGACTTATTACGGAGCTCTACAATTGAATTGTTACTAGTAAGAATTACAAGTAGAGAGCTCTCTAATTCAATTATTACTAGTAACAATTACAGTTGAATTTTTACTTGTAAAAAAACGAATTAAAGTTATGTATAATTGCAGAGCTCTGTAATTGAATTAAAGAGCTCTGCAATTGCATTCTTACTAGTTACAACTGAATTAGAGAGCTCTACAAATGAATTTTTACTAGTCATATGTCTCCATTGACTTCCATTCATTTTTAATTACGGAGCTCTGCAATTGCATTCTTAGTAGTAACAATTCAATTGTAGAGCACCGTAATAAGTCAATGGAGACATATGACTAGTAAAAATTCATTTGTAGAGCTCTCTAATTGGAATTGTTACTAGTAAGAATTGAATTAGAGAGCTCTGTAAATGTAATTCTTACTAGTAATAATTGAATTCGAGAGCTCTCTAACTGTAATTGCTACTAGTAAGAACTGAATTGTAGAGCTCTCAAATTTAATTCTTACTAGTAAAAATGCAATTACGACGAGTAACGCTGGGTACAATTTAAGCTAAAACGGCTTGCCATAGAAACCTGCTTTTATCACTGTGTGCACTAGTTTTATGTATTGGGACATTGACAAATAAAGCTTCATAAAAAAAAAAAATTTCAATCTTTTCAAGACTGTCATGACCAACGTGTTTAAATTCTTTTTTTGACTGTTTTTATGTCAGGCAGTACAACCAAGTAGTTGTATGTATACCACCTGACATGGAAAGTGTACCAACCTACCCGCACTTGAAATGAACAGTTATTACCAGTATTGGAGAGAGATCTACAAACCTTTTCACTCTGCCTCAAGGATCAGGCGGGGTCCTCTGGATGATGCATTATCATATTAACTGTTATTACCTTGTCAATTCACAATAAAAGAGCCGTGTTTGAAGTTGTGCCACCCTGACATTTGAAAATATACAAATTGCTGGACAAAAGTTTTTCAATTATCTCAACAGCTTTAAAACTACTGATATTTATACAATGTGTTTATAAAGGATTAAAACCTAAAATGATGCCATTATATTTTTTATTATTAATACACCGTTTTAAATCTTTTTCTTAGTCCTTTCATTTTGTTCGGATAGTTGATCCACTTGACATTTTGGAGGTTTAAGATAACAATAGATCAAATAATATGTATTATTTAAATAGTGTATGAGTTCATACTAAATAGGTTTTATAGAATAAAGTGATATATGTCATGAATTTAGCCAATTATTTTAGGAAATAATGCACAAAAATATGCTTGTCATGTCATTGACCCATTTAAAATATAAAATGCAGTTTACTTGAGGAGCTATTTCTACTTAATATTAAATAATACATGTATACAATTAGTTGATTTAGATGTTTCCACACAAAGCATATTTTAAAATATTTGTAATACCCATTACTTTGTTTATTGTTTATTTCTGTTCTCTTCTGCTTACCAAGGCTGCATTTATTTGCACACAGTAAAACAGTAATATTGCAAAATACAATTAACTTTAACTTATTTTAAAATGTATTTATTCCTGTGATGGTAAAGCTGAATTTTCAGCATCATTACTCCAGTCTTCAGTGTCACATGATCCTTCAGAAATCATTCTAGAAACACTTCTCATTATAATCACCAATGCTGAAAACAATTGTGCTGAGTAATATTTTGTGGAAACCAGAATAATTTGTTCAGGATTCTTTGATAAAAAGGAAGTTCAAAAGAACAGCATTCATCTGAAATCTAATTTGTTCTAAAATTATCAAATAAAAGTCTTTTGTCATTTTGGGTCAGTTTAATGCACCCTTGCTGAATAAAAGTATTAATTTAATATTAATCCTAATCAAAAACCTATGCACCAAAACCACACACGCACACACACACACTGTGTATATATATATATATATATATACACATACACACAAACACACAAACACACACAGAACTTTTGTCCATAGGGACAATAAATATTTTATACTCACATCCAAGAGCCAGGGTGACTCCGGGTGACTGAACGTTTTGAGGGGGTATTGGGCGGCAGGTGTAGGTACCTGCGTGCTGGCTGTCAAAGTTATAGATGGCTGACAGCTTGCTGGACTGCCCCAAGTTGATCCCATTCTGATAAAGAGCAAAGTTCCTGCCAGATGCGGCACAGCCTCGTGCCACACAGCTGAGGAAGACCGTCTCACCAGCAGCAAACATGTTGGCAATTCTCGGTGGATGTACGTGAACCTGAAGCTCTGGAAACACGACAACATTTCACTGCATTTGGTCCATACTAGTACTTGCTTAACTATTTTAGGAGCAGCTAGATGGGTTTTCTCCACAAAAATAAGCAAATACACAATAAAAGTAAAAACAAAGTTTTTATTTTCTCAAATTAATAGATTTGTTTTTTTAAGATTTGAGTGCAATTATTGCAGGGTGTTGCCAGGCCATTGCTATGTGGTTGCTTGGGCCTTTCTAGGTGCTTGTGTATATATTTGCCTATAAAACATTCCCAAACACTCTTACCACACCTTCCACCCTGCCCGCTGACAGCCATTGGTCGAGTAAACAGGTAGTTCCACTCCAAAAATTCTATTGACTTACACTATCATTCACATTTTTGAGGTCAGTAATGTGTTTCTTAAAGAGGTCTCTCTTTTTCATCGATGCTGCATGCATTTATTTGACAAAAATACAGTATTGTGTAATAATAGGATTTAAAATTACAATTTTCTATTGTAAAATATTTTCAAATGTAAGTTATTTATTTGATCCTTCAGAAATCATTCTAATATGATGATTTGCTGCTCACTAAATAGTTCTTATTATTATCAATATTGAAAACGGTAAGTGTTACTTAATATACTTGTGGAAACAACGATACATATTTTCAGAAACTTCGAAAGACCAAGATTGTTTTGAAATAGAAATATTTAATAACATTATAAAAGTCTTTAATGTCACTTTCGATCATTTTAATGCATATATTCTAAATAAAAGTATTGTAAATCTTCCTGACCCCAATCTTTTGAACAGTACTGAATAGTGGGAACTACATATTAAAGGGATAGTTCACTTTGAAATACATTTTTGGTATGTTTTAGCTTACCTCAAGGGCATCCAAGATGTAGGTGTCTTTTTTTCCGCAGTAGTTTCAATTTTGATATTTTTAGGTCAAACCGTTCTTGTCTGTCAGTCATATAATGCAGGTCTATGGGCATTATCTCAAAACACAAGCACAGAGTCCAAATTAAAACAATTCCCCGTCGTCCAAATTAAACAATTCCCCATCGTAAGTACACATTGATGGCCTAAGACACGAAACGAGCGGTTTGTGTGAGAAAACGAACAGTATTTATATTGTTTTTATCACTTATACGCAGCCATGTCGAAGTGATCTGATCTGACGTGTGCGCAGACTGGTGCATAGATATATACACTAGATGTCGCATTAAAGACATTCGTTCCAATGAACTGCCGTAGACAAGGCGACATCTAGTGTGTATATATCTATGCACCAGTCTGCGTACACGTCAGATCAGATCACTCGGACATGGCTGTGTATAAGAGGTGTATAAGAGGTACTGTTCGTTTTCTCACACAAACCGCTCGTTTCGTGTCTTAGGCCATCAATGTGTACTTACGATGGGGAATTGTTTCATTTGGACGACGGGGAATTGTTTTAATTTGGACTCTGTGCATGTGTTTTGAAATAATGACCATAGACCTGCATTATATGACTGACAGACAAGAACGGTTTGACCTAAAAATATCAAAATTGAAACTACTGCGGAAAAAAAGACACCTACATCTTGGATGCCCTTGAGGTAAGCTAAAACATACCAAAAATTTATTTCAAAGTGAACTATCCCTTTAAACTGGGTAAATATTTTAATATATATTTAAAAAATCTTTCAAATGTGGCCTTACCTGTGACGGAGAGTGTGACGGCATCAGGAGACGTCCATCTCTCCTGCTGGTTGTCGGTCTCGAATCTGAAATGGTACATTCCTGCATCGCTCAGCTTCACGTTTGCGATCTGCAAACTGCATCTTTTGTGGCCCCCCAAGTATTTGACCCTGTCCCTGTACGAGGCGCTCAACAGATTCCCGTCAGTATGGTAGGCGATTTCCCGCCGGCCCTCCACAGAGATGTGGAACCACATGAACCGCGTGAAGCTGTAGGGCGAGGGGTAATCGTATCGGCACGGCAGGGTAACCGTGGTCCCAGCCCAAACGCAGATGTCCGTCCTGGAGAAATACACCAGCCATTGACTGGCCCTGACTCCTATAAAGCAACAGAAGAGTAATCAGAGGCCGGCATTGACCTCAGTAAGGTGTGCCCTGTTGATGCCAGGGATAAAAACAGGAAAAAACATGGATCAATACAATATAAATAACCTGTGCAGCAAGGGCACACAGGTAACATAAGAGCACAGATTAGACACAGAGCATCTGCATTAAGCAATCACATCCATGTATCGCTATAAAAACACAAGATACCTGTCCAAAATTACCTGACAGAAGAAGTGAAGAGTAAATGAAGGTCAGAATTACGCGTACCCACATCTCAGCCCTGTGTGTAAAAGCAGGAAAGACAATGAGTGACTTCAAAAATGATCAAGAAAGTACCTGTTTCTGATGTAACGGCACCTGGTTCTGATGTTCTTAGCAAACGCTCCCAGCCGTCTGTGGATGCATGAATGCACATTTGTTGAAGACGGAGATCCGAGTGGCACCAGACGCACGGCGTAGGACGCTGAGCTGGAGAAAGCAGAAGTTGAAGGATGTGATAGGCTGGCCATCCCTTGTCTCTCTCTCTCTCTCTCTCTCTCTCTCTCTCTGAGCCTCTAAACTCAGTCTCTGTCTCCAGTGAAACTCTACTCCACCTTCAGCAAGGTGCACAGGGCAATAACCACAAGTTGCTGACATCCACATCCCTCCTGTTCTCTCTCACACACACACACACACACACACACACACACACACACACACACACACACACACACACACACACACACACACACACACACACACACACACACACACACACACACACACACACACACACACACACACACACACACACACACACACACACACACACACACACACACACACACACACACACACACACACACACACACACAAACATGTTTAGGTGAACTGAGGTGTCAGGAAGCACTTATTTCAATACCACATTTACTTTGCTCTATTTCTTAATCAAAGTATAACTTACTAAAAAGGTCATGCAGTTTATGCACAGAAAATCTCTTCTTATGTTAAAGGCATGGAATGGTTTCTTAGCCTTATCATTTTCAGAAAGTTGCTTACAGTTTTATTACACATGACATGACTATGACACATGGAATATATGTACTGTAATTTTTGCATCAAATTATAAGTCATTATTAGTCATTTCATTCAAAGTCAAAGAATCTGTTTTGGAGATGTCATGAAAATGTACAATTTGAAGTGAAGTATTGAATTTCTTGTATTTGTAGTAAAGCCACAAAGCTATTTTGGTAACACTTTACAATAAGGTTTTATTTGTTAAAAGTAGTTAACTACTTTAGTTAACAAGGACTAAGAATGAACAATACTTCTACTGCATTTATTAATTTTGGCTAATTAATATGAACAATTACTAATACGTTTTAAGATTAAAAGTTGTATCCGTTTACATTAGTTAGGCTAATGCACTGTGAACTAACATGAAGATTCTATTAACTAACATTAACCAAGTTTAATAAATGCTGTAAAAAATATATTGCTCGTTGTTGGTTTTTGCATTAATGTTAACAAATGAGACCTTACTGTGTTTCTTAAAGTGAACTTTCTTAAATATTAAACGTAAATAATTATAGCAATCACAAGTAAAACTATATTTTGTGGTGATTAGCTATGGCTTTACCACAGCAACAATATTTTAACGGTGGAAGTTGATGTAAAATCATAGTAACTATATCTCAGAAAATCCTCCATATCCTCAGGCTGGCATGAGGACAGGCACAGCAGAAGTGTTTAGAAGTAGACCTTAGCGACCTCTTCTGGCATGAAGAAGGAGATGCAGTAGAAAATTAAATCAAATAAAATTCTGAAAAGAGTAACACTCATTTAGTAAATCTAGAATTTACTAAACTATTTCTGTTTTATATCAGCTCAATATCAGTTTTTAGACATCTATTTGATCCAGAAGTGTAGCCATCATCTAATTGCATTTTACATAAATAACCATATTTGTAAAGCAAGCACTGACAGCTTCAAAAATGAATGTGACTGTACATCTTTCTGGGACACTGGCATATCACTGACATGCTACATTGTCTACCAATTAATATGCACATATATGTACTAATAACTTTCTTCTAAATGTCTTAACAACAGCAGAAACATGTGATAGAGGCGAAAAGCAATGTGATTCAATTGCAATAGGTGAAATGTTTTTTTTTTTTTCTCCCCACACATGTAGGAGATGATGATTCTTCTCTTAAATTAGGCCATTCTTTTTCAGTCTCTGTCTGGACAAAAACAGAACAGGGAAGTTAAGAGGAAAGAAATTCAAGAAATACTTACTTCGTTGAATTAACTGCATAATACAGTGGTTTCCCCTGCCATCAATAATAGGCCAATGCATCATGAGGTTGAATATGTCGTAACCTCATACAGATGCACATAAACGATTTTTACAAGGGACTTTTTGGATTTCAAACATTTTATAACATTTCAACATTGTTTCATTAGGATCATAAAAAAAAAAAAAAAAAAATGTATTGTTCTTCTAACATTTGCTACAAACTGACACGTTTCATGTTGGTGCATGCACCATTACTTCAGCTTCATTAATATTCATAAGAGCATTAAAACAAGTAGGTTTGACGGTGGTGTTATGCCGAATTTTGACTTGCACAACATCAGTGTTTTGGATACGGTTGTAAATAACAAAAAGGTACGTGTCTCCTTCAGGAGGCGCACTAGGGCTCAGAATAACTAATACTCCATTGAGCGCCATTCTAATCGCAGGATGCTTTTAACCTCGTTAGAGACCATTTTATACAATAAAAAAGTGAACATTTTAATAACAATGATTGGCATCTGGCATACAAATGAAAATCGTCCCCATCAATCGCTATAAAATTAGATATAGGCCTATAAAAAAACGAATCCAGTCATCACAAACGACTGAGATTGGTTCTTCCTGACGGCGCTGAGAAAAGTCACAGTTATAAGGTGACAACTCTCCCTTGTTTACCAGCGCTGTGCCTATGAATAATAATAAACGCATGAATAAGGACACTGAGAAACTGTAATAGACACTGAATTGAAAATGCACAATGGTATGCACAAATATTGCATACCAAATTATCCGAACACTTCTGAAAACATCATGGCCACCAATCCCCGCCCATTTTGGGTTAAAGCTAAATGCGATTCTACGTCTACAATGAACCTGCTACATGTGACAACATGAGGATTTTTTAAAAGTTTCACTTTCGGAAGGACTGGAATGATTCAGTTACTTCTGTCTCAGCAGAACGTCTGCCTTCGTTAAGGTAGGCTAAATATAAGATTTCTGTCAATACTTAAAAATCGATGATCATTATTGCAGCTATTTGAGTTCACAGTTTGTTATTAGACCATAAGCATATAATACAACGCCTACATTAAAACTAAAAACTGACAGGAGTAATAAACCATTATACCCGTTAATATTCAGACTGTTTGTAACAGTGTAAAAGTGGTGTTGTTGAGAAGGTTTGTTATTGTATTTGTACACTTGATTTACCCCCGACAGACAAATGCAACTATTGTACTGTTTCAGGTTCTTTAAGTTCCATCATGTTGCTTCATGTTCTGCTCCTCCTTCATGCATCAGGAGCTTCTTCATCCATCTCATGTTATGATGATGAGGGGAAACCTGCTGACTGGTTTGTATATGTTTAAATGGCATAGAAACACATAACATGCAACATCTCGAATCACAGTCATAGTCTACTGGGGCACAGTTCATCTTTGTCCATTCTGGATATATGTTTTATTCAGTATTTTTTATATCATACCTGTACATGACACAGTTCTTAGTCCTAGCACTGTATATCTCAAAGAGGACATACTGTGACATCAAAGATGATTGGTAGTTGACATGTAATGTCAAGCAGTGTCCAAGTTATGGTGGTTTTGATCAAATAAATGCAGCCTTGGTGAGGATGAGAGATGTAAAAAAAAAAAAAACCTTTTAAAAATCTAAGTGCTCCAAAACTTTTGAATAGTTGTGTACTTCAACTAAAACTACTTTAAAGGCCATTATTTTAATTTTATTTCAATGATAGTTTCATTGAACTCATATTAATTAAACAACTTATTCACAACAGAACTATTTAAAGGGATAGTTCACCAAAAATGAAAATTCTGTCATTAATTGCTCACCTTCATATCGTTCCAAACCCGTAAGACTTTCGGTCATCTTCGGAAAACAAATGATCTTTTTGATGAAATCTGAGAGCTTTCTTTGAGATCACATTAATTTATTCTCATAAGTGCTCTTTGAGATCACTAAATTCAAGGCTTTTGGTCATACCTAGGATATCCAGAACCACCAAAGGAGGGAGAGCATTTTCACATTTGGCTCCAAAACTCTGGAATAGTCTTCCTGATACTGTTCGTTGCTCAGACTCGCTCTCCCAGTTTAAAACTAGATTAAAGTCGCATCTCTTCAGCCAGGCATTCATATAATCCTACAGTTCAAACTACAATCCGGCCTCTATCCAATGCCAGAGGAGAACTGGCCCCCGACTGAGCCTGGGTTCTCCCAAGGTTTTTTTTTTCTCCATTAGGTCACCTGATGGAGTTTTAGGACACCATTAGGTCACTTGATGGAGTTTTTCGGTTCCTTGCCACTGTTGCCTTTGGCTTGCTCAGTTGGGGATATTTTGGGGATATTTAATTTAATTTTATCAATCAATAAATTCCTCTTGAAACAAACTTTGTTGTATTATTTTAATTTAATACTGTGAAGCTGCTTTGATGCAATCTGTATTGTGAAAAGCGCTATACAAATAAACTTGACTTGACTTGACTTGACTTTCTGTCCCTCCATTGACAGCTACGCAACTACCACTTTGACACTTCAAAAAGTTCATAAAGAGATCGTAAAACTAATCCATATGAATTGAGCGGTTTAGTTCACATTTTCTGAATAGACCTGATGACTTTATATATGATGAACAGATTGAATTTAGGCTTTTATTCACATCTAAACATCATGTAAATTCTTTTTTTTTTTACTTATAAGTTAGATCTAGCTTATGTAAAATGTACTCATCCATGTGATGGGGTCATATTTTCCTCTTTTCTGTCTCTCCTTGCAGGTTTTACTTGTATAAACTCCCACACCTGCATCATTCCTCTGTGCAGGAGGGGCTGAAATATCTTTTCATGGATGGAGAGAGTGAGGGATGGATGGATGGGAAGACTTTAGTTAATGACAGTCAAAGTGCTGTTGGTAGAACAGTAGGGCCTTTATATGAGGTACAGCTCACCCTCCAATTATGCAATTATGATAGCACAACATGACTTTATCATAAAGTTGTTTGCTAAATAAAAAAAAAAGAGAAATGTCCAGTTTTGCGTAAACCAACTTTTGTTTTTTCCCCAAATATTTTCATTATCAGTAATTTTCTGGCTGATTCTAGACAAGCTTACTCGGCTTATCTTGTTCTGTAGTCTGCACATTTTCCCATTTTGCAGAAGTATTAAAACACTGCGTTGGCATTTACATTCCAAGTTTTAATTATAAATGTATTTAAAATCTATTTAGTTATACTTCCACATTTAAAAGTGGCACAAATCAGATACCTAATTAATTTATTCTCATAAGTGTTTTTGCTGTGTACACGCATGCAAACAAACATGCACAAAAGAAGCTAAAACGGGTATTTATGGCTTTATGTGCACATAACTGTTTCATAATAAAAGAGGAACTTATGCTTTATATCACATGCTCCTCACAAGGGCATGTTTATTATGAAGAAGCTTTGAGCTTGAACTTTTTCCAGGGCGGTGATGTTGGATACATCTTGTATAATGACCAGCCACCACAACAGAAGCCGTTTGAAGATGCAAACAGGATTTGTGGCCACACCAAAGGTGCAGTTTTACTGCAGTTAACTGCCATTTAAGGCACATAAACACACATTTATTTTGTGGATCATGTTAATATACGCTATTTCTTTTGTTCCAGGGGTTGTTGTCTTTGATAAGCAGCAGGGCTTCTGGTTGGTCCACAGCACCCCTCATTTCCCCCCTCCTAAATCAGCTGGCCAGTTTTCATACCCCAGTTCTGGCATAAGTAATGGACAGAACTTCATCTGTGTCACATATCCTTTTGAGCGCTTTCAGACCATAGGTACGCCTCCAATGCATTTAAAGTCCCTCCAAAGAGAGTTATTCTCTATGTCAGTGCGCACAGTTTCTGAACTCCCCGAAACGCCTCGTTTGTAGTCTTGAGTTTTCTTCCGGGAACGAACATATCACAATATAATTCTCGCTCAAGGCATAGGCAAAAAAAAAAAGATAGAAAAAAGGGCGAGTTGTAGTGTGTTGAAAGGGCCGTGGTAAATGGTAAGGGGCGTGGCATTTCCGAAACACATTCGAAGTGGTTGACATATCACAACACACTTCTCCAGCTGACCAATCAGAACACATTGTGCTTTTCAGAAGGAGGGGCTTCATAGAGATAGGAACTAAATGGAGTGTTACTGACAGACTGGTAAGAGAGGTGCTGCAACAATGGAGAATATGTGAAAAATAATGTGTATTTTGAGCATTAAAGCAAGAAAAACAATTCTAGTACACCCCAAAAATTCAAAAGGGCATAATATGGCCTTTTTATCAAAAATTGTGATGGTTTAAAATTAACTCTTTTATTTATTGTCCTAATGCAATAAATATGTTGAAGGATGTTGGTAAACAGTTTCATTTCCCATTGATTTCCATTGTATTTGTTTATTTGTCCATAAAATGGACGTCATTGGGAACTAAAACTTTTTACCAATATTCTTAAAAATATAATTAAATTTATTTTTGAATGATTTGTATTTTTGGGTGTACTTTAATGCCACAGTATATGACTGCATGTATGAATGAGGTGGACTAGTATGATCTTAATGCACATTTAAAATTTTCATATGCTTGTTTTAAAGAGGGTCTGATGTTAGAAACGCTGCGTGAAATTCTTCTCAAATAACCTTTTCATATGCAATTTCTGAAGACAAAACATTTATGGGATGCAGTTGCCATAGTAACTGTTAAAGAGTAATCCTTCTGACACAGTAACCATAGTGACAACACCTACTACTGTGCTGCTCTTTGTGTCCAATCAGTCTTGTGTTTGTAAATCACAGTATTATCACTTTCCGATAATAGTAATAAAGCAATAAGCCAGTGTTTCCCAACCCTGTTCCCGGAGGGACACCAACAGGACACATTTCAAACTATTCCTAATCAAACATTAGCTTGTTTATTGGACACTCCGAGGCTTGAAATGGATGGGTCAGATAAGGAAGAAAGGTTGAGAAACTCAGAAATAAGCCAGTCAAGGCTGTACATTTCCGACATACGCGGCCTTAAGCGGCTTATTTCTTTTATAAAACAGGAAGCAATATTGTAATAGACACCAAAACATTTAAAAAAAAATATTATTATAAGCTTGGCTGCATGTGGCCAAAACCCGCCCACAGTTGGACTAATGAACTATATTGGCAATAATAATTATATTAACGATTATGTATATATAATATGAATGGTAATTACAACCAATATAATATATATATATATGTGTGTGTGTGTGTGTGTGTGTGTGTGTGTATGTGTATACACACACACACACACACATTATTGTTGTTATTTACTTTATTACTCTATGTGGATTGTCTTTGTAACAGTAATGTAATATATTTTCTTATAATGTTTTGTATTTTGTACAGGTGAGCAGTTAAAGATCAATCAGCCTCACATATATGACTGCAGCATCCCTGCTTCCCTGGCCGCTGCTGTTCCTGCTATGGCTCAGCTCTGTAAACACACACTGGGCCGATGGGACAACGCTTCCTCCCCCTCCCCGTCCAATCGCAGTATATCACTCCTCTCATTGGCTGGAACGGAGTTCATTAGCTTTGCAAAAGGTGCATCATTTGCCAATGGTAAGACTCATTTTTACTACTGATGTAATGGTGTAAGTGACACTTTATGCCACCCAGTCAAATGTGTGACGATCAAGAGTTAAACATTTAGCTCTATTTGTTAAACAAATCTGTTCTGGTCATGTTGAGGATGTTTTCTTGCATCTGTTTGCAGTTTTTTTTAAATAGTTATTCTATGCAAATATGTACTAGATTAACATCTTAGGGCCAGATTTACTAGCAGTTTGCAGCAGCGCAAACCCTCTTTTGGCGTTAAAAAAACACAGTCAGGATTTATTAAAGACGCACAGTGAAGAATTTGCGCTGAACAGGCGTGGACAGGGTTATTTTTGTGGCTGAACTTATCGCATATGCATGCATTTTTCCTTTTCAGATGCAACATTTATGGGAGGAGAGTGTTTAAATAAGTCATGCTAGGTGATTTACTAAGTCAATTTACTGGTATTTGTGCCATTATTTGACGGCCAAAAGAAGCATGTCTTAAACCAGATGTTAATTTGCGCTGCTTTTGGTAGATCGCATTGGTCATTATGGAAATTATCTGCTGTGTCTTTCTTTAATTTGCTCGTCGTCAGTAGATCACGCTCAGAATTTCCCACTCCTATTGGCGCTTTTTTGGTTTTGCGCTTTCACGCTAATTTGCCCTGTTTATTCAATCTGGCCCTTAGACTGTTATGATGCATATTGCTGCTTTTCAGAATTTTGTTCCAATGAAATGCATGCAAATTAAAAGAAGTTCAACTTATAGACATGGTGTAAAAAAATTTGGTGTAGGATTTACTTAAGTTATCAAGTTAAATTTAACAAGAAATGGCAAGTAACAGAAGTAGAACGACTGAAAGTGTAAAACATACTCCAGTAATCTATTTTACAGAGTATGCGTTTTATAAAAAAAAAAAAAGTAATTATTTCTTTTTCACTGTTTGATTGATAACCAGACCTGTATCACTCTTGGGTGGCACCGGCGCTACAGTCCGACCTGCTGGTTCAGTTCTGGCGTCGCTCCACAGGCCTCCTGCCCTCTGACTGCTCCGACAACTGGAAAGTCCTCAACATAGATCTCATTTCCCCAGGCCAGAGCGTCACGTTCAACGCCACAGAGGACCACTCGAAGTGGGCGGTCAGTACCGGCAGCAGCCGCACTGGAAGTGGGACGTCAGGCGGCTGGGTCTGCGTAGGAGACATCAACCGTGACGAGGCGGAGGAAAGGAGAGGTGGGGGAACGGTGTGCCGCCAGGATGCTGCGGTGTGGAAGGCCTATCGCTCGGCCGCCTTGCAGTGCGAGACCTGCGGTGGAGAAGTGCAGACATGCGAAAAAGCCGCACAGTATCTCTGATGCAGTTGAGCACAGCAGATATCAGGGTATTGCAGAACGACTGCACGTGTAGGTGTCAAACAGGTATGATTATGAGGTCAAATGCTTTTTCTATTGCACGTAGCAATATGCAGGGCAATTCATTTAAATGCAAAAGGACTGTAAATTTGATTAAATCCTCACATTTATATAATGTCTCTTAGCTTCAGCTAAACCGGCTATACATTTAATTTTAATGCGGTACAGTTTTATGTGTTTTTAAACTGTATATATAAATATTTGCATGGGCTATGATCAAATTTATTTGATCATAGAAGAAATATTGGGTATTAGATGGTGAAGTGTTTAATTTAAAGCATTAAAAGCATTCAGCATTAAATCTGTTTTCTAGCAAACTTCTGTTGTTACAAAAAATGGGTAGCCAAATCCCTAACTCTCACCATTGGTTGAGATGATGTTACATATTTCTGCTTGGTGCTTCTAGTGGCACAGAATTACGCACATCACCTCAGACCTCGAGAAGCCAGAAGTGCATTATGAGAATTGGATTGAGATGTGTCTAGTAGAGATGTTTTTAATCACTCAAATATTGTTGCTGTATTAAATTAAAGAAAATAAAAGGACCGTATGAGACTTTAACAAAATTTTCACTGCTTTAGCTTTTCACAAATTATAATAAAATATTCTGTATAATGAAGGGTGGCCGGTAGTGAGTTCAGAAAGAGGCCTGAACTAATAAAGAAAACCAATTCCTGTGATGCAAAGCTGAATGTTCAGCATCATTACTCCAGTCTTCAGTGTCTCGTGATCCTTCAGAAATCATTCTAATATGCTGATTTGCTGCTCAAGAAATATTTCCTATTATTATTTCGATGTTGATAAGTTGTTCTGCTTAATATTTTTCATGGAAATGGTGAGATATTTTTATTCAGTTCAAAAGAAAAGCATTTATTTAAAATGGAAATCTTATAATTGAGATATTAAAAATGTCTTTAATGTTTTTGTTTAATCAATTTAATGAATACTTGCTGAATTAGAAGAATAAAAAAATGAACTTTTGAACGGTACTGTGTTTGTGTGTAGTATTATTAGCGCTGAAACCTATTGTAATTGTTAGGTTTTTCAAAGATCAGCATTCTGCTATAAAAAAGTGATCAGGTGGACCAAACCGTAAGTCATAGAGACTTGAAACTTTGAGGGATGGTAGTACTCACCCCATCTACAGTGCCACCGAGGCTTGCCCCAGTTGGCCTGATGGTGGCGCTACAGCGATCAAAAGTACGAAATCGCTCATAACTGTAAGGCTCGCGCTCGATCGGCCCAAAGTCCGGCATCCGACCAGCGCGGAAGGTCTTTTTTTTTCTCGAGGCAAAGTATTTTTTGATTAAATGCAATACATTTGAATATGTATTTTCTCGTTATTTCATCTGACTCCATAAATGAAAAGGTTTTAATGATATCTGTGCATCATTAAATGTGAGCGAATGTTTGACTCTTCTTTTTAACTCTTTAATGAAAATAATGTCAAAGTCAGTTAGAATAATCAAATGTAACAATTTATTATGTCAGGTAAATGTATCATGCCAATTTCATAATCAATTAAAAGATAATCAATACAAAACATCAAAAGCTCTGGATTAAAGAGAAGAGATGCGAACCTGACATTAAAATACATGATGCTAAGAATTTTGGTCATTCTTAGCATCATGGGCCAACTTGAGTTACAAAAAGGCCCCGATATTCTCGTTGCATTCCATTATATAGCCAGAACCTCTTTCACGTGGAAACATCTTCTAACAATGGAAATTTGCATTCAGAGGTTACACCTTTTGGGGGTGTGAGACCATTTGTCAGGAGACCACCTTCCTTTGTGTGTCAGTTATTATCCCTAAACTCTTAAAAACCTTAATACCTTTTGTCTTACTTATTTGGAAATGAGACATTTGTACCAGTCGCATTGAGACATTTCAAATGATACCAAAATGTACAATACTTGATGATAATCATTCACACATTAAACTATATATTTTCTTGGGTGGATTCAGGTGATCTGAGCATGAGAGAGAGGAGGTGAGGGATGAGGGAATGAAATGTAGATTAGGATGACTCGGAGGTGAGACTTTCGTCTCGATAGTGCACAAGGGGGAGTTCAAATGTTAATTTCCAGAGAGGTCCTTTGTCCTCTCAGGGTCTGATCGCTCTTCAAGCAGACTGTCCGGCGTTTTCTAATTTCTCAACTCTTACAGAACTCTTAAACTGTTGGTTGGAATCCTTTGCTCATGGCGAACAAAATGCACATCACTGATTTGATCAACGAAAAATTTGGATATTTTGGATTTTTTTTAAAGACCTACTTTTGCGAACTATTCATTCCTAAACAAAAACTCAGAACTTTGCTAAATTAGGTGAGCACTTGTTAAATATGATTCTTAATAAGCATGCAAACTTTTATGGAGATCAGGCCATAGGTGACACTATAACTGTTAAAAAGGTGTCAAATGCTATATTTCTATGCCAAATCACATGATATGGCTGAATTTTTTTTTTCGTGTGTGATTTATGTAAAACTTAACGAAATTAGGTGAGCACATGCAATGTATGATTCTAAAGAAGCATACAAACATTTATAGAAATAAGGCAATAGGTGCCACTATAACAGGTAAAAAGATTTGACAAAACATATAATTCCTTAGAAATTACCTGTATTGGCTGTAAATGGTGTTTTCCATCTCTGATCTAGATGGTTACAGGCTTGCTAAATAAAAAAAAAACAATACATTTTATGCTTTAAAGCGCTTGAACACCGTTAACCGCTGTGTGCAGTTATATTTATATTATTTATAATAATAATAATAATATACAATATTATTGTCCTATTATTATTATTAATATATTTATAACGGCAGATTATCAAAAAATGGAGCAGGAGACTAAGCAGGACATGGTTGATGTAAAGAAAATGGTATTACTGTAAAAAAATGTATATAGTTGGTATAAACATTTCTATTTGTGCTTGTTGTGAGAGCAGTCTCTGTAAAATCATTTGTAACAGTCCTTATCCAGTAATCATGAATGTGTTGATGAAACATGCAACATCTAGTTTACAATTGGTTTTCACATGTAAACATAATGACATTTTGAATGCATAAATCAGGTCTGAAAGCTGTCAGTTGTATCAAAATTAAAGTTTATTACAAGAATAGGAGGTATGTAGTGCATAAATGTGTCAGAATACAGATCTGACGGTACAGGACTGAAGCTGCAACATGCTTTTCACTGCGCAACACACCGGAACAACATTCACACAAGAGCACCTGATAATAAGGCACTTAACAAACAAGTGACCAAAAACAAAGGCTATGATTGGAAAGGAATACTAGCTTACGACTGACTCGCTGTATACTTCCCACTATTTTGTTGAAAGAGTATTTGAAACAGTTGCCATTTTTCCAGGATAAGCTCTCAAACAAGAGTATGCTACATTGCTGTCATCATCACATTGTACTATGTTTAATTCAGCATCCACTTATCTTGTAAAATAAAAACTCTTTCATATACTGTACATTCTGGCAAATGTAGAAGGTATACAGAAATGTACTATATGCAGCAATAGTGAGTATGGTAGTATGCTATTCCGAACATAACCAAAGGCTGAAAATAAAAGGAGACCCCTCTTCCTTACTGCGAGCTCTCGCATGCCTCCGTTCCCACAGAGACGTCAACAGCATACGAGTCAGAGAGCGCAAGGTTCATCAGGGTGCAAACAACAGTGTTGTTTTTCTATTCTTGATGATCGTAGCGTTATGCATTTATCGGTACAAAAATAATGTCACAGGCACAGCTTTGTTGCATTTTTTTTTAAAGGATCGATTTGGTTTCGTAGAACAGACAGAACTGGAGACCTGCAGTGCAACACTCTATTGGCTCTGTCCCAAAACCTAGTGAGCTGCCTACATAGGCAGCACTTCAAGGCATTATAGGTGCTCCCCACGCAAAGCCAGTTTCAAAATGTAGGCTGCGTGATTATGCCGCCTTCTAAGGGTGCGTTTACACGACAACGATGTACTGAGACGGGGAAAAAATAGCATTTTTTGCAGACGACAACGTTGTCAAATCGTTCCCCGTTCAAATGGATCTGCTTGGATCTGCGAAAACGACAAAAAACGCTGTATTCTGCTGCCAGGCCAGTAGTTGGCGATGTCACTTTGTAAAGAAACTTTTAGAAACGTCTATAGACTGAATATGTAATACGCATGCGCATGATGTCACAGCTTTCACAAATTCACGTTTTTGTAGTTTACGTGTAGTTTAAAAAAAATTTGCACTGTGAAAAAGTTTTCACACCCCAAACCTTTTACGTTTTTAGTTGAAAGCGGTGTTGTGTAAACGGCCCCTAAGAATGTATTCTTTTACACAAACTTTTTACTAGGTTACAGAACAGAGCCTCGATATTACCATGACCATAATTAATTCTGTTTAAATATTTAAAGAGAAAGCACACAGTAAGCAACGATCAGTTTGCATACTTGGTGAGACCACATTCGAGAGTGGCAGTGTTTTTTGCGACTCTTCTTCAGGTAGGTGGGTGTTTTTCAGTAGCTTTTTGCCCACACAGAACAGCTCAGGGTTTGAAATGTTTAGACAGGTATAAGTACCTTCTGTAAGTGTTTATTTTATTAAGTTGGGATCTTTTATCTGCTTTCTCAGTTCATTAATAATGGATTTTCTTGATTAATATACGGTAACCAATGAGCTTTAGAGGTAGACGGGGGATGCTGGCATCAGCAAAAGGTACGTGATTCTGTCTTGGAATTCATTATGGATTTATGAAATATAAGAATAGTGCAATGTTTAGTAACTAATATTTTAGAGCCATTTCAACCAAGCTTTCACTAAAAAACAAGGAACTCCTGCACACTATCAGTACTTGCAAATATGGTCGTGAGACCAAAACTTTGCTAATAAAATTGTGATACTCATTTGCAAGTACTGATAGTGTGCGGGAGTTCCTTGTTTTTTGTAGATTTTTTGACCTACTTATTTGGTCTTTTTTTCCCACGCACCAAGTGCGATGGTGTTTGCTAATTAACCAAGCTTTCACTCAAATTACTAATATTAGGACTTAAGAAAATTATGTTTGAGTCAATATTACACAGTTACGTCACAGAGCGCTGAATGAAATATTTTGTGTCTTTTCTTTTGAAAGTACTTGGACATGAATATCCTGTTTTTCTGTTAAAATAGTGTCCGGACTAGTCTTCTGCCCTTGGCTTTGATTCGTGGGAAGGTTGCGCTGGTTTCGTTGCCAAGAGATGGAGACCCTGTTGGTGTATTTCCTCCTCTTCTCCTTAACAGGAAGTCCACGCTAGCTGAAGACATGGCATAGAATACGTTTCCTGTGGGAGGTATTATTAGCTCTGTGGAGGAAGAAAAGAAAGACAAAGAAATACTTATATTTATAAAATTTACATTTTGTTAAAATCTTTAATTTTTTTACACTACCATTCAAAAGTTTGGTAAGAAGAAAAAAAAGAAAAAAAAAAAGAAAGAAAGTCTTATGCTCACAGAGGCTGCATGTATTTGATCAAAAGTACCATAAAACCAGTAATATTGTGACATTTTATTACAATTTAAAATAACTGTTTTCACATGACCCTGAACAGTGTCACATGATCCTTCAGAAATCATTCTAATATGCTGATTTGCTGCTCAAAAAATTCTATTTCTCATTATTATCACAGTTGAAAAGAGTTGTGCTGCTTAATATTCTTGTTGAAACCGTGATAATTCCCCCCCATTTATAGGAGATAGAAATCATTTGTGACAATAAATGTCTTTGTGGTCACATTTGATCAATTCAATGTTTATTTAAATATTTGATTTGATTGACAGCTGTCTGTTTTTTTGTTTTTTTTTATCATAAGTCACTATGTCAAATCATTATGCCCAGAATAATGTTTTCTCAATGTAGGATGTGATTCGAAAAATAAACACCATTGTATGACATTTAAAAAAATGTGACATCACCTTTCCCCTCCGGCAGCAGTTGGATCAGCTCGTATTTAGAGGCTTCTTGGGCATTCTGGTTGTGCTTCTCTAATGCAGAACTGATTATAGTGGGTGTTTTATCATTACTAGTGACCTGAGGCAGCACAGAAAAGAAAGTATACATTAGAACAAAGAGCGACAGCATCCATATTAAACAGGAGCTGACATGAAATGCAAAAGTTGGTCTGATGTAACACTGGATTGCTGCTGTGAAATACAGCAGTTTCAAAGCCCAAAAGTGGGAAAACAGTTTTTTTTACTTTGATTTTTTTCACTTTCATTTGACTTTTGTTTGTTAGACTACCAGAATGCTTCTGTACAAGTTGCCGTCATGTAAATCCATCCGTATTCTGACGATTCTGATCTCAGGTCCCGCCTCTGTTTTGTTATTGGTGGGGTTGTTGCCACAGGAGACAGACCGCCGATGTGATTTGACAGCTGTAGTGGGTGTGGTCAGGACAGAGGGCGTGGCATCATTGGGCGGTGGTGACGAATCAACATCCAAACAGGAAACAGATGGGGATTTCACATGCTGAAATAGAGTTAGAGTAGAATATTTATTGGAATAGTTCACCTAAAAATGTTAAATTATATCATAATTTGCTCACCCTTAAATGTAATATTTAGCTAAATTAAGCATCTCCTTTCCATAAATTGGAAGACTACAGTAGATACAGTAGAACACAAGCTGTCAAACTCAAAAAAGAACAAACTAGATTTTGGCAAGGATTTGTGGGGGGTTACAAGGTGTTGCTAAGTCTTAAAATGCCCATATTATGCTTTTTCGAATATTACCTTTCATGCAGTGTGTAATATAACTGTTTATGAATGTTGAAGATCAAAGTGCTTGACAAATGGAGTTACTGTCTCCATTTTGAGAGTCTTCAAAACGAGTCTTACTTCCTTTTCGAACCTACGTAGGTCTGTAGCAAATTTGCATAATGCCACACCCTATGGTCGTCATTGGCTGCCTGCAAACAACGTCTACTATGACCCGCTCTCCAACACTGTAGCTGACCCTGAGGCCTTGAAGGGTTTGGTTCATGTTGTCGACATGTCGAGAAAACGATGTTTTCTGCACAGCGAAAGCAAATCCACTATGCAAAGTATGAGGACTCGGGCTCCAATTGATATGGTAAAACCGACGCTTTTGTTACTGTTCGTATTACTGTGTAACAAAAGCTGAGGAAGACTCCAGAGTTGAAATTCAGATATGGTAATAAAAGTTTAGTTTCCGAAATAAGCTGTAAGCGGTCGACCATTCACAACAAATGGGCCATCTGACCAATCAGAGCAGAGTAGGCTATCGGAAAGGAGGGGTTTGAGAGACCGAATCCTTCATTGAACCGTTTCAGACACTGTGAGAATAGAGGTGATGCTGTAATGTATATTATGGGGAAATTAAAGTGTTTTTCCTTTTGTTGTTTTTTAACCTCGGATGCATGTAAACCTATTGTAGGAGACCTCAAAAACTAAATTAGGAACCTTTTTAATTCAAAAAATGGGCCACATGTGTCTCTTTATTGATTTTCGTAAAATTACCAGAATGACTTTACTGGCAAATACACAAATATGCTGTTCACACAAGCAAAGGCGTTCTAGCTTTTTACAGTTAAGAGACCATTCACACATCAGCTCCAAAATACCGGTAAATTCTGTGATGTCAGTCATCGGAAATAATCTTTAAACATTGCGCCGTTGTTTTCATTTTCACGCATGAGAAGCACTTTAGTTTCACTATCTGTTCAATTTGAACATTTTTTACTTATTTTTATTTATTTATTTAGCATTAAAGACAGTAGTGCGAAAGGGTCTGATGTCTATGGGTTCATATTTCATCTGTTTTGTTGTTGAATCTCATATGTGCTCAAACATATAATTAAAGCTCACACATTTTGCTAAACGTCTGTTTTTCCTGTTCCACAGCAGAAAGATTTACAGGTTTGGAGCGGCGCTCATGATGATGACAGATTTTTATTTTTAGGCGAACTATTTCTGATGTCAAAAGCTAAGAATATTGGTCTTAAAAGGTGAGTTTGAGATATAAAAAGGAACCATATAAAAAAATTATTAGTTCTACACTACCAGTCAAAAAGTCAGACACACCTAAAGATTGTTTATCAATAATATTTTCCTCATTTTGGAATAATAGAATAAAAGTCTAATGAAAGCTTGTTAGCTCATCAATTATAAAATAAAAAATTTCTGGAAGAAAAAAATGTAAGGAAAAAAAAGCTAAGCATAAGCCTTCAAATTAAAATGTATTTGGATCATGAGAAACACAAATTCAGTCAACCTTTTGTCTAATAGTGTGAATATTCACAACATTCATGTAAAGTTCACAGAATGAAAGGTTGTCATGGATCAATTCCCAAAAGCAATTTTAAAATGCTATAAAGAGCCTCTGTTGGCTCTCAAATAATAAATATCTCAAAGTTGCTGATAACACTTTGGAAGCCGGGCTTTTAAAGGCCCATTACTGCGAAGTAATCAAAATAAAGCTCTTTATTCGCCCTTACCTTGCAAAGCTTAGAGAGTAGGTGATTGACAGGAGATTGGATGTCAAATATGCCATCAGCATCCATTGTTGTATTTGCCACGGCTGAGAGAGCACTGTAACGGGAGAAAAGAACGATCTTGTCACAAACTGTATTCAGTCGGGACTCGGGAGGCTCTTTGCCACGTGCTGCTTATGACATTGATTCTTTCTGAACTGACTGTAACCTGGAGTATAAATACAAAACTCAAAATCAGCAGTAGCTTTGAAGTCACACGCTAACTGCAGACGATAAGTGTGTCTTTGTCCTGCTTTAAAACTTCATTTCGTTCGACTCGAGCAGCATCACGGTGCTTAAGAGCTCATGAAAGAAACGTCTGTGTGTGCATGTCAGGGACTGAGCTTGATCCTCAGAATAGCCTACAGGAAGATTGTCATGAATAGTTATAAAGAAAAAGAAAAAAAAAAGCCCAGGATTTTTTTAGTAAAATAATAAAAATGCATATCATACTACAGAATATAGTAGTGTTTTCTAAAAATGACCTACAAATTTGTTGCATATATTTTCAGCAGAGAAAAACCAACCACGCTGAATGCAAATAATAATATGCAGCTACTGTACACATAATTGTGTATAGAAAATTAAATTTTTCCCATTTCTTTGGCAATGTCTGTGTCCAAACAAACTATACTCTATTGTGGTGCAAATGCATTTGTCATCTTAAAATATATATATAAATATTATTTTTTTTATTAAGATATAGATAAAGATTTATTAAGATATAGATAAAGATATAAAGATAAAGATTTATTAAGATATAGATAAAGATTTAAATAAAATATAAATTAATATACACTATTGCTCAAAAGTTTGGGGTCAGTACAATATCTTTTTTTAATTTAATACTTTAAATTATATAAGATATTTATAAAGCTTGTATATTAAAGTTAAGTGATTTCACTTAAATGGCAATTAATAGGTAATTTGCATTGCCATTTAAGTGAAATTATTGAACTTAAATATACGAGCTTAATAAAAATGATCATTCTAGAAGAAAATTTCAGATGGCACTTAGAGGCTTTTGCATCTGAACTCTTGATATATATATATATATAAAATCAATATATTATCTTCTTGTAATTTTACAGCACTTTGGTCAATTTTTATTTGATTCTGAATGGAAAACACTAATTTTGGACTCTACAGTATCAAATGCTGTGTGGTATGTAATGTAGGACATTAGTTTACTGAACATGATGTTCTTACTCAGGATGCTGTGTGATGATCACTGTAGGGTTCGAGCCACGCCCAGGACTCGGCTCGCCCGGTACTTCAATCTGATTGGACAGCTTGTAGCTATTTAAAAAAAAAAACACATGGTCAACATCATATAGCCAAACAGTGTGTATCTGAGACGTTAAGCATAGAGTTACATAAATATCACTGACCTTTCCTCTTCACGTAGAGAGGGTACGCTGTGATACCACTGAACAAACGTCTCATCCGTTCTAAAAATGCTGTTTTTACATGAGGACTGAAGGAGGCGAATTTGAGCAATGACTTCAAACTCCTAAAATCAAGAGAATGTGATGATAATACCTTTTTAACTTTTTTAAAACCAATGATAATCAAGTATATAATGTCCATAAACTCACCCTTCGTCTTTTATCAAAGTTAATGAAGCCGTTCTGCAAGAGAGTAAATGTTGGTTCACACATTATGACCTGCTTTGGCTTATGCACAAGTTCACTGTTAGTTTTGTTTTGACACATCTCGATTCTATCAGATGACTTTTGACTAACATTGTGAAACCACTGCTATTTTTACACCTCACAGCTGGATGTGCTGCTGATGCTGATGCTGTCTATTTAGTATTTTTCTGTTAATTGTGTTTCATGGCGAGCTGAGAACTATACATCACCTCCAATCTGTCTTTGACTGCAGTGTCCAGCATAGTGAGATCTCTGAGGAAGATACCCAGGTATGGCACAGTTCCCTGAGCACACGACTACAAAAGAAATACAGCATTCAGGAGCGGATTTGTTTCAGTATACATCAAAGATTATAAACGGCACATAACACTGTGATAATATTAAAGCTGCAGTCTGTAGTTTTTCCTCTTTGTCGCCATCTCTGTTTGAAATCTGCAATTGCAGTTATTCGCGGAATTATCAACTTTACGTGGGTTGTGCACAGCGCGGATGAATCCAATGTTTTGAGGAGAATGTGTGGCTGTCAGTCGCCGCCGGTGTGGATACTGTCATTCGCAATCACAGATTCTACTTTTTGGAAGTATGACCAACATAAGAATTTTCTCCGGAAAATGTCGTCTGAACAAGTAACATCCACTTTTGTTCTGAGCAACTAAGGGGAAAAAGCATTGCAGTAAATCACGCAGATTAAATCTATCGATCGCTTATCATATCACGACAAACCGTGCAAATTATACTTTGTTTTCAAACTGTTAATGTTAACAACATCAGCACTGTGTGACTACATTTAATGCCCTTCCGATATTATCCTTGTTTACGCATGGGCCCGGTTGCAGTCTCTTTTTTTCTCTAGCCACTCCGAAGTCTTTTGCATTTTACAGCGGGTGAATCTCCAGTTGGTGATTGTCGTTTCAACCTTTCTGGATCCGCCATCAAATTGATACGTTTATTTATATCAAGTGCTGTGAGAAAAGGCTATAAATCTCCACCTCGAACATCCTCACACTCAACATAGCCTACAAGCCGAGACTCTTCTTTATGTGAACAGATGTGACGTAATGATGTAAAGACATGCTCGAATTTCCCGCAGAATTCCACCATTACCACTGGAATTAAAAACAATATTACAAGCTTACTGTTTTGAATCGAGCTAAGGCAAGCAGAGAGTTTTGAACACTGGCTTGGTTATGTACTTGCTCAAATTTATTTTGGATAATTTTTACCTCCAAAAAGTTACGGACTGCAGCTTTAAGTATATTTGATTATGCTAAAGAGGAAGTGTGTGTGTGTGTGTGTGCTTTATTTAAGGATGCTTACCCCCGTAAATCTCCTGTTGTTCATTTTAGTGTCATGGTTTGCAAATTTGGAAGTCCCCTCCTGTAGAATGAAAATGAATGTTGTGCAAGTTGTTACAGAGGCATAAATAATTAAATTAAACTCAGTTCGGTTCCTGTGTTTGCAAAATGTCTCTGTATGATGCATTTAAATCAGGCATGTTGTTGAATTACACAACAAGCACAGTGCATAAAAGACAACCTCACACTGAATCTGTGATTACTCGTTCTTTTCATGTCATCAGTTCCTCCCTTCAGGCCATGCTAAATTGATGCCGTTCTCTACGGCGATGAAGCACAGAACATCGATTGGCCTGATATTTTCCCATCAATGCATCGCCATGCTCTCTAATAACATTAGCGGAAACGCTGTTTGAATTGGCTGCTTTGTGTCGTGGTGTGACTAACCTCTTTGAGTAGCTCACGGCTCTGGGAGTAGTTGTCTTTCTCTGAGAAGATGTCAGAAAGTTCCTCGTATCTCTTCACAGCTTCTCTGTCATCATAGAGAAACAGACTTTAGGTTATTCTGTGCTGCTATTGTTAAAAAGTATGCAACATTCTCATACACCATGCATCATGTCTTGCGTTTCAATGCAAATGGGAATTATAACTGTAACCATGATTTTATGGATTAAAGGAATATTCCAGATTAAATACAACTAAAATGTTACCATAGAAAATAATTTTGTAAAACAAGTTAAAAATGTGTGTATTGTAACGCACTTACAATCCTATACAACAACAAATGTTTTTTTACCAAACTATATTTTACATACACAATTTCAAATAAAAAATCTATTTAGCTTAAATCTTCAAATGCCAAAATCTATTTTAAAATGTAAAAAAGGGGCAAGAGAATCATTTCCAAACTTAAAATAAATTATATATATATATATATATATATATATATATATATATATATATATATATATATTATTCATATATATATATATATATATATATTATTTATATTTATATATATATATATATTATTTATATTTATATATAAAAAAATTGACCATTTGTTTGACCATTTTTATATATTTTAAAATGTATTCCAAACATATCAGAACATATTTTTGCCATATGGGTGGAAAATGTATGGGCCAAGCTGTTATTCACACAAATAAATGTTGACTTCAATAATATCCCTTTAATGCATCAACAAGTAAACGCACACCTGTCTGTCTCATGCCAGGTCTTTCTCAGTCTGTGGATTGGGTTACTCTGCAGTGCTGATAGAATGGCGTACAGTGAGGAGAAGTTTTTCCTGGTTCTGCAGGCCTGTTTGGGAAACAAACCACACGCATGCGAGTCATTTATCCTGGCTGATGACATCATCAGTGTCTGTGTCTGAGTTTACAGTTAAACTGCTCTTACTTCTGCAACACTGATCCATTTCTCCAGCAGTCTTGCTCTCTGTTGGCTCTTCAGACCCGTGTTCCACAAGGACGAGGCTGTGACAGCATTAGTTAAGCGATTAAACTGCTTGATAGTGGCTCTGACCGACCAGCACGCTCCTTCCTGGCCCTTCTTATCTCTCTGAGACCATAGAGACCCCAGACAGTGATAGGGCACCAGCTTTAGAAACAGATCCTTAAGGAAAAACAAAAGGATTTCATTTAAGGATATTACAGACAGGTCTAAGATGTTCAAAGCCCTCAAGAGTGGGGAACATTTTACTTTAAATAATTATTTCTAGTATCAAACTAATCACTGGTCTTTTCCACAGATGTAAAGGTAACGTTTGTGAGTGGTATGATCAGACTCACTGTCTCAATCCTGGTCAGCTGTTCTGCGATCACACTGGATGGAAACCCCAGGATGCTGGTGGCATCAAACTCCGAGGGATCAGGAGGAGATGTCACGCCTTTGGTAGGATCTGTAGAAGATCAATACGGTATGAAATGAATATGACAAAGTGGACAATAAGAACTGCTGTGTCTGTCTAACCAGCAGTCAGAGTTCAATAGAAATGCTTGCTAAGAGGCAAATGTGCTTCTAAATGGAAAAAAGTAAATCAAATAAAAAAGTTTGGGGTCAGAAAGATTTTTTTTTATTTTTTTTTTTTTAGAGATGAATGCTTTTATTCAGCAAAGATGCATTAAATTGGTCAAAAGTGACAGTAAAGACTTTTATGCCACAAAAGATTTCTATTTCAAATAAATGCTATTCTTTTGAACTTTCAATTTAACAAAGATTCCTGCAAAAAATCAAGGTTTCCACAAAAATAACTGTTTTCTACATTAATAATAATAAGAAATGTTTCTTAAGCAGACAATCAGCATATTAGAATGATTTCTGAAGGATCATGTGACACTGAAGACTGGAGTAATGATGCTGAAACAGACATTAAATATATTAGAATAGAAATTTTAAACTGAAATAATATTTCAAAATATTACTGTTTTTACTGTATTATTAATCAAATAAATGCAGCCTTGGTTGGCATACGAGAACACATTAATCTTCCCAACCCAAACCTTTACCAACTGTTTTATAAGCTTACAAAATTAATTGTTTAAAACTGCAACTGCAATGTTATTGAACGATTTCTAGCCGGTGAATAATATAATAATGAATTTGATTATAGAAATTTCCATGACTTTTTAGGATTGTATTAATTTACATGACTTTTCACTAACAAATTTAAAATTCCAAGATTTCCAGGTTTTCCATGAGCATTTGAACCCTTAATATAAAAATTATAGTTTGACATTCAAATTATTATTCAAATGAAGTCAATCAACATGCATATGCATACTAAGGAAAAGCTCATTGTTGACGTCATTTTTTCCCCTCATTTCAAAACTCAAGAACTTCCAAAATGAAAATATGAGGTACGAAATGCATGTTCTTGTGACAGGTTGCAACAGTGGTTTTGCAGTGAGACGGACAAGCTTGTGATGCTGCAAGTGACACAATAACCTGCACTGTCTCTCACAAACGCACAAACAAACGGTGAAGGACTGCCTTTGTCAAAGAGCCAAATATCCTGACCTGAGAGTGAGCCAGACAGCAGTGTTTTCTCTCTCAGCTCCTCTGTGATCCTCAGCAGTCGGCCCCTGATCTCCGCCCCGGAGGAGTCTTCTGGAAGCAGGGGGCCGATCCGCTGCAGGCAGGAGGGATCGTTCAGAGAGCGGAAGTCCTCGGGATAGTCACTCAGCCATGTGCTGAACACCGTACACACCGCCCTGAACACAGCAAATGCCCATAAATACTGTAACTGTACTACCACAATACAGTCATACCCGGCTATTATTCATTTCTGTTTATAGCTTGATGTGTTCAGTAGTACATACTTGTTGAACGTTTGACGAGTGCTACTTTTGTTCTCACCAGGAGGATTTCCCAACCTAGAAAATAGTTCATATGAAAATTAAGGGTTAATGTTATTTATTACTGAAAATAATTGGTATATTAATATTATTGCAAATTGTGTGATATTGTACAAGAGAATTTCCAGAAAAGTTGGACAATTTAGTCAAATGCAATAAAATCAAGAAATTTCAAAATCACATTTTTTTTATATTTACAAAATACATTCAAGTTGGTCATTGAAAACATTGGAAATCTTTTCTTTGTACTTTCGTCAGCAAATAAAGTTTCAAGAGAATGGACAAATCACAGATAATTGATTTTATTGCATTTAAAAAATTGTCCCAACTTTCTAGAAATGGGGTTGTACGTAAGGTTGGGTGATATTGCTCAAAATTTTCAAAAAATTGAGCATGTTATGATAGTTGATGTGTGCGTGTGTGTGTGTGTGTGTGTGTGTGTGTGTGTGTGTGTGTGTAATATTAATTGTTGTTGAGATTCAAAATGTTTAATGCAATAAGTAAACATTAAGAAGGCATGTTTTCCACACTGTTTATCACTAAATGAACTCAAAGGATTATATTTGATGATTTTCTTTTATCCATTTTTTACCAGTATAACAATATTCAGCATTACACTTTTAGAAAAACGTTGAAAACATTGTGAAACATAAAAATGCTGTAAATGGACTTCAGTCAGTGAACATTTTTGAGTGATCAATCATTTCAAATGAATCAGTTAATTTATTCAAAATTAAATGCTATATGTTATGTCTAGTAAGACATACAGTAAGGCCCGGTTTCACAGACAGGGCTTAGATTAAGCCAGGATTAGGCCTTTTTAGGACATTTAAGTAGCTTTTACAAACATGCCTTTAAAAAAAATGACTGGTGTGCATCTTGAGACAATCAATGGCACTGACATATTAAGATATGCCAGTGCAAGTTGCTTTCAGTTAAAACTTCTCAAACATGCGTGTATATGTTTGCACTATGCCTGTCAGAGACACTGTGTCTCGTTTCTTCCCCATTCGCATGACAAGACATGACTAATGCTGCAAGACATTACAAAACAAGAAAGGATCACACAACTGATCTTAGTTTTATGTTTACTGTATATGTTTCTGAATTTAATATCACCAATTGTCATTGCAAATGTATCATCAGTATTTGATATATGAAAGACAATGGCTTTATAACTATTTCTCTAACTATACAGGTGCTTTACCTGTCAATCAGGATGTCCAGCACTCTCTGGGTGGAGGTGAAGGTGCGATAGGTGGAGAAGAAGATGGAGATGAAGGAGGAGTCGCCCATGGAGAAGGAATGAAGGAGATGGAGGACCAGCTTTTCCTCTGTCCCTGCTTTGACGTGCTGAGAACGGGACGCAGGGGACTGGGAAGAGAGGGGTGAAGACGTCAGGACAGAACTTCTGGATGACACAGCATTGAGCTTCACTCAGGACGATGGGACTTACCCGTGGGACGGTGGGGGAATCGCGCCCTTGTTTCACCACCACAGTGTAGATGATACCGTCTTCCTTCATTTCAGACACAGTGGACTGAACCAGAGAGAGATCTCAGTAAGTAAGCAGTCATTGACTTCCAGTACACTTATAAGAAGATCTTGGGGTTAAGAGCCTTACTCTGGGTCATATTAATAAAAACTTATTGTTTGCTCCTTGCAAAAAGTATTTGTCTTGTATAGCCAAACTTTTGATTAAAGTCTGCTCTAGTTGGCATATTTTGGCCAAGACTTGTCCAGTTCACTGATCAATCACAATTTTTGTTTTTGCTTGCCATTTTAATCTGCAATAAATTACTGTAATAAACAATGCTAATATCCTGGTGTGGAAAAAAACGATTTAAATGAATACACAACTGTAATCCAAAAGTAATCAATAATCATTATTGCACAGACATACCACTACCAGTCAGAAGTTTGGGCTTGGTTTTTTTTATGTTTTTGAAAGAAGTTTCTTACACTTATATTGTAAAATATTATTACAGTTTAAATTAGCTGTTTTCTATTTGAATATATTTTGAAATGTAATTTATTCCTGTGATCAAAGCTGAATTATCAGCATCATTACTCCAGTCTTCAGTGTCACATGATCCTTCAGAAATCATTCTAATATGATGATTTGCTGCTCAAGAAACATTTCTTATCATTATCAATGAAAACAGTTTTGTTGCTTCATAATTTTGTGGAAACCATGATTCTTCAATAAATAGAACATTCACAAGAACAGCATTTTTATATAGATTTTTTTTTTTTTACTGTCACTTTTGATCAATTTAATGCATCTTTGCTAAATAAAAGTTTTATTTTTTTATTTTTTTATTTTTTTTATATATCTTAGGCTACGTTCCGACTGAGTGCTATGCGCCATCTTGTTATTGTTCTCTTGCACATGCGTCAGCGGGTCAGCGGGTCTGAGATCAATTCACACTTCTGATATTGGCCAAATTATTAATTTTTTTAAACAATGTGAAAAACAAAAATCAGATCTGATCAATAAATCAGAATTGAGCTCTAAGGCTGCAAGTCTTACTGACCCCAAACTTTATAACGGTAGTGAAACAGCTCAAATGAAATATTTTACTCACCATTTTTCAAAAATGTTTATGTTTTGTGTGCAATATGCATCAGAGGGTAAAGTGAACATACTGTGGGCAGTCCTTAGGCATACTAGCTGAGGCTGAGACTATACCTTCATTGGATTTTCATTCTTTCAACTACTACACCACATAAACAACGCATTAAGAGAATTAAGTTTTAAGAAGTTAAAAGAAAGCTCTTTTTTGGGGGGAGTAGAAAAAAAATATAGTCTCACCAGGTCCAGTGGACAGTACCATGTGGTCTTCATTGGGGATGGATCCCCCTAATAGAACACAGACAGAAAATGTAAGTGCACCATAGATTTTGAATTTAAACACTGTTTAGACTGGAAATGCAAACATGTTGCAAAATTAATGATTGAAGATTAAACAATCACAGAAATTTCAAGTGTGAAAATGATTGTTTTCCAACAGGTTTCCAGAACAACTCCCCACATCTCCCATTGGTTGGACAAATAGATTGTCCCACTCCAAACTAACACCATTGGTTGAGCTGGTCAGGATGCACTCAAACTCAATCTAGAAATGGCTAAATATCAGCCCAGTTATTCAGCTGTGCTATTAGCTATAGCCAAAGCTCCACTTTCTATTCTTACAATGGCTGCATTTAAAGCAAGGTAAGCATGAATGGCCAATGTGTCTGGTTTGACATTTAAACCCTAAATGCTCTAAGGCACCACGTTTACATGTTATCTCCAATAAAAACTTAATGTAGGAGTGGAATCTCTTCATGCAAACTTCTGCCTCAACATGCAGCCCTTAAACTGACGTGTGTATTCGAATGCTTTTGATTAAGTCAACTCATCTGACCGAGATTTTCCGACATGAAAAATGCATGAGGCAACGGCCAAAAACAAACCCAGTGACAAGGTTATGAGTAAGTGTCTGAGACGTCCACATGCTTTGTGGAAGACTGATACACATTGATAACTTTCTAAGATCAATGTTCAATTTGAATACAAATTTAAGATCTTTACTCAAAAAAGCAGCTATTTTGCCTGTGCATTAAATGCTAAATTGTTTCAAAGCACACGAGATACTTAAAGAAAAGCCATAACCCTAAGCAAACCAAACAATCAAACCATTGAATGGTTGAATTCATCACCACCGTTCCAGTTCTCTTGCTCAAAATCATTCAGTGTTGTGTGTGTGCCACAAATTTAAAAACAACACAAGGAAAAATGCTACCTTCAACTCAGCAAGTCCAGACAGGCAGAAATTTGCCAACTTCCTTGAAATCTTTAGAGTTTGCCGGAAAACTGCATTTCCTTCAGGCCTTTTCATCTGTTCGATTTAATCTGTTTTTCTAGCTTCTGTTCTTAGATGGGTGTTGATTTCATTCGGTGAGATTCTTAGTCAATCTGTCTTCCCCGTTCCAATCTCTCTCTCTCTGTTATGGAGCCGTTCAAACACACCTGAGCTGGTCGCTAGGCCAACCCCCTCTACACACACGCACACACACACGTCACAAGGGCACTCCTGTTACAGACTCGCACCACAATATCTCTCTTCCGCCTCCATTCATTCAAGGGTGAATCACAAAACGTCTGGGTCATATTTCACCCCAAAATCAAAATGTATATTTACCTTAACTTAAGTCTATTTAAGGAACATTAAGATTTTTTGCATATTTTTTTTGTTGACATTATATATTATTATTTATTTTATGGAGTGCAGATATTTTACATAGTGTTCACACTTTTTTCTTCCATACAGTGAAAGTGTAAAAAAAGAGCATAAAAAAGGAGCATAAAAGCATAAACAATAGTCCATGTAGATGATGCACTATACTGTATGTATATGTGTGTGTGTATATATATATATATATATATATATATATATATATATACACAATCATGAAAATAATGTCAATGCAAATAAAAAATCACAAAAAGAGTCTTCCTTTTCTTTATGCACAAAAGTAATATAAGTCCTTATTTTGATTTTTTTTTAATAAAAATAATATATATATATATATATATATATATATATATATATATGATATGGAAAAATATAATACATTAATGTCCTAAAAAAAAATCTAAATGATCCTAAAAATAGGTTGTTTTTTTTCTTTATGTAAATATGAATACTTATTTTGATTTTGGGGGGAAATATGACTGATATAGGTCTCATGCTGTTCGTTAAACATGTAGACAAATGCTTGATAAACCTGTTTGGCGAAGTTTAAAGCAATGAATGAAGCCGGAGTAAATAAATACACATTGCTTCAGATTTCAAGAATGGCAACCTTTGTGTCTACTGCTGTACTGTATGTAAAACAGCCATCGTTCTACGCCTGATCTTAAAAGAGATCTTCTTTAAAAAGCAATGCGTGACATGACAAATGCCTGCTAATAAAACACGAGGCAACACCTGTTTATCTAAAAGGGATACTCGGGCAAAAGCACATATTGACATAAAGAGGGTGACATGCTGTGCAGGTGTAAGGGCTTTGGTTACACTTTATGCAGTCCTGAGGGCGATGTGCATCGACCACGCTGATTACAACCCATTTTCTATATTATTATAGTGTAGTTTATATGTAATGAAACAGATGAGTTCCATGTTTCAGCTGACGCTGTGAGCCACTGCCACAGGTGAACCACAGACATAAAGTTATTTAAGTCTAAGCTGAACTGAAACTTGGCTGAAACAAAACCCTAGAGATCACCTCAATCTAGTTTTTTTTTTTCTTTTCTTTTTTTTCCTGCAATTGTTGTGTATGGGTGTTTGATTAAAAAGGTGAAAGATCCATCTCATTCCCAAATTTGTTTTATATAGTTTGTAGTTATATATAGTTTATATAATATAGTTAGTTTAAATTGTCTGAAGAACCCATGAAAAGCTCTCTGCCACAATGTTAATGGTGTTATGTGTGGTTGTCGGGGTGTTGCTATGCAATTGCTAGGGTTTTATGAGTGGTTTTTATTGTTGCTGTGGAGTTTCTAGGTGTTGCTCTAAAGTTTGTAGGATAGCAACACCTTGGAAACCATCCAGAACGTAAAGCAGTCAAATCGATTAATCGCATCTAACAAAAGTTTGTACACACACACACACACATACATACATACATACATACATTTATATATATATATACACACACACACACACACACATATATATTATATAAACATAAACTTTTATGTTAAATGCAATTAATCACGATTAATTGATTTGACAGCACTAGTTTCTATGTAGAAGCATAATTTTAGTTACCAATCACGTTTGTAGCACAAATGGAACGAGCTGCATGTCAATTTAATTACTTATGGTTAGAGGTTTTGGATTACATCTGTAATCCCGAGTTGTGAGCAATGGGCCTCATTCACCATCCGTTCTTACGAAGAAATGTGTTCTTAAACCCCACTTGCGCACATTTTACGAAGATTCTGACATTCACTAATGTTTTCTTATCTAAATCTCCGCACACTCAAGAGCAATCTTACGCACATTTGAGTGATGACAGTTTGCTGCAAATAATTGGTTACTGCATTTTATTTAATTCTACAGTCGTTTACAATGATATTATTTTACTGTAATGTTTTTCTGATCATTTGTAAAAAACATAGTAGCCTATGCAAAGAAACACTAAAGGCCCGAAATTCGCATCCGAAATTTTTGCATGTTAAAAATAAATACGACCTCACATTATGTCAATCGCGCTTGCCTCCGAAACTTTCGTCCGTCATAAAAAAATTCGGATCAGGTTCGATTTTCTGTGTTTTTCGCATCCGTAATAAGCATTTTGAATGGTGTTTTGACATTTCAGAGCCACCGAATCACGAATACAAAAAAACGCATGCGAAAATTTGGGACTCAGTGTGCAAGGACCTTAACACTGCAATTTACTAATATTATGCCTCGTTTGGCATTTACCTGTTGCAGTAGAATTTCAATTTCAGAATTACTAAAGTTCTTTTTTTGTTTGGTGATCGGTGGACCAGTGCGTCTTTTGGACATTCTCCAACTTTTCTTGCACACGGCCCTGAAGTGTCATGTCCTTACATGGGAATTTGTGGGGCGTTTTATTATGCTAATTAGGAACAACTGGCACGCGCTTTCAATTGCGAAGACGTGAGATCACAGGTGTGAACAATTCTGTTGTTTAAGAACATGTCATGAATCCGACGTAGATATTTCTTAGGAAGTTTATTAAGTACAAAGTTAAGAAAATTCTTGGGAAGATGTTGGTGAATGAGGCCCAGTGATAATAGTGATACTTGCCTTTGCATTTTGTAGATAGTTAGGTTGGTGTATTTGCTTTGTCATACCGAGTCCTTCTTTGATATATGCAACACAAGGTGCAAAACTTCTCCATTTCGATACCATTTACCAATCCTCTCTGACTCAGGTTTGGCATTAACCTCATCAGCTCATTAACACACACACTTTTACAGTAGCTGTTAATGTAATCTTGTGAAATCCACACTCACTCTTGTGTACGTTTGGAAACTTTGTGTTTCGCCTTTAGGTTAAACCAGCTTTGAGTTTCCATGTCTTTTCTCGGGCAGCAGGAAGTGCATAATAACTGGACAAACACAGGAAACAGGACATGCTGTCATGTCATGCTGCCCTTCCTCCCCCCACACACACACTCTTACTCTCCCCGTCAAACACTTTTAGTCTCTGTATTCGCAAGCGTTAGCCTCAGGGGAGGGTGAACAAGAAAACCTCTATAGAATTTCCCGAGACAATATCAGCTGCTCTGTGTTTACTATGCTCTCTGCTCCTCAGTAGGGGAGATCGGGCCAGGTGTAACAGAAGGCAATGGTAAACAAACACATTTTCTTTTAGTAACAAACAGGTCAGCGTTCATACTGAAGAAGAATACGGTTGTCAATACTGTATTTGAGTCCTTAATACGGTTAATTTACGGGTGAACTATCCCTTTTCGCTTTAAAAACATATTCCTGACTGACAACAGTGAGGGAACAAATTAATGAATATTAATTAGTATAGCAATCAGGGCCATCCTTAGGACAGGTATATTCAGAGTAGTCTGTGAGTTATGAATGAATATGCCCCTGTTCTCCCCTGCTAATGCGACTATACCCTCCCAGACGTTAAAAACCTTATAAGTCTCTGCCGGCTGCATTCTCACTGAAACGCATCGTAAATACATCACAAGGGAGCCATTTACAGAGACCTATTGTTTCTGCCTCCTTTATGAATACCTCGTCTCGCTCTCTCTTTTATCTCTCCTCTTCTTTTGTTCTCATCTATTACTGAATCGACCAACTTTTCCTCTTTCTCTGCTAATGGAAATCACACCGTGACTGGCTCTGAGCACTTGCCACTGACGATCACAATGCAGCTTAATGGAAATCAGTCAATCATTTCCACACTGTTGTTGAGAGGTTTGGTCGATGCAGCGCTGGCATTTCCCCGCAGCCGTTTCTGCGTGACACACGGTGCTTCATGTGGCCCACGGTGCACCATTCTGGGGACATAATGAGCGCTCTGTAGACAAACTGGGTCAGAGGTGGTTTGTTTTTAGCTAAACAATTATCTAGCCCTCCTAGCTCTCCACCCTCAACGTATCTCCCTCCCTCCCTCTCTCTTTCTCTCTGTTTTTATGTTACACCCAGATACACACACACACACACAAGGAAGTTGCACAGTGATGACTGCAAACACATTTTGACCTACACATATGCATCCTGCCAGTCATTAAAGAATCGAGAAAGGGCCGGATCTAGTTTCATCCTGTTGAGACTACTCTGGCCTTGCTTTTGTGTCATCTGAGCAAGTCTCTACAAAAGAGCCAGTGTGATTCGTAGTGGACTTTTGCATTATTTACCAAAGAGCTGTGAGCTGGTCATGTGACCTGTACAGGAGGGAAGTTACTACAGTGAACTGTATGAGCCAGCGGGGCTTCTGTTTTTAGACCGGGGAACCCAAGTGTTGAATGAGTTTTACCTTGGTGTAGCAATTTCTAGCCAATGCTCAGGATGTTGTGACAAGAATAAAGTCCAGGGCCTTGACCACCATAGACACGGACACACGCTCCATATTCAGACTAGTTGTTGTTGATCAATATGGGTTTTTCAATGACAGATTGTTGATTTTCTCAATTGGGTTCTCCCCAATATAAGTCAATACTACAATTATATATATATATATATATATATGTATATATATATATATATATATATATATATATATATATATATATATATATATATATATATATATAATGTATGTGTGTGTGTTCATTCAGTTATATTAAAGAAAAAGCACAGTTTTTTTCTACTTTGATCTGATATATAAAAATATATAAAATAAATAATAAAATATTATTATTAAATAAATAATAAACATATACTTTTATATTAATCATTTAAATGCTGTGAAAAGAATGCTTGAAGACTGGTGTTTTTTAATAATAATGATGATGATGATGATAATTAAATAAAAAGCACTGTTTACTTAATTTGTTTATTTATATACAATTTATATATATTCTGTTTATTTTATTTGTTATTATATAATTATATATAATTATGTAATTATTTTATTTACATATATAATTATGTTGTCATTTTAATAATAATAATGAAATAAAAAAGCACTGTTTACTTAATTCATATGTTTATTTATTTACTTTATATATAATTTTGTTTATATATATATATACTATGTGTTTATCATTTGTTATATATTTATCTATCTATCTATCTATCTATCTATATATATGTATATATATGCTGTTTATTATATTTGTTATATATATATATATATATATATACACACATCATTATTTTTTACATATATAATTATGTTATTTGATTTTTTATGAATAATAATAATAACTCTATTACTTTCTATTACTTATAATAATAATAACTCTATTACTATTACGGAATTATGAATGAATGTACCATTGTTTGTCACACTGTCGTTGTTATATTGTAGGCTAATCATAGTTCATCCTTTCGATAAAGTGAAAAACGTAAACATTGTCATTTGCAGTATCATCATGTTTTCAGTAAAATGAAACGTGTAATAATGTCTTACTGATGACAAGACGGATCTCGCTCACTGAAGCTTTTACTCAGAATTACAGCGATTGGCTTCGATCAAAACAATAACAAAAGAAGCGTTCTCTACGTGCTTTCTTCCGCATCCGATAATCCAACGCTTTAAACCACATAAATGACGAAGTAAAGGAAAGATCAGCAAATCACAACTATTCAGAGGCGTCTCGATCGTTTTGTCATATTTACTACTACATGATATGCGCAAATTGGTGGGCGGGGCTAAAGTGGCAATGATGTAGAGGGCGGCGTTGATCTTCCTCTGCAGAGGCGGTCTTTCGTCACACAATGACGTAATAATGTGACAAAATCCGAAACGAGTCGTTTTCTGACCTCGGCTCCAATAAAAGCATTTTTTGAACTAACAAGGAAGTTTTCAGTTCTGAAACTTGCAGGATATTTTTATAGATCCAAAAGATCAAGGAAAATCTGATTTCTCAATTCATGACCCCTTTAATAAAGAGTATAATAAGTGGTCGAGGCTAATTTGAAAGCTCCTTTGGTTTCAAGGAAACACTTGATATGTATGTAAGCTACTTATGTAATGTCAAACCCGCCTGCAGCAGCTGACGGCGTATAAACAGAGCATGAGAGAATACCAGGTGGGGTCACAATCAGCTGTGCACGAGAGCTTTTGCCTTAGACTGATAAGAAACTCACCACCCCGTAGTACTTCTACAACAAAACTGTTCAGGCTAAAACAAACACAAAGCAGGTCAATCGGAGAGCACCAGATGAGTGAAGTGAATTTTATTAACTTTCAGCCTGGCCTCTTTACATCACCACAGTTAGTTATGTAATAGATCCCCTTTAAACGAACATTTGCAGCGTGTTACTGTCTCCGAGAGTCAAACCAAAAGCAACAACCAACTGTAGCTTCAGTTTCCTTATGATTATATGTCTCGTGAGAACAAGCATTCAACACTTCAGATGAAAACACTAAGTGAAAGGGTCACAACTCAGCTAAATATCCTGTTTCAAGGTTTAATACACAAGCGAAAGCTGATCTAAGACACAAAACACCAATGCATTCAGTAAGACAAAACATATGTACTGTATGATAAATGTGTGCCCTTCTCTTAGGCATAGAAACGCATTGTACGGGTAAGCAAGAAAACCTGGTCCAAGAAATATGTCTCGCTTTGGTAGTAATTATGTTGTTGTTGGTTGTATTCATGTGCTGTAACCACATGTTGAAAGGTTAAAAATTAACCAGAACTTTAAAATGCAAAAATATCCTAGAAGCTGACTAAAATGCCCCTTTTGTGTAAATTTGGGTGTAAAAAAAAACGTTTTTTAAAATGCACTCTAAAGTCCTGTTCACACAAAGGCGACGATAACTGTAACGGTAACGATAATGATATATGCCACATCCAAAATCACATACTGTATAGTGGGTACTACGTTGGTTTTTTTTATGATTTAAATAGGCAAGTGCTTAAGAGTTTATGATTGGATCATTTTTGCAGTGATTATTATGTTTCTAGCATGTTATATGTTTATAACCAAAACCTTAATTGATGGAGTGTGTAGCTTTTCGTTTCTTAAACAACCATGTAGGAAGACACATCATGGCCATATTCCAGGATGACAATGTCAAGATTCATCAGGCTGACGTCCTGGAATATTGCCATGATGTGTCTTCCTAGAAACATAATAATCACTGCAATAATGATCAAATCATAGACTCTTAAGCATTTGAAATCCAAATAGCGACTTTTTTGTCCGGGCAGTGTATATATACAGTATACAGTATGAATGTGTGTATGAATGAATGTCAGACGGTCATGTGACAAATTCTCCATTCACAAATCCTCTCCCGTGGCCTCATGGGATAGTAAAGTTTCCATCGTATGCACACTTCAGAATCTCGCCGGACGTAGTAATAAGTCATTTGGGTGTTTTATTATACCGTTTTATGAATACTATGAATTCGGACATACTACTTGGCTCACATACTGTTTTTTGCCTACTTTATAGTATGGAAGAAGGCATATTCAGATGCAGCGATAGTTAAAAAAAACAAACAAACATTGCCTACCTTACCTTCAATATTTTTGTGGAAACCGTAATAATTTCAGGATTCTTTGATGCATAGAACGTTCAAAAGAACAGTATTTATTTGAAGTTGAATTTATTTTATTTGAATTTATACTGTCACATCCTTGCTGAATAAAAATATTACGGTAATTTCTTTTAAAAAGCTTACTGACCACAAGCAATTTTTCACTTTTGTTTTTCATTTCTAAGCACATTGGCCTCTTAGTAAGCATTGATTTTACATTCTCCCTGCAGGTTAGACAGACACAGCTGTACTTACTGTACATTTGTACATATTCCTGTATTGATTAGATCCTACCAAAGGTGTGACATCTCCTCCTGATCCCTCATTATATTATTATTATATATTAATGATGATAAGGAGTGAATCATGACATTGTTGCCATCATACCTGCGTGTGATCTGCATCCCTGTTTTCATTCTCCTTCCACAGCTGATCCGGAGGTCCATCGACCTCTTGCTGTAGGGGTCGATACCCGATGAGAGGCACTTCTCTCGAACCCACTCCAGGCAGCTCGACTCCAGATGTTCTCATACTACGGGGGAGCATGATGGTGCCGCTGGCCCATACATACAAAGAAAACTGAGGTCAGTTGGAGAGGAACAAGCAGCAACAGGGAGTCATTCGCCCTGGTAGATCATTTGTTTTCATCATTTACATTTCCCTTTGCCGAGAGACAACTTCAAATTTGAATTCAGGTCCCTCCCTTGCCTCGTCTCCTTTCCCTCACTGGTATTTATATTAGGCTTCAGATAGAGATCTCTTTCAGGAAGAGACGGATGGAAGAGCCGGATGCCATTGTCACAAACAAGCAATAACCAAAATCTTTAAGGTCTTTCAAACAAGTGCAAGTTCATAAACAAGACACATTTTTAACTGCTCTTTTGAATGCATGTATTCACTAGTCAGGGATAAACATGTATTAGTGTGCAAAACAAGACTGAATTAGGTCAAACCTAACAGGAAAATAAAGCTTTCTTTCATCTGTCCCTAACCCTGCGTAAAGCACTCAGCTTAACTGCGTTATTTCCAGTTTACTGAATCTAACAGGGAAGTAACGTTACAGAACAGATTTCCATATAATGGCATTTAATGTCAGCTTAAAGTACGTCTCGCACGCTTTTATTAATGACTTTTCTCTCGTGAACTTACAGTTTGTAACAGCCCTCATTCAGGACAGCAGCACATCCTCTCTCTACATTCGTAGGCACAAAACACCTCTGCGCGATCTCACCAGACCGAAGCGCACAAATACCTGTTAGGAGAGCGATCTCACGTCCATCCGCCCCTGCGTGTAGATTCCTCGGAAGTCAGAGTTTCTGCGCCTCCATATCTCTCCTCTCCTGCTTCGCCCGTCAACGCTTATCGGGCCGATGAAGGCTGCGAGCTGAGCGTTGGTGAGGTCTGCGTTCAGTGCGTTCAGTGCGCTCAGTGCGCTGGTGACGTTGGGCGCAGTTCCTGCTGTTGCTCCAGCGCGTTTGGTCATTGGCTGGACGCACTGATGAGAAGCGTTGCCCGGTAAATTCAGAGCTTCTTCAGTTCACAGCATTCACAGCAGCGTCGCTGATCTACACACCGGACGCGTCGCGACAGAACGCTCCCAATGCAACGCATACATGCAGTCTTTGACGCTCTGCATAGTTACTCTACTTCATGTTCTTTTATTAACCAAATATTTTTTTTGTTTTATTTTGCTCTACTTTTGCTGCTTTACTCCAGTCAACTTATATCCCTCATTCATCTGTAATAAAAAAATGTTTTTATGTTTTGCATTTACTTTTAGTATTTTATTTTGTGTTGCACTGCTACTTTATCCACTTTTTTTCCTCTCAACCATTTGAATAAATGTATTTTTATTTTTAAATATTATTTTTTATTTTTAAATATTATTTTTTATTTTATTTAATTTTGCTGCCACTCCAGCCACTTTATTTCCCTCATTCATCTGGAATAAAATAATTTTATTTTAAATGATCATCTATTTTTTATTTTTATTTTTTTTTGCAATTACTTACTTATTTTATTATATACATTTTTACTTTTATTTTGCTGCTTTACTCCTGTCACTTTATATTCCTCATTCATCTGTAGGCCTACTAAAATAATTTTTAATTTTAAAATATCATTTGCATATTATTTTGCAATTACCTTTTTTATTTTATTTTATTTTATTTTATTTTATTTTATTTTATTTTATTTTATTTTATTTTATTTTATTTTATTTTATTTTATTTTATTTTATTTTATTTTATTTTATTTTATTTTATTTTATTTTATTTTATTTTATTTTTTTTGCACCGCTACTCTATCCACTTTTTTCCTCTCAACCATTTGAATAATTTTTATTTTATTTTTAGATATCATTTCTTTTTTGCAGTTATTTTGCAAATATTTATGCTACTCCAGCCACTTTATTTCCCTCATTCATCTGAAATAAAATAATTTTACACTTTATTTTAAGGTGACGTAGTTGTACTTATTACTCAAATAAGTACGGAGTAATATTAATTATTAACTACATGTATTAACTACATGTACTTACAATAGAGTTAGGGTTTGATTTAAGGTTAGTTACTTGTAATTATGCATAATTTACTGTTATTACTATAGTAAGTGCATGTAGTAATGTGTAACTACGTCACCTTAAAATGAAGTGTTACTTAATTTTTAGCTGCTCCTCCAGCCACTTTGTTTCCCTCATTCATATATTCACTCATATATTCACTCAAAATAATATTATTTAAAATATAATTTGTGTTTTTTTGCAATTATAACTATTCCTGTAACTATTTGTCCAATAAATGATTGTCTCATTTGTTATATAATTATTATACAATTATGGTTTTATGACCTCATATTAATTGAGGGACTACATAGACTCTGTATATTTCATTTAGTATTTTCATAATTAGTAGGCTACAATAGGACTATTTAAGTGAACTGGACTAGAGTGAATGAAAATCTTAAAAGAAATGTGAAAAAAGAAAAAACTTGCCATAGCAAAAATGCTCTTACTTAGCCTATATACATTTTAACCTAATATATTGATTTTGATGTTATGTTTCAACTACCCAACCACATTATAAATATTAGCTTTATTTATGAAGAATCTGTCAATAAGAAGTCCCATTTAGCTGTGTATGCGTGTTGTGAGTGTGTGTGTACCCTCACACGTTGTCAAGGTTGTATTTTATTACCTGGTGTTGTTTCACGGCCTGAATTTTAAGTGGCCAGTGGTGTTGAAGTTTTGATGTAAATGATTAATGCTTTTGAATGGCTGGCAGTTCCTAGCACTAGCAGGGTGATTATTTAAAGCTAATCCTTGAGCAGAGTGTCAGCTGTGGACTCCACTGACCTTGCAATATTTTTATGGCAGAGCCTTGAAGAGAAGACAACAAAAATAAGGACAAAAAATAGCATGCACGTAAACAGTGGAAAACAATCAATTGCTTTAGCCACCAAATAAACATCATACTACAATCTATTATCATTTATTTCCAGCTACAGTGCTCCACATATGGCATAAATGAGCAGCCCAAGGGGATTCAGAAAAACTATAGAATTACCTTATGTGTTTGTTTAAGCACTTCTTACATGTTTTGTTTATTCTAACAATAAATGTCTGGAAATTACAACAGGTTTTAAATTATGTGTTTATGAATAAGCTCATAATTTTCCACTCTAAAACAAAGCGACTGTACATGCACAAGAAACCATAGTGTGACCCTGAGTTTGTCACTATCCATCTGTTGTGGAGTTAGAAGCTCTATGCAAGACTTCAGCATCTCTGGGAGATTTCTGTGTTCATTAAAAGGATGTTATGGTGAATAAAAGCATTGGTAATGTGAGCTATGCATTCAATTCGTTGGAGTGGACTAATTAAAACAGTGGTTTGGTGCTTATGAATAATTTATCACTCCTATCAAGCTCTTTAGGCCTGCTCTCTAAATGGCATGGCAACTTATTATACAACAGATATGTTGTTACCCAAAACTCTTTCATGTTTTTAATGAAGAATCACTAAGTTAGAAAGAATCTAATAGGTAGCCTACTAAATGCAGACTGTTTTGAGTTAGCTGTAATTTGACAAAGGAACAAACGAAGCCAGTCTCTTTGCATCTTTTGTGTTTGCGCCCCCTGCTGGACTCTCGGAAAACCGCTTTACAAAAGACACGCCAGAGGCCATTTTGAACATTCCTGCACTACCATCATCACACAATATGTGTTACACAGTTGTGTTTGATATGTCATGATTTTGTTTTGTTTTGATCTATCTCATTTACTTGTGTTACCAGTCGGCTGATTAGCAACATGAAACCAATTTCGTCTTCAAAAGGATAAAAATGTAAAACAAAAGTGATCTCAGTTATTTCGCCTGTATATTGTATGTAAAATAATATCATATAACTGAAATAATAATAATATAGTGATAAATAATTAAAAAAATCAAAGTAGCTGAAGCACATTTATCTGACACCCTTACTTAACCGTCTTAATCGACCACCATGCTCTAATTGTAAATAAATTATTCAATTTGTATCTATACTTCTACATCTTTTATGTTAGATGCGATTTGACAGCACTAATATATATATATATATATATATATATATATATATATATATATATGTATGTATAATGAATGTATAATTTATTGATAATTAATAATTGTATATATTGCACTGACATTTTTGTGTGTTTCATGTTAATTTATTGCAACAAATGCATAATGCAAAGCATTTTATCATATAGCCTAACATTTTACTTTAAATAAATATTGTGAAAATAAGCGTTTCTTTCTTGTATTTTGTATTATTATTATTTACCCTGATGTATTTATAATTGATCATCATTGTATTCCCACTCTCAACCCTCATATCGGTTAAAATTGTGTTTTTTTATGACGCAGGTTCAAACATTTCCCATGAAAATATCTTTTTCAAGAAAGGCTGCGTGTAACCGCGTTGCCACAATTTTTTTTCTTTTTTTTTTTTTTTTTGCTGCCGGCACCCAAGGGCATTTTCAAACTTTCTCCAGTCCAAAAAGTCCACGGCGCGGCTCTGCTGGACTAATTACATCCCCAAACTTTCCCTAATGATCCGCTGCGCGTGTGCGCATTGGCCGAGCAGCTGTGGGGTCGGGCGCAGGTGGTCGTGCCGGCTTTCAATCCGGTGGGATGTCGGTCAGTCGTACAGATGTGAAGGTGTTTTCAGGATCTCCCCCCCTCTCCATCTCCCTGTGTTTTATGTCTGCGTCACAACAAGTCGAAGGAGAGAGAGAGAGAGAGGCAGAGATTATGATGGCGTCTCTCTCGGGCTGATTCTCATGCCGCTTCCCTGATAAACACGCTTGATAGCATCATCCGAGAGACAGAGGAGGGCTGGGAACATGTCCCGACAGACAGAGAGAAAGACGGACGGACAGACGGTTGCGCACTGACGGCTTGAGTGACGCGCGTTTGATCCACCGCGACTCTCCAAACGCGCCGATTATTCGGGACAGTGATTGTGACGGAGAACAACACCGGGCATCAGGCATTTCATGTGAGTCTGACATCTCTTCCCCGTCTCTGTGACCCCAGCAGAGCAGAACACTTAACACAGGTACATCCCGTCCACGTATGATCTGTCATGCGTGTTAATTGATATGTGCATGCGCGTGCCATCATATGTGTCTGCTCTGATGAGTTGTGTGCATTGATTACGCACATCTGCCATGCATGCATTTTGCATGCAATCAATTGTGCGCTCTTTCATGCATTTGATGGCATCTGCATATATTATGGTTCGTTGCATATGGCAGCCAGTGTTTTTGATCATGTGTGGTACTGCAATGTGCATTGACTCTTCATCATTTATCCTACTGTACTGTATACTGTCGCTATGCACAGAGTTTAACCCTTTAGGCTGCTGCTGTTTGCTTGTGTGGAAACACATTTTAACCTCTGGGATCTTTTTTTGATCTTTCTTTCCCGCGCTCTTCAGGATGGGGGGAGTCAGTGAAGGAGAGGATGTTTTAGCCAGGTGGAGCGATGGACTTTTGTACCTTGGCAATGTCAAACGAGTAAGTTTGTTCTTTCTTTTTCTCAAAGTTTGTCTGGAAGAGAGAAGGAGACACTAGCAGAGAGAGGGAAAGAGCAAGTTTTAAACTGTGACTTGCTGTGCTTTTTTTTTTTTTTTTTTTAAATCAGTGTAGTATAAAAATGTGATATTTAACTGTATTGTATTTATTTTTCAGGTGGACAGTGTCAAGCAGTGCTGTTTGATCAGATTTGAGGATAACTCTGAATTCTGGGTCCTCAGGAAAGACATCCACTCATGTAAGTGGATAAACTTTAAATTCAAACTCAAAAAGTATGTAAAAACATCCAAAAACCAAAGTAAATAAATAAATAAATAAATAAAAACAGTGTGTGCTGTTTTTAAGACTGTTACGGTTTTTATTTTAATTCTCATTGTCATTGTGACATTTTCATTAAATTGTTATCTATGTAATGCATGCCTTTCACTTTTGATTTTTTTGTCGTTTTTTTTAATGGTGAGTCTCATTAATCATAAATCAACATAAATTAAAGACAAATCAACATAAATGAATACAACAAACAATGCCATGATGTATAAATACTTTAAATACTGTAATATATAATTTACTTATTTTTCATTATAGAAATGAGAATGAGATTTATTTTTGCATTACAAAAACGATTTTGGATGCTAAATGTGCTATTAAAATAAAATGTGGTGAAAAATAGGCTTTTTGTTCTATAAGAAAAATACAATTTCTTAAATATCTCTTTTTATTCTTGAGTTAAATATGACCCGACATGTTCTAGACAGATTTTGTGATACACCCTGGATATAGCATCAGTAATTCCACCTTATGAAAGAATTAGGAGTGATTTACAAAATGCTAATTCTAATTCTAATAAAACAAAGTATTGAAGTTTATTTTAACTTAATAATTTGTCTTTTTTTTCTTTTGCATCACAATGTCCCCAAATGGAATTGCACACACAAAAAAAAGTCTCCCTAAAACTATTCCTCTCTGCAATTGGTCGATCAAACATATAGTCCCGCCCCAAACTCACACTATTGGTTGAGCCAGTGTTGTCGTCTCAGGCTCATTGGGATGCTTTTTTAACGTTTAAAAAATGTTTACATTATATATAATTTGAGGAACTGTGTAGTGAATTAATATATAGGATTATTTTTCATTTGTGTATTTTTTTGTTGGTCCCACTTTATATTAGGTGTCTTTAACTACTATGTACTAACACTTAAATGATTATTGCACGTTTTTACTCTATACTTATATTTAAAAAATGCAGGCATGTAAATACATCTGTAATTAATTTCTGTAATTACTTCTATAATTACACTGTTGAGCCTTCACTTATACCTTAAAGGAATAGTTCACCCAAAAATGAAAATTAGCCCATGATTTACTCACCCTGAAGCCGTCCTAGGTGTATATGACGTTCTTCTTTCAGACGAATACAATCAGAGTTATATAAAAAAATGTCCTGGCTCTTCCAAGCTTGATAATGGGAGTGAATGGCTGTATGTCTTTGGAAGTCCATCAAAGCGCATCTACTCATGATCAAAGTGCTCCACACTTTCAATAAGAAATACATCAACACAGGAAAGAAGCCTGCACTCATAGAGCTTTTTCGCAAGCTTTTAAGGAAATAAAAAGGTTAATAAAGGCTTTCTGAAGTGAAGCGATGCCTTCGTGTAAGATAAATATCCATATTTAAAACTTTATCGACTAACATAACTGGCTTCCGGCAGACGGCCGTACGAATCGATTTACGCCAAAAGAGTAACCCTTGACCTTGACGCACAACGTAATGACGAACGCGGTTGCCCAGCCCTGTTTGTCTGAACCGCGAGAGCCGTCAATTGCCATCATTACGGCAAAAGCCTTCATTTAATCTGTTCATCATATAAAGCGATCGAGTCTCTCCAGACATTTTTGACTAAACCACTCAATTCATATGGATTAGTTTTACAATCTCTTCATGAACTTTTTGAAGTGTCAAAGTGGTAGTTGCGTAGCTGTCAATGGAGAGACAGAAAGCTCTCAGATTTCATCAAAAAGATCTTCATTTCTGTTTTGAAGACGAACGAAAGTCTTACGGGTTTGGAACGACATGAGGGTGAGTAATAATGACAGAGTTTTTATTTTTGGTTGAACTAACCCTTTACCACACCCTTAAACCTACTAAACCTGTCTCTAACCTTACCCATGTCCAACCTCAATAGTAGCAAAAGCGAACACAATAAGCACATTGTACTTATTTTTGTGTTGTAACTACATAGTAGTTAAAGACATCTTATATAAAGTGTGACCTCTTTGTTCATCAAAAGTAAAGATCAAAATAAAGAAATGTTGGTGTGTGCTAGATATTTTGAAGCATCTAGTTGCCGTCTGTCCAGTAAATGACCCTGTGTTTTGTCTCTTGTGTTCAGTCTCTTCAGGAGGAGAGGATGTGTGCTGTATCTGTGATGCTCCGCCTCTTAAAGAACCTCTCGTAAACTGCCTCAAATGTCGCCACGGTAATCCGACTAAGAGAAACTGTTTGTGTAGATTATACAGACCTGTAGATTTAGATATTTGGTTTTGGTTTTCATTTCATTTGTCTAATATGAATTTTTTAGGCCTTGTGTATAAAGTAAATATGTTACATATGTTGCTTGATCCATTGTTTCCCCAGGTTATCATCCAGAGTGCCATACACCACCCATTGAACCTGAAGTTGACCCCAGTAGCTGGATATGTCGCCAATGTGTCTTTGCAGTCGCAACAAAGGTTGTACTTTGCTTAAATCCCGAAGTGAATATTTAGAAACACGGACAACGTTGGCATTCAAGGTCTATTTCAAATGGCATCCTAACACAAGGCTTTAATCTCGCTCTGAGATGTAAAGGGTATCCATGGCTTACTGCACTTGACTGCGTATTTATTACATTGCAGCACTCTGCAGGTGATGTCGGTGGTAGAGCTGCGTTAAATGGGCCTGTGCTTTAATCCGTCTGTCAGCGCGCTCGTTTCACATGATGATTTTAAGATAAAATCATATTCAACAACACCCCCCCCAGCCAGGAAATATTAATGACTTCCTTCAGTGTGTCCTCTCCAAATTCAATCTTCAGATGAAATCGCTGTTAAATGTGCTTACATGACAGGAGAGCGCATGTCACGGAGAGGTGAGATACATTGTAATGACGAACTGTGTTCTGTCCTAGAGAGGGGGAGCGTTGAAAAGAGGACGCTTCGCACGGCTCATGCAGATCATGAAAGTGCGGCTGCCCTATCAGCTGTCATCTTTAGACTGGGACCCGCAGCACTTGACCAACCAGCAGCAGTGTTACTGCTATTGTGCTGGACCAGGAGAGTGAGTCCAACTTAGAGCATTCTCACATGACTATGACAATGTTAAGAATGGAATATTAGTGTACTGCGACTGCACAAGTATATACTATTTTGAAAAGTAGTGTGTGGACAGTATGCAGAAAAAAAGTTATTCAATTCAGTTTTGTGTCAAAAATGTCTTCGTATTCGTTTTATACTGGACATTTTGGCAAATAAAGTCGGTCATTCGGTACAAAATACATAATGCATACGACTTGCTTTCAAAAACTGCAAGCAATATACTGTATCATTCCAAAACTGTTTTATATACAATATAGGGATACCAAGCGATTACATTTTTTTTAATCAAATTAATTACATGACATTATATGATTACATTACATTAAATGCCAATTAATTAATCAATCTCAAATTAATAGCACATCAAATTATAAAAGATAATTTAAAGTCATTATTGTGTTAAATGAGAAAAGGATCAAATAGACATTACAAAAAGTAGTTTTAGAATTTTTATTTTATTTTATTTCTATTACACATAAACGTTTAGGCTACAACGACCATGCTTTTTTAAAAGTTTTTTTTCTTCAAAAATTCTTCAAAATATCTTCTTTTATGTTCCGCAAAAGAAAAAAAGTCATACAGGGTTGAAACAGTATGATGGTGAGTAAATGTCAATAAACAGATTTAAAATTTTTGAGCAGACTATCTCCAAAATATGAAATAATTTCTTTCAATGAAATTATAGTCTAAATAAGAAACTAAAACTGCCAGTAGGTGGCGGTAGATTTCTAAATGAGGATGTCATTGGGCCCTATCTTGCACCCAGCGCAATTGACTTTATACACCGACGCATGTATCATTCCTATTTTGCACCCGACACACAGCGGACTTTTCCCTCCACAGACGCACGTCGGTAAATTAGGAAATGAATTTGCGCTCCCGGGGGCGGTTCAGCGCAAAGAGGAGGCGTGTTCCGGCGCAAACGTTCCCTGGTGCTATTTTGCAGGTTTAGAAAACAATTCCGCCACTGACCAGGAAAAACCTATAGTCTAAAGTCAGTGGCGCGTTGCGCATGTTATTCATATGCTATTTTAAGGGCGCATGCTTGGCATGAAGCGTGTGCACAACAACGCGCATGCACTTTGCTTATCTCATCTACACACAGACGCAGCAGTTCTCATTTTTAGAAAACCATACATTATTACAAGGAACAATATTAACACACGAGGGAAATCATTGTTGTGTCCATGAAGATGTGAAAAAATAGGCATGAATCTAGCTTACACATTTACCCAAATTATCATACGCCTGTTTAACCGAAGCTAATTTGGGTGTGTTTCTCCATCCCCAATGTCACTTCTCTGTGTTTCACGTCCCTGACGAGAACGTCGGTCTCCTCGGCTGTGAACCGCTCCTGGCGTGCGTCTGGCAAATCCGCCGTTATAATAGCAACCCGCCATGGAACAAGCGCGCCTGCTCTTAAAGGGAATGTGAGATGTCGCTCTGATTGGTTTATTTCACGTTACGCCCAAACCACACCTATGAGTAATGAAGCTACTTCAGACCAACCCATTTTAGATTTGCGTCGGGCGCAAGAGTCATTTATCCCGCCGGTATAATAGCAACAGCGCCCGAGACCCGCCCACAAAGTTACTTGCGTTTCGCGCTTGATACTTGCGTTTCAGATCGTTAAAATAGGGCCCATTGAGTCATTCATTCATTGGATTTGTTCAAACGGCTGATTCATTCAGGAATGAAGTAAACAGGTGTGTTCGACTTGAAGCGATCGGTGTATGACATCAAAGTACCACCAGAGCGAATCGAAAGCATACAGAGCTGTTTGCTATCTAATCGCTTTTGCGGTACACCAGTGGCAGCACCGCTTCAAGTCAAAAACACCTAATGGCTCTCTTTATGAAATGGTCATTGAATCATTGGTTCACCCGAAACACGGATTCATTCAGAAAGGACAGAAATGAGCCTGTGTTGCTCGGAGACCCACAACAATTCTGCTCTGGCTTTATAGGTCATATTTTTATTGGAAAAATTAAGCAAAATACATCACAATATTGACTTATTTATTAAACTGCTATATAAAATCAATATCACATTTGCACTCATGCTGTTTGGGATAAAAACAGCACTTGTGTGATATTCATGATATCGTGATATCGTTACTCATGTGATGTCATAATATCACATCATTTAGGCCTATAAATGAGACAAAAACTCATACAGGGGCATTTTTGCCCTGATATCTTGAATTTTAGAGGCATTCTAACTGCATTGTATAGGCTCCGTCACGCAGTGAGTTGTTGCTTTGGTTCATGTTCATCATCAATCAACTACTGTATATGAAATGTATGCAGATATGGGGTCTACATAGGTTTTTGAAATGTTAGTAGAACATGTTTATATTGAATGAACTCCTACACCTGTTGTTATTCAGCTGGAAGAGCTCTGTGAACCTAGCATCTGTCCTCATACGTCCAGTAAAACTCAGAGAAACACTCGCTGATTAGAAGGCATTGAGCAAAAATGAGTTCGAAAAGTAACGTTAGTTCTGAGAAAAAGGTCTAGCGTCATTTGTTTGCAGACGCTAATTGGTTTGATATTTTGGCTTGCGACATTCAGACATTTTAAGTGTGTCTTAACATATTTTTGGTTGCACTGTGTATTTGCAGAAAATTAAAAAAGTCAATTCTTTAAAAAGGAATTGCACAACTAACAATTGAAGCAAGTTCAAAGTGAGTTCATTTTAGTTTCAGGAGTGTGTGTATGTCTAAACTGAAGCATGTTGCTTTTGCCAGGTGGAATCTGAAGATGTTGCAGTGTGGGAGTTGTGGGCAGTGGTTTCATGAAGCTTGCACTCAGTGCCTGACCAAACCTCTTCTCTATGGAGACCGGTGAGGCTGATGCCATTGTTAAGCACATGCGGTTGCGAAGCTAATCCTGTCTAAACCTTTTCATCTGTGTCTCTGCTTCACCTTTCAGCTTTTATCAGTTCCAGTGCTCATCGTGCACAAATGGTTTAGAGACCATCCAGAGGCTTCCAATGACCTGGTAAGTGCACTTCTTCTGTTCTGAATCAAGAACTGATCTGAAGAGCTGAATGTCATTTCTGATGATCCTTATTGTGTTGTATTGCAGGGTAGATTTGGCCCATTTGGTGTTGTATCACCTCTCCTTGTGTTGCAAGAGGAAGTATTTTGATTTCGATCATGAAATCATGTCTTTTGCAAATGAAAATTGGGAATCTTTGCTTCTTGGCACGGTAGGAAAATATTCTAGTCAATAGCACAGCACAATTTAAAGTCAACATGAAACACCAAATGCAATTTTTCTTTTGCTTTCTGACATATTTATGAAAGAAACAGGATATTTATTAAGGAATATTGTTGTGCAGGACCTTATTTTATTTACAAGAAACTGGATCAAAAGTCATTTTAAAGGCAGAGCAATATAAAACCATTACAATTCTCTTTCATTAATTGCAATCAAGCTGAAATAAAATCAATTATTAGATGCAAAACTTAAACTTAAAAAAAATAAACAAATGAAAATTAGAAATGTTGCATTAGCTACTAATTAAAAAACAAATAGAAATAAATATATATCAAAGCTAAAAATATATATTTTGACAAAATCTTAATCTGAAATGTAAAAAAAAGAATAATTCAAAATATTATTCATATGAATTTTATTGGGCAAAAATAATGTTTTCTTCAAAATAAGGATTTTTCCTCCATAAATTGTAAATGCCACCTGCCCATCATGATTCATGGCTTTGACATAAAGGATATTGACTAATATTACGCACTTCAATATGTCCCGGTCCGACATTTCAATAAGAAATACATTAACACAGGAAAGAAGCCTGCACTCATTGAGCTTTTTCGCAAGGTTTTAAGGAAATAAAAAGGTCAATTTTGATTTCACGTTGTGAATGTATTCACTTTGAATGTAGGTTTGAATACTCTCTCTTTGTGGTCAATCTGAGCTTTTACCTTTCAAATGCATTTGTTACACACTGCCTTTCATTCGACTCTATATTTTGGTCCTTCAGCTGTCGGACACACCGAGGCAAGACCGTTGCCAAAACCTGCTCAATGCTTTAAATTCCCACAAAGACAGGTGAGACACGGATTATACTCTGAAAACTGCCGTTCTGCTTGATTTCCATGTGGCAGCCCATAGGGTTATAGCACATATTTCCAATAATATCTGCAAAACCATTACTGTAATTGCTTTACATTATAAGTGACTCTGCATGTGTTATTTCACTCTCTACAAATAGTGTTTTGATAGCTGAAGGTGGTTCTGTCTTTCAAAATAAATAATTCAAAGCCCATTTCCATTTTCCTTCTGTCAAGGTTTGTGGATGATGCCGCTCAAATGCTAGCACTTCATTAACTGAATCAGATGTTTTAGTTGGCGAGTGTGAGACGCCCAGGAACAAATAAAAATCTGTCAGCGAGCCCTGAAGAACAGCAGTTGAATACCAATCCAATGTGATTTTGATCTGTCGTAAAGGTTTGTCTCGGGGAAGGAAATAAAGAAGAAGAAGTGTCTCTTCGGTCTCCAAGTTCGGGCTCCTCCCCCTCTGTCATCGGACCAATCTCCTTTCATCGCAGAACAGCCAATCAACATCACCCACAGGAGAAGGTCAGAGGCAGGAGCACATCAAGCTCTTTTCATATAAACTTTAAATGCACTTCACAAACTATTTTACTTCTGTAATCTGATGTATTCCTGAGTAAAACGGGATATCAGTCAGATAGAAATGTGGTAAAGGAATTAATTTTTGCTGTTGGATAATTGAATACAATGGATAAATCACATACAGTTCCAGAATGAACACAAGTTGATAAGACGGGAAGGGTTGAAAAGGAAAGAGGGATTAATGACATAAGCCGAAAACAAAATGTCTTTTCATTTAATTTAAAAGTTTATGGAGACTTTACAAAATAGAAACAATAAAACCCTGTGAGTTGTCTTTAGCACAAGGCAGAATTAATGAAAGGAATGAAAATAATTTTTCCTAATTGATGATTGCCTAAACATGAAAAAACACAAAAGTCACATTTTTAAAATAAACTTTAGGCGTTTTTTTGGGACCATGTTTGCCAAGTTCAAAAAGCAGGACACAAAAACACCACCAATACGTACCAGTGTGATTTATATATTTTTATATACGTATTATAACAATATTTATAATATTCTATTTATTCTTAATATTTTAAATAATTACTGTTTTTTTTTTTTGTGACCATGGTATGACAAGCTCAAAAACAGGATGCAAAGACATCACCAGTATGAAATATTGTTTAACAATTAATATAATTTTAATATTTTTAATTATTATTGGCTGTTTTATGTAACCATGTTTGCCGAGCTAAAAAACAGGACACAAAAACACCATCAATTTGATATATTTTTAATAAGTGATATTTTAAATGACACATTTTAATATAATATTTAATATTTTTTATAAATATTGACTGTTTTTTTGTGGCAATGTTTGCCAAGCTCAAAAACAGGACACAAAAACACCACCAATATGAGCCATATATATTTCTTAATAATTTATATTTTAAAAATATATTTATATTTAATATTTTAAATAAATGTTTAATAATTAATATAATTTTACATTTCTTTATTATTATTGACCATTTTATGTGACCATGTTTGCCATGCTCAAAAGCAGAACACCATCAGTATAATATATGTAAATAATTGATATTTTAAATGACAAATTTTTAAATAATATTTAATATTTAAAATAATTATTGACTGTTTTTTGTGACCATGTTTGCCAAGCTCAAAAATCAGTTGTCGTCTTTGCTCCAGCCCCACGTCACTGTCCTGCCAGCGGAGAGCGGTGGGTCCGGAGGCCCGTAAATCAAAGCGTCGGGTCACTGAGACACAGGTCAGTGCGTCTGCCTTAAACAGCAGCGATCAAAAGATGTCTGGCAGAGGCCAAGCCACCCCTGCATCTGTACTGAGACTTTCTCATTCATGAAAGACACCCAGCATCCCCTTTTGGGTTTGTTTTTCTCTTCATATTCTTTTGACTTATTTTTTGCAACATGCAACACTGAATCAACAAGGTCTGTCTAGCCTTGCAAGTAGCCATAAAATACATGTACACAAAGACACAATGATTGCATGCGTCCATTTTGAGAAGGGTTTGTTAAAAAAACTAGGACTTGTACTATAAGACAAAACATTTTCTTATTCCACCGGGTAAGTGTGCAAAAAAAATAAATACATTTTGGTTTTTATCAGTTCATATACAAGTTTTGGGTAGGAGTCATTTTATTTTATTTTATTTTATTTTATTTTATTTTATTTTATTTTATTTTATTTTATTTTATTTTATTTTATTTTATTTTATTTTATTTTATTTTATTTTATTTTATTTTATTTTATTTTATTTTATTTTATCATGTTTTGCTTTATATTGTTGTTGTTGTTTTGCATTGCACAGGTAGTCAAGCTTTTTTTCCTAATCCATATAAAAAAAATATTTGTTATTGTTTTGCAATTACTTTTTTTAAAATCTTGTTTTGTCCCATTTCTTTTTATTTCTTTTTATTTTATTTTGCACGGCACAGGTAGTCCAGTTACTTTGTTTTCCTCATACATCTTTCATAAAAAAATCTATATTTTAAAATACCATTTGTGTTAATATTTGCATTTACTTTTGTATTTTTTTTTATTTCATTTCATAAAAAGATGTATTTCAAAATACCATTTATTTTATTTTATTTTATTTTATTTTTATAAAAAAAAAAAAAAAAAAAAAAATGCATGTTGCTTTTTGCATGCAGATTGTTTTTGTAAGTACATCTACCAATATGGGCTAACTAACAGCCATAGTTAACTAGCCAAACCTCATCTAGTTTATGTGATTGACTATCTCTAGTTTTGAGCTGCTGTATCAAACTGCTATTGTCAGTTGACTTTGGTATGATATGTAATGTACCACAGAATAATGCAGTCATTTAGATTCAGTATGTGTACGAGTTCATCCTCACACTTGTGTCACACGGCACCATCGCTTCTCCCCCACTGTGTGCTGTATTACACGGCTAACACAGCCATAAATCTTAAGACTATGGGCAGAAATCACCTAATATCATTTGAAAGTCTAATTTTCTTTTGTGCTTTCCAGCACTTATGAACAAGAAACCATTCTGTTGGAGAGGCGTCTCAATTTTTTTAATATCATCATAAATAATAACAAGAGTCCACAGGCATACAGGCGACATGAATAAATGCATTTCTGCATTTATGACATTTGCAGTCTTATTTAAAGGTACAATGAACCTCAGTTATAAAATAATATCAGTCAAATATTTTCAGCTGTATGTTTTATCTTAATTATTTTATCATGGAAGCTTGTATCCACCGCAGAATAAAAAAAAAAAGAAGATAATTGTGACTTTTTATCTGACATTCACGATTTATTTTTCTCTCAATTGCGTCTTTATATCAGGCTATTCTGACTATCGCAATTCTGACTTTATTACTCTCAATTGCGACTTTATATGTCGTAATTCTGACTTTAACACAATTCTGACTTTATATCTCTCAATTCTGACTTTATAACTCTCAATTGCGACTTTAAATCTTGTAATTCTGACTTTATCACAATTCCGACTTTATAACACGCAATTGTAACTTTACATCTTACAATTCCGACGTTATAACACGCAATTGTGACTTTATAATACGCAATTGCGACTATATCACGCAATTGTGAGAAAAAAATTCAGAATAGTGAATTTTTTTTTTTTTTTTATTCCATGGCGGAAACAAGCTTCCATAGTATATACATATGACTATTTATTCCTTAGAACACAAAAAGTGATTTTTTGAAGAATATCCTGGTGAATATGCCTTTTAAACTGATCATGTTTATTATTTATAACAGTTGATCATGTTATTTTAGACTTGTCCACCAGGAGTTGCGACAAACGCTATTGACCTAGTGCCATGTTGCCATGGTTATGCTGATGGAACAAGCCTGTATAACCCCAGAAAACCAGAGGAAGAGATGAGTTTGGGGTTAGTAGCACGTTAAAATGAAAAACCATAACATTTTCAGATATGGAAGCTTGTTTCTGCCACATAATAAAAAAAATTAAATAGGTAGACCAATTGCTTTTTATCTCACAATTCTGACTTTTTTCCTCAGAATTGCGAGTTATCAATTTGCATTTGAGACATACAGGTTTATATCTCACAATTCTGAGTTTTGTTTCTCAGAATTGCAAGAAAAAAGTCTGAGTTGTGAGATAAAAAGTCGCAATTACCTTTTTTTATTCCATAGCGGTAACACGCTTTCATACGATGAACCATAATCACTGTTTCATTTATTTAAAAAAGTCTTTATGTATTACAGTTCACCTCCCAAGAGAATGTTTGCGCTCTATCACCCTTCATACAACGGATCTCAGGACCTGTCTAGAACTCTGCATCATTACAGGTCTGTACACGGAAGTCAATTAGAGATGGATTTAATGCTACTGTCATTCTGAAAATGAAAATGATTTACTCAGCTCATGACGTTCCAAACGTTATCAGCAGGTATCAAGCTCCAAAAAGGACCACCATAATAACACAGCAACAGAGTTTATACTTCTTACTTAGTATTTTTGTCTTTTTTCCAATGCAAATATCTAATAATTCTTAAATCAAGATACATTTACTTGGGTAGGAAAATTACTTGAGAAAAAGTCTCAATTATATCAATATTAAGTTCATGCTTAAAGAGGTCATGACATGAGAAATCAAATTTGCCTTGATCTTTTGACATATAAGAGGTCTTTGATCCATTAAATAATCCTGCAAGTTTCAGAGCTTAAATCCTCCTCCTCATTAAAAACAAGAATTTATTTAATCAAGCCCTAAAAATGGCTCGTTTTGATATTGCGGGATCTGCAACGTCATACGGACAAATGCATTGGGAATGACAGCCTCCAGAGCAAGACGTCGACGAATAGATATACATCATCACACCACAGGCCCCGCCCACTGGTGTTCAGTCGCTTAAAGGAATAGTTCACCCAAAAATGAAAATCATCCCATCATTTTCTCACCCTCAAGCCATCCTCGATGTATATGACTTTCTTCTTTCAGCCAAACACAATCGGAGATATATTAAATAATATCCTGGCTCTTCCGAGCTTTATAATGGGAGTGAATATTACCATTTTATTTTGAAGCCCAAAAAAGCGCATCCATCCATCATAAGAGTAATCCATACAGCTCCAGGGGTTAATAAAGGCCTTCTGAAGCGGAGCAATGCGTTTAAAAAAAAAAGAAAATTCCAATAATTTGATAAATTATATTCACTGGCTTCTGGCAACGGCCGTCCACAAGTCTAGTTCCGGTGGAAGAATGACCTCTGACCCGATGCATGACGTACTGACAAACAGGGAAGTGTCGAGGAAAGAGCAAAACAATACCCCAGTCACGAATTCGGAGTCTAAAACGAGATTTTTTAAAGAGAAATGTTTGAAACTCAGCCTTATTTGTGTGAACCGCGAGAGGCGTCTACTCTCACCTCAGCTTACGCTGCGCTTGCGTCCTACATGCGTCATGTGTCGGGTCAGAGGTCACTCTTCCCTCGGAACTCGACTCTCTCGTGAACGCGCAGACGGCTGTTACTCTCTCACTCTCCTAGCGTTCGTCCCGTCATAATGCGGGGTGCGCTTTTGCTCTCCATTTCTTCCGATCGAGGGAGTCTCCCTCTTCGCTGGCCATACCATCAAAGTAATTACAGTTTATAAAGTTGTAAATATGGATATTTTTCTTACAAAAACACATTGCTTCGCTTCAGGAGGCCTTTATTAACCTCCTGGAGCTGTATGGATTACTTTTATGATGGAGGGATGCACTTTTTTTGGCCTTCAAAAAAATTGTACCATTCACTGCCATTATAAAGCATGAAAGAGCCAGGATATTATTTAATATAACTCTGATTGTGTTTGGCTGAAAGAAGAAAGTCATAAACACCTAGCATGGCTTGAGGGTGAGTAAATTATGTGTGAACTAACCCTTTAACGACTGACGTTTGCCTACATGTAAGCGTCGCGTCGCGTCGTTGCAATTTGGCAAGAGTTACCCTTTAGGTTTTTTGTTTTTTTTACTCTACTGACTGATATTTTTTCCTGTTTTAAGCATAAACTCACTTAATTTTGATACATTTGTCATAAAACAAGACTTAATATCTGAAGTAATTTTGCTTCTCAAGTAAGTGTATCTTGATTTAAAGGGATAGTTCACTTTGAAATTAATTTTTGGTATGTTTTAGCTTACCTCAAGGGCATCCAAGATGTAGGTGTCTTTTTTTCCGCAGTAGTTTCAATTTTGATATTTTTAGGTCAAACCGTTCTTGTCTGTCAGTCATATACAGTAATGCAGGTCTATGGTCACCACCTCAAAGAGCATGCACAGAGTCCAAATTAAAACAATTCCCCGTCGTCCAAATTAAACAATTCCCCATCGTAAGTACACATTGATGGCCTAAGACAGTCTGCGTACACGTCAGATCAGATCACTCGGACATGGCTGTGTATAAGAGGTAAAAACTATATAAATACTGTTCGTTTTCTTACACAAACCGCTCGTTTCGTGTCTTAGGCCATCAATGTGTACTTACGATGGGGAATTGTTTAATTTGGACGACGGGGAATTGTTTTAATTTGGACTCTGTGCTTGTGTTTTGAGATAATGACCATAGACCCGCATTATGACTGACAGACAAGAACGGTTTGACCTAAAAATATCAAAATTGAAACTACTGCGGAAAAAAAGACACCTACATCTTGGATGCCCTTGAGGTAAGCTAAAACATACCAAAAATTAATTTCAAAGTGAACTATCCCTTTAAGAATGCCTAGATATTTTTATTGGAAAATAAGATTATTATAATTTTTTTTTTTTATTCTGTAAACTGTTGTTGTACAGAAAATATCTGTATACGGATGCTTTCCAAATTCCCTTTGAGAATTTTTTTTTTTTATAATTTAGATTTTGGCTGAACTGTTCTTTCAAATTGAGTACTTTTTGCATGTCTGTGTAATTGTTCTGTTCAGTGCAGAGGACCCTTGTCGACTTCCAGCCCCCTGCCTTCCATTCTCTCCGTCCTCGGGTCACCCACCCGGACAGCGGTATGAAAGCTGCCCTTCTCTCTTCCTGCGTGACGTGCCACCCTACCCCAGCACGGTCGGCATGGGGGGGCCCACGGCCATGGGATGGGGGGGAGGCGACGCCGTCCGGATCCTGGCCAGACGCGTGACGGCGGACGGAAAAGTCCAGTACCTGGTTGAATGGGGAAATGTGAGCGTGTACTGAGACTGTGTGAGATAGAGAAAGAGAAAGGGGAAAGGGCTAGAGACATCAAGACGCATCATTAAGGTTAGCATGGTTACGAGCAGAGGTGTGAAAGCATCAATGAGCAGGTGGGTGTCTCGAGAAGAAAACCACAGCGAGCAAATCCAGGTTGAGCTACACAGCAGCTTCACTCTGAGATTATACTGTTAAATCTCTTTAGTTTCTTTTACAGTGTCTCCTATATTTTGAATACTGTTAGAAAACGCCTTTAGAATGCCTTGAATTTATTATCATGATTTGTAATGTATAAGCTATTCATCGCCATCACATGTTGTTCATGTAAGCATAACGGTCAAAATGTACAATTTCAGGAAAGCTTTTTTTTCATGCGGTCACATCAATAATTGTAATATTTTAACGACAGGGAAATGAGTTCTCAACTAAAAATAGTCATTCAAGAAATATGGCTCAGTACGAGTTCAGTCGACGGCAATTATGGCATAATGTTGATTATCACAAACATTAATGTCCTCTTGTCCTTCCTTAAAAAAAAAAGGTACGGTTACATTTACAATGGAAGTGAAGTGTTAAAATGCTCACTATTTCAACAGTATAGCCATATTTAACAACTGTAAAAATGATTTAAACAGCTTTAAAGCTCAAAATGATAAGATTCACATTTCTGCTTTTTAATTCTCCAAAAGTTGACAGTCACTTCCATTGTAAATGCTTCACCGTAATCTCGATTTTTATGCCACAAATTGACCTTATGTTGTACTGAATTTAGGAATATTCCTTTAATAGTTAAGCATATCATTCAAATGTTTCATGATGGATGGCAAATAAAACATAAACAATGCAGATAATCCCCATCTTTAAACATCAAGAGATAAAAAATTTTAACGATTAACAACATAAATTAGAAGTTTGATAAGATATGCTATTGAGAGAGTGGATTTAAATTAATATAAGACTGTTCTTAAAACTTTTAACCCTGTTAAAATCACTGTAACTTGCAGTATATGGAAGCCTATTTCTGCAACAAAAGAAAAAACAACATGCTTTTTGTCATAATTATGACATGAAAAATCATTATTGTGACAGTTATAATTTTGATTAAAAAAAATTAAAAATCAAATAACATTTTCTCATAATTATGACAGAAATTGACATAAAGTGAATGAACTCATAATTATGACAAATCGAAATTGACATAAATTTAAATGATGAAATACGTCATAATTATGACTTCTCAGAAATAGGATTTAATATGTATGTCATGTTTTTTTTTTCCTTGCATGGCGGAATAGGCTTTTATTGTAACTCGAACGACTGCAACAGAAATATATTTAAAGATGACAGAAACGAGTCCCTGAACATTTATCAGGTCCAGTACAGATTACATGCAGACCATTCTACCTGAATAAAAACATGAGGCATTTAGTCCTTATGTGAAGCTCATTTCATCAGTGAATGATAATGAATGTATTGTGTGTGTTTTTATTTCTTTATTTTTTAAATCCATGGTACGTACTTGTTAGGTCATAGATAGACAAATTTTATGTCAGGGTGACCAGAATTAGCAGACTGTAGTCCTTTTTTTTATAGTCAAGTTTAATTTGATGTATTCTTTGACGTTTTGTCAGATTATGTTTATATGTACTCTAGGTTGACACCTAAAATGTAAACAAACAATAAAAAGATACCATTATGTTGTATAAAAGTTGCACTTGTCGACTTTCTCTGTTTAAATTCCCATAAGATAAAAAAAAAAATTACTTCCTCTAATTTAGATTCAAATTGTGTGTGTGTGTGTGTGTGTGTGTGTGTGTGTGTGTGTGTGTGTGTGTGTGTGTGTGTGTGTGTGTGTGAGTGGCCGGCCTGGTAAACCCTACATTATGGGGACAAATATTCCCACAAAGATGGCAGTATCCGAAATCCTTGTAGGAAATCCCCATAAGGAAAACAGCTTATAAATCATAAGTGATGTTTTTTGAACATGCCAAAATGCAGAAAGTTTTTTGTGATGAGTAGATGTAGGGGTAGGGGTAGGGTTAGTGTAAGGGGATATAATATACAGTTTGTTGAGTTTAAAAACCATTATGTCTATAGAAAGTCCCCATAAAACATGAAAACACAACGTGTGAGAGAGATTATTTATAGTGTATGTGCATTTCTTATTGCGACCACCGGGTGGCAGCCGTGTACGACCATTGAACGCCCACCTTCCCCTAACAGGTGAGCACACTATGACACTAGGAATTTCGTTATAATACTTCTCACAGGTTCAAGCACGTTGTATTATGTTTTATAAGGACTGTAATGTATTTTGAGAAATAACATAACAGCAGACGGCTGGAATGTGGTAGTTTGGAGTTTAGATATGCGCTGAACGCCATTTTGGTTCCGGTTGCCTTGACAGCAGGCCTCAGTTTCTGGATCTGTGGAGAATCTTCAGAGAAATATGTGCGTTAATACAGTACTCCTTCAAGTGAACTCTGAAATATCGTAATTGGGATTTACGTGCACATGATTGACCAAGCCTAATCGTGTTTTCCAGTGAAAAAAACAAGTTATGACGTTAAAGGGGGCGTGTTGCATGAAAGATGGCGGGAAACAACTGCGTTATACTGAATGGTTTTTGCTGACAAGCTTAAAGGGATAGTTCACCCAAAAATGAAAGTCCTGTCATTAATTGCTCACCCTCATGTCGTTCCAAACCTGTAAGACTTTCGTTCATCTTCAGAACACAAATGAAGATCTTTCAAATGAAGAAAGGGAGCTTTTTCTATCCCTCCATTGACAGCTATGCAACTACCACTTTGACGCTTCAAAAAGTTCATGAAGAGATCGTAAAACTAATCCATATGAATTGAGCGGTTTAGTCCAAATTTCCTGAAGAGACTCGATCGCTTTTTTATATGATGAACAGATTGAATTTAGG
>NC_138744.1:4280311-4407811 GCF_965113295.1 Leuciscus leuciscus | reverse complement strand
AGCATTTAAAGTGACAGACAACAAAACTGTGTAGAATAAACACAATATTATGCACTGGTGTCGACGCTAATAGAGTTATTGTTATAGTTATCTTTATAGTTATCGTTCTTGGTTTGAATGGGCCTTAAAGGGATAGTTCACCCAAAAATGAAAATTCAGTCATTATTTACTCATCCTCATGTCGTTCCAAACCCATAAACTGCCGCTAAATATCAAAAGGAATAATGGAAGTTGACGCTGTAGGAGAAGCCACTATATATAATAATGTTTTGCGCAATAAACACGGTCATGTTAACGTGCTTGCTGAGGTGGATACCTGCTGTTTGGGAACGCAGTCGTATAAGACAGTTCTGGGAGGTTATTATACCGAACCACTTTGCTCAGGCATTTCAGAATGACCAAATCAGCATTTCAGACGCTGTGCAAGAGATCGGTCTGCTGGTTGGTCCAGTTGTGCCGTCCCATCGCAAATTCACGTGTCTTTTTTGATGATTTATTCGGCAAATGTGTTGTCATTGTTTATGCGCATGTTGATCCGCAAATGATCCGACTCAGATGAGCGCATTTATGCACATTTCTTTTATGCAATATCCCAAACTGTGCATAAAAATAGGTGGATGGAAACCTAGCTAGTGAAACTTTACACTCTTGGGTCTCTCCTTCAGGACTGTTTCAGATATACTTTATAAAGAAAGGGCATCATGCCATCATGGTCGCAGAATGACATCACATTCTGTGGCGTATTTAAAAGAAAAACATAATTCAACAATATCAAAACATAATTATTTTTTTTTACAAATATGCAATCTACTCCACTTTACTGCAACGCTGTTATTCTGCAGATTTAATCCAGTTAAAAGGTCACTCTGTGGCGTATCAATCTTCTATTAAACGTCTTCACGTGATTCGAATCCGCAGGTTAGAGTTCATCAAACTTGAACTTGGAACGCAGCGAAATGCGAAACTTATTCGCTTGAGCTTGTGCTTCCTGTCACTCAATATATATCGAAATATATATTGAGATTATGAATTCTGGCTAGGGAGTTCACCAGGGTTTAGAAGAAAGCTTCTGACTCACTTTAACATCAGCAGTGCAGAGAAAAAAACATCACTGTACTCCGGGGTTTTAATATTCACACCAGGACCAAAGAGGCCTGCAAGATGTTCCCTTATTATAAAGTCAGCCTTATAGTAATTCAATTATACTCAAATGTTTAGCCTACAGCTTGACTTAACAGGCTTCTGTAGAAAAGATGGTCTCCCCATTTTGATTGGTTTTAACTATTCATGTTGCCAGAAGGTCATTTAGGGCCAGAAAACCTAAAGACTAATTCAGTCCAAAGTCAGAATAAGGTGTTCTTAACAGATATTAAATCCATCAGTCATTTTAAATAGTACAAATTTTAATAAGGATCTATAAACGTACATTACCGTTCAAAAGTTTTGGGGTGCGTACGATTTTTTTTTTCTTGTTTTCTCTTTTTTTTTGAAGAAAGTATGATTTTTATTAATCGAGGATGCATTGAAATGATTAGTAGAGACAATTATGCTTCAAAAGATTTCTATTTCAAATTAACTGTTTTCAACACAGTTTCTTGAGCAGCAAATCAGCATTTTAGAATGATTTCTGAAGAATCATGTGACATTGAACACTGCAGTAATGATGCTGAAAATTCAGCTTTGCATCACAGAAATAAATTACATTTAAAAATAAATTCAGCCTTTTTTTATTTTATCCACCATATTATTTTATTATATGTATGCATATAAACAGCAGCTACAGTTTGTGATAAATTCATATTTTAAGCTGTAAGCAGAACATGCTAATTAGTGTGTTTTTTTTGCTTAGACAAGCATAATTTTTATTGTAGCTCATATTCAAGGGATTTGAACAAACCTCTAACCTTATTAAACTTTGGTGTGTAGCTTGTCCTGAGTATTTCATGAGATTGTTGAGAAGAGGTGTGCAATTACTGTTGTGAAGCTCGATCACTGACATACTTTTTACTCATAGACTATAGACCATATCTACAGTAAGACTAAATATCATAGAGTGATTTTTTTTAAACTGTACAGTAGCATGTGAAGCTACAAACTAGTTTAAAGTTTAGTACAGTCAACTCACTGATTTAAATAAAGTAGTTAGCTACTCTACATGTTGTTAAGAAAGTAGACAACTATTAAAGCTATTTGAGGGAACTCTGGGTCTCATTCATGAAACATTCGTAAATATACGAGTAAATATGTGAGTGATTTGCGCGTAAAGAGACCTTCCCGAAAACTCTTCTCCTGATTCACAAATACTTTGTAAACGTCAGATGTGATAGTGAAATGTGTGTTTGTGTTAATGAATTCCAATCAGTCGTAAATGGGACGCGCGTGCACGCTCATTCTCAATTACCATAAATCCCGCCCATTAAATCGGACTGACAACTATATATGGGCATCATATTATGACACCAAACGAAGGATTTCAACGTGTCTTCTCAAAAGCGAATGAAAAAGAGAAATTTCTCAGATGCAGAAATTGAAGTTTTATTATCAGAAGTTCATTCAAAACGCCACATTTTATTTTCAAGCGTACATAGTGGCGTATCAGGTCCTAAAGAAAAGGAAGCTTGGCTGCATATATTACAGATGCAGTTACTGGAGTTTCATCTGTTAATCGAACAGTCCCAGAAGTGAAAAGAAAATGGTTCGACATGAAGCTTGACTGCAACACTTGTGACTTGCGGACTTGTGGTCCGTTTGCAGATGCTATTACTGGCTCTCATAATAAAAGTAAAAAGAAAAAACTTATGTAATTGCTATATATAATATTTTTTCAAAATCCTGTGTAAATATGTTCCCGATTAAGGTGAATTAAAATGCAGCCTTATTAATTGAGCAAAACGTTCGGATGTTTAACGCACTATTTACGCGTGGCTGGAGCAGGTGGAGATTTCTTTCGTAACTAACATTTGGAAAATACAAACATTTTAATGAATCCGAAAATTTACGCCAGAACCACTTTACACACGATTTACACAAAAATTTGTTCTGCTCGTGTTTCATGAATGAGACCCAATGCCTTTATAAATTCAAAAGAGTCAGATGATACTGTTTAATTCAGGAATTAACACATTTTATCCGGCACAAAAACATCTGCATTTATGGTGACCCCTTCTTAAAGGACAAGTTCGGTATTTTACACTTAAAGCCCTGTTTACAGATCGTATCTGATGAAATAGAACGGTTAAGATTAAAATTTGGACACATGCTGCTGTCCCGAGAATTTTAGGTTTATTTCGCTTTTGTTGACCTATTTTGCCAAACGCGTCGCACCCGTGATTCTTCCGTTGAGAGCTTGAATAATAGACACTCCAGCCCAGTTGGTGGCGATAATGCACCTTTGCCAATTGCAAGCAAACCACGGGCATTTCATTGAATACACAGAAGAAGCAGAAGAAGAAGCGGCGGAGTAATACCGTAAAGGTGTTGCGGTCTCACAGCACGTCCTTTTAAGTCAATGGAGATGGACAAAAACTACGATAAAACCTGTTGGAATGCATCTTTTTCAGCGATTTTTGATGGAACATATCAGTGAACACCCCCTGACCACTCGGTGAGTTTCACGTCTTTGTAAACGAAAGTTTAATGTGTTTTTAGGACGGAATCTTCCAGTGCATATAGACAACCATTGTGGGGGTGGTGGGGGGAAGCGAAATAAACCTAAAATTCTCGGGACAGCAGCATGTGTCCAAATTTTTATCTTAACCGTTCTATTTCATCAGATACGATCTGTAAACAGGGCTTTAAGTGTAAAATACCGAACTTGTCCTTTAATTGTACAATGTACACTCTTAAAAATAAAGGTTCCAAATGGGGGTTTTAAGAACATTTTTATATTCTAAAGAACTCTTTTACAAAATCCCCAAAACAAACAAAAAAAACTTTCATGCAATGGAAATGTTCTATGGATGTTAAAGGTTCCTGGGAAACATAGAAGCAAAGAAATAACCTTTATTTTTAAGAGTGTAACTGCTAAAATTAGAATACATGCTTAGCATTTATATAACTGAGACGAACACACACTGCAGTGACAAACACTATAATTTAATTAAATATTTCACTTCAAAAGAGAAGATGCAGGAGTTTTGATCAGTGAATCATTTATTTAGGTGAACCTTCTGAAACAAACACATTCACTAAAATGTATCAGATTTGTTTATGCTGCATATGACATACTTGTGGAAAAACTAGCTTGTTTCTGGAAAAGCTAGACTATTATGAAAACAGATAAGCTGCTCTATAAAAAATAAAGGTTATAAAAATGATGTATTTGTAGAAATTATATTTCTTTATGTGAAGAACATTTTAATAATCTAAAGAACCATTTGCACAATGGAAAAGTTCCACACTCTTAAAAAGAAAGGTTATGCTTTGGCATCACTAGGGGCTTTTGCACCGGGTAGTTCTAAGAACTTTATAGGAACTGGCCACCAGGGCGGTTCCCCTTGGGCTGTTTTCCTGGTGACGTAAGCCACGCTGGTTGTTGTGACTTTGAAGAAAACAGTATACAAAGAAAGCAAACAGTATTTGAAAACGCTTTAGTATTTGGTTGATGCCCAATGTCCCTAGCAGAAATAATCGCTTGGTCCCCTCAAAGTCACGTTGGATTTTCTCCTTAGCATAAAGGTTGAGAGGTCCATCTATCACTGTTTTCCATGTTCGTAGAGTTAGGTTTATGGAGTAAATATATAGGCTATAATATGTGTGTGTACACAGGCTTTTTTTTTTAAATAGCAGGTGCTGGTGTTTCTTGTGCTTTTGGCCAGTCAGTACACTTATGTCACTGGTGGTTCCTATTGATCTGGTTTAGACCCTATAGGAGCTAATTTAGTTCTCCCATAAGTCGTTCCTAGAACTAAAATCATTAGTTCCTGCGGTGCGAACACGCCAAAAAACGTGTACTTCCGCAATTAGTTCTAGGAACTATATGAAAAGGTTCCTCCGGTGCAAAAGCCACTAATGACTCCATGAAGAATGAGAATCTTTAACATTCATTTTCATTGCACAAAAGGTTCTATCACACAGTGGTTGAAATGATGAAGAAAAAAAGGATCTAAATGCAGCAGTTTTAGTTTATTTAACAAAATAACTCAACAAGAACTGACAATGAACAGAAGGAAACACAGAGCTCTGAACAAACCAGTGTATCAACTAAATGAACATCAGGTGCAAATGATAATCAAACAATGTGTAACCTAGGAGACTAACTAGAAGTGGGGACAAAGGAAACAGAAAACAGAGCAAAAACCAACTCTTTGTAAAACTCAAACACGGATAAAACCGGACATAACCCTGACAGGTTCTTAATTATGGAGAAGGTTCTTTCAGAACTGTAAACTTATAGTTTGTTTGGGGAACTAAAAATGGTTCCTCCTATTGCATCACTCCCTTTTGGAACCTTTATTTGTTCATGGAATCGTCAATTCCAATAAAGAACCTTTATTTTATGATGTCACACGACTGAAAAATATACATTGTTAGTAGTTTTAGTTGCACGACTACTTTTATAGTTCTTCACACTGTTCTTTACATAATGTAGGCCCTGCTATATGACTAACACCTTGAACTTTTTTTCCATTAACTAGCCTGCAAGGGATTTGATCTTTTCCTCTGTCAAATTACATGCTGATGTAGCAGCTTATGATATAATTGCGTAGAAATTAATATGAAACCTACACAGTGGCACCTTACACTGAGGAGCTATTTGTGACACGTGAAGACAGCGGATGCGAGTCCATCCATTAGTTCTCACTCGAGACGGCCATCAGTGAGTGAGAGTTATATTTAAAGCTCTTATACTGAGAGCATCGGCCAGCTGACACTGTTAAACTACAGCTGTGCCTCAGCAACTTTTTGTGAATCTTTTGGGGAAGAAGAACCTATCTCAATTCTCCAGATACAAAATATGACAAACAGATTTTTAGCATTTCACTATTTACTGAAGCTTTCCTGACCCAAGTTTTAGACTCTCATACTTTTTCGGATGTTTTCTCTTACTTTAAGGGCTAAACATAGACCATGCAAGTATGTGAATGCAAATGCTACTAGCTATGCTAATGTAAATAACTGCAAACAAAAAGCTCATGCATCATTTGTTTGCAGATGCCACTTGGTGTATACATAATGCACTGACATAGATATAGATCATTATAGCTATTATTGTGTGGCTTAGGTGTCCAAAATCATTTGTTTTTTAAATGATTCAAAGCAGCAGATACTGTGTAAATCATTCATTTTTTGCAGTCTTAGCTCCAGTGATGGAGTATTAGCACACAGAGACAGATGACAGATGCAGTAGGTAGGTGGAGTGTGGCAGACTGCCTGTTTTAGGACTTCACGGCTCACGCTCTCGCTTACTGATGCAGTGATAAAGAATGAGGCTTACTGTAATTGACTGTAATCAACTCTACACAGCCAGGGCAATATAGAGCCAATGGACCCCGCCACAGAAGCCCACCATACTGGCATTTCATTACAGCACGTTTATGAGACTGGCTAAGACTGGTTATGAAACTGTTTAATGTGTGTGCATTCCTTCATTATATAGTATGTATGCATGCTATGATGCTGTTTTTGCAGTGTTTTGAATATGTAAAACAACACATTTATAGTTAGGACCGCCTTCATAAAATATAAATTTGTATATTTTAAGATTTTTTTTTTAATGAAGATAACATATTTAAATATTAAATCAATGGCATTAGTTATTAAAGCCAAAAGTTATTATTATTAAAATATTAATAAATATTTATTATACTATTTATCATAAAATAATGTATTATATTATTTTTCACAAAACTGTATGCATATGTGTTTAATTTATACTATTAAAATTATGGCTCACGATATAATGGGGGAAAAAAACATTTGATGTTACGAAGGAGTAGAAATAATATTAAATAATTGCCATTTATGTTGCAATTTTACTAAAGGCAAAGGCAATTATTACATTATTATTAGGAAGATTTTATGTACGGTTATATCCTGATGAGAAACATTTTCATTTACATTCAGTTTAAATGTTCAGTGCTTAGAAATATTTAATGTATATATGTTAATTTAAAATATTAAGAAATATTTATGACACTATTTATTATAAAATAATTATTATATTTTTCACAAAACTGTATGCATATTTGTTTATTTTATTAAAAACATAGCTCACAACAGAATCAATTTTTTTTAATGTTAATAACATTAATAATTAGAATTTATGTTGTTATTGTACTAAAGCCAAAATAAATTAAATTATTATTTAGAAAATTTGTATTGTATTGTTAGGTGTCTAAATATTTCCATTTCCATTTATATTTGCACATCACTTAGAAGTAAATAAGACATTTTTATTAAGATTATTAAGAAATATATATATTTTAAATGTATTGTAATTCATTGAGGTATCATTCATGCCTCTTGTGTAAACGAGTTACTAAAGTTTACAAAGGGTTTGTTCAAATCACTAACCCTAAATATAATCGATTATAATAGTGATGCTTTTAATCTTGAAGACTAAAATTGTGTGCTTTTAAAGGATCTGAATAAATAAAGCTAATGGGAATTACACATTAATATTGCAGGGATACATTAGTGCGGTGATCGAGCGCTGTATCCACAGAGGTTAATTTCTTTTATAGACTCGTATGGCTCTAATTCATGTCAAATTTCCATATTTTCATCAAAACACTCAGGTGCTTTGGGAGTGGAAAGATATTAGAAACATTCATTATCCTTTGAATATTATCTTAAGGAATTAATCAAATCTGTAGCCTTAAGGGTTTATACAGACTATTTGAAATGACAATTCAGTCAAACATGTTTTTTTTCAGTATTACTGAGTGAATTATATTTCTGTAATATTCAAATCATTTAAATTGCATTGTTTATTTGCATTTCAACCACAATTTAGTAAGTTTGAGTTTGTTTCTGTACAACTGCTCCTTTAAATAACGCATGCATGAGGTGCAGTTTAAAACGACTAATGTGATGCCTTTAAATGAGTTTAGGAAAGATAATAAGCATGTAAGATCCATCAGTAAAGCAATGGGGCTCTTTGCACAGACTGTTCTTTTGGACGTCTGCAGCACTGCATGTAAAAATTGTTTGATATTGAGGTTTCTCTCTTCACACTTTCATGTATGATTTTCATTCATGTTCTCAGCTTTCTGTTGTTTCTCCGATACACTAGTCTAGAACAACTCAGATCGGTGGCGGTTCACGTAGCACTTTGTTCTTTAGTTCCACCCCGCATGCTTTTCTCCAGATGTGGCATTCTTGCTCATGGGGATTGCAAAAATAGAGAAATTGATCATTTACATGGGTTTTGTATTGGCTAACATTTCTTTAAAGCATGTCATTTAAGGCAGCTCTTTTCCATACAGTGACCGGTTTTAGAGACCTTAGGTGTCGAGCTTCGAAAAAGGACAAAAACCCATCAGAAAAGTTCCATAAAGTTGCCTGTATAGGTTATATTTCAAGTTTTCTGAATCCAGACAATATCAAGCCAAAATTGAAGCAATTATTCACTGTTTTGACATCAAAGTTTGTTTGAGATAATGGCATGAAGTAACAACATCTGGCAGCAGTGCTTATGACTGTTTAGTGGCCTTCCCTCAAAAGCTCTGGGTTTGAGATTGAAGCGAGATACGGTGGAGGGCATGTGTCTATTCCAGTTACTGCTACTCAACATGGAAGTAACCCTTGAGGTTGTGCTTGTGTTCTTGCTTATCATGTAACACGATGACATCCCTCCCTCGAGTGGAAGCTACACTGTGTGAAGCTGCATTCACAAACTAGCTGACTAGCACAGGGATTTTCAGACTGTTTGGATTTCAAGGACCAGCTAATAAAAATGATTGGCTTTTAAAGGACTGCCTTCATAAAATATGGAAGTAGCTATATATTTTAAGACCCATTTATACTGTGTGAGAAAAATAATAAGTTTCATATTATAACAAAAACTTGTATAAATTTAAATTTTGTCGTAAAAGCAAAAATTATTTACATTTTATTATTTAATTGTAATTTTTTACTTGTTTGATGCCTTGCCTACCCCAGAATAGAATTGCGCGCCAGTGACAAAAGTATTTTTTGAGAGAAATTGCCGAATTACACTTTTAATCGTAAGTATTGGTTTCAGCTTATGATACAAATGTAAAAATAAAACAACAACTTTAAAGCAGTTCAAATGTTGGATATGGGAAGCCTCAGGTGCTGCTTCACTCGCAGATGAAGTAGGCTCTTTTTCTACTTCTCGCTCATCTCTCCGTGATTTTCTTGAATATTTAACTTTGTGCATCCGCCATTGTTTCCACATGTTAATAAACTCAAATGGTCAAAGACAATGACAGCGCAGGTTACACACAACACGTTAATCAAACCAATAAGTGGAGTAATGTTATAGTACCATTATACCACAAATACCACAAATCAACAATTCCTTATAGGGCTGCACGATTAATTACCCTGGTAATCCAGAGTTCTCGCGAGTTACTCTGGTGTCGAGTAATGATGCTCATTAAATATGCCCCTCGATCTGAGCTGCACCAATCACATCGGGTTATCTGATATAGGCGGGCCAGAGGCAAGCTAAACAGATGACGACAGCGTTATAACGTCGAAGTCAGCAGTAAACATTGCAAGATGGCTATGGATGAACACCAGTTGTTTGAAACGGCTTTGGCCGCTACAATGAACGAGTTAAACTTGGCTTTTTATCTAAAACAGGAACAGAAGACGCCGCTCGAATCGTTCCTTTGCAAGAAGGACGTTTTTGCTTCTAATCTACCAGTTAGCTCCGCTGGTAGCTAAGCGTATGGGGTTTATTGTTGTGATTGGTCTTAGTGTTATCCAATTGCGTGCAGTGAGATTTTCAAATGCATGCTTGGTGCCACCCCTCGAGCTGGACGATTTTCATTAGTCGACGCCAGACCATTAATCTTTTAGATTTAGGTCTGGATTTCCAGGCTAACGATTAATCGCAATTAATCCAAAATAGCGCTTAAACCGATTTGGCTTAGTGCAATTATGAAATAATTTTTTTATGCGCAGCTTGTCAGTGAAGCACGGTTCTGTGATCAGTAGTAAATGCTACTCCATCTGAAAGCACTGCGAGTTTGAGTTGCTTATAACGTGCGTTTGAAAAAGCAACACGCGAAAAACATCTTTCCAAACATGAGAAGCATTTATGAACCTCTTGTCCAACAAAAGGCAACATTTAATAACATATTTTTACTCCAAACTCACTTCATAACGTCAGTTGAGTGTTTGAAAACTTCCTTCTGTGAGATGATGTGGCTTCTTATGCTGTGTGCACACCAAAAGTGAATGTAATTATTTGTGCGAGTAGATTACATACAAAGTCAATGCAAAGATGCAAATAGACTCTAATTTGCGCCGGGTGAATGACGCGAAGTGGGCTATGCGATTACCGTGAACGCACGATATTCACCTCAATCTAATTTCAACTCAAGTGGGAAATTAGCATGACTCACTGTCACGGAAGCCAATCAGCGAAGAGTTTATTGACACGTCCGGTTTGACATGTCCGGTTGTATCAGAAAATGGAGGAGAGCATTACTGTAGCTGTCTGCGGGCACCCTGAAATTTATGACACAACTTCTTATTCATAATTATTCAAAGACTGGACAAAAAAGGAGATAGTTTGAAGAAAAGTAAGCGAGGAAGTTGGACTGGTAAGTGATGAAAATATGCTGTTGTTGTTGTTGATGTGCGTGAAGACATTTTTATTTGCGTGAGTGACCCGAAAAACAAGTAATCCCGCGAGTAATCTAGAGCGAGTTATGCAATGCGAATATTCGCTTCGCTTTCGGTGTGCACACACCATTACACAGAATAAGGCACACAACATATTATTTCATAGTATTCTATACAGTGATAAAGGATTTGTCGATTAGCATTGAAGTATAAATATACTTTATTATCTTGAAAATACCTAAGAAAGCTTGAAGAACTTAGTCATGTTTAATCAATCAAAGCGTTTCAATCTTCTGTTTATTCAGCTATAGCGTTCAAAACAGTTTGTGTCTTGTGTCAGCGCTGATCCACAAGTTACTAAAGTTACTCACATTCGGACATGCCTGACTGTCACTCTGACTCGAAATAAACCAATATACCGGAGTATATGTTACTCCAGTAACTACAACAGTTCACTAAACTGAGACATGCTTTTCTGAGAGAAGTGATGAGCACGAGCAGCTGATACTGAGCATGCGCGTACTACCGAACGTACAGCGGTTCACCGAGAACTGATGAGCTGGAGATACTGAGCATGCGTGATAACCATCTCTGAACCAAACTTTCTTTCGGCCAACTGATGCTGTGCTGATAATATGAGCACGGTTGATCCGAGGACTTGAATGAGGGGGCAAATTCGGCGATATGTACGTTTATTTAAACTGAACAAAATTATAAACGCAACACTTTTGTTTTTGAGTGGCCTTTTATTGTGGCCAGCCTAAGGCACACCTGTGCAATAATCATACTGTCTCATCAGCATCTTGATATGCCACACCTGTGAGGTGGATGGATTATCTCGGCAAAGGAGAAGTGCTCACTAACACAGATTTAGACAGATTTGTGAACAATATTTGAGAGAAATAGGCCTTTTTTGTACATAGAAACAGTGTAATAACAAATAATTTTTTTTATTAAATTTTTTATGAAGACCAGTTTATTCACTTTATATCTTTAAGATATGTAAAACATCCGCATTTGCACATCACCTATAGGGTCAACTTGCAAAACGTAATTGTAAGAAACTTAAGATGATTATGACGATGATTACTATTAACTAACTGAAGTTATGATTACTAATTATTTTATTTTAATGTATTTTTATCTGCCGGGGTGATAGAATTGACGTCATTACATGATGACGTCAGTTTATTCACTTTATATCTTTAAGACATGTAAAACATCCGCGTTTGCACATTATCTATAGGGTCAATTTGCAAAACGTAACTGTAAGAAACTTATGATGATTATGACGATGATTACTATTAACTAACTGAAGATATGATTACTAATTACTTTATTTTTATGTATTTTTATCCGCCGGGGTGATAGAATTGACGTCATTACGTGAGGACGTAAAAGAACTGGTGAACCGTTTTTTTTTAACCAGTTCATTGAAACGAACTGTCCGAAAGAACCGGTTCGCGGAAAAGAACCAGACTTCCCATCACTAATTGGGATTTTCTGGAATGACGTGGGTTTTCTATTTCTGCGGGGCATATTTGGAGTTTCTGAGCGAGAGCGCCCTCTGGCTTTCAGATGGATCAGCATTTACTACTGATCACAGAGCCGTGCTTCACTGACAATTTGCACATATTTTAAGCAATCAGGAATCTCTGGGGTAAATGTACCATGTAAACTTGTGTTAGACCATAACCCCAAAACCGAGGTACATACCGAACCGTTACTGTTACACCCATGTATATATATATATATATATATATGTATATATATATATATATATATATATATATATATAATTATTTTTTTAATAAAACTTTAAGTAGATTTGTTTTTATTTATTTATTTGTATGGTTAAAACTATGCTGTCTATAGAAAAAAGTAATTTACACAATCTCATGATTTACGAAATATGATTGGGACATTTTGTTTTTTTGTATTGGAAAATTTCAGTGAATCCCCTAGTTTTAGATTTAGTTTATTTAACTGTTTACAACAATTTAACTTGTCTTTATCTGTTTTTGCCATTGCAACATGTCTTTTTTGATCCTCTTTTGCCATGAGCATTTTGTTTTTTAATTCAACATGGCAAGTTAAAAAAAGTAAAATTTTCACAATTAGTCCTGAAATCCTGCGTTCTGAAGCCTGTCCTGCTGTTTTTGAACACAAGAACACTTGACTGAAAGCTATCTGATTAAGCCAGAAACCAGTCTAATTATGCAGAGCTTGCTGAGACAGACTGGTCGATTATGAAAATATAGTTTTGCACATCCAACACACAGTGCAGTCAGCATAAGGTTATGAGTTCAAAACAGCTGTTACTTCTTTGCCCTTTCATAAGTACCTGCAAATCCATTTATGAGAAAAGCGTTTTTTTTTTGTTTTTTTTTAAACGGTTCCCACGTGGTGCTGTGAAGTCTTTGTGGGATAAAGCTGGAAAGCAGCTCTTGAAGGTGAGCTTTAGAAATGAGTTTGATGAAGGAGTCTGTTGTGTGAATTTTAATATCAGCCTGTGTTCGCTCCCCACTGACAGCGCATTAGAGTCGTGTAGCTGTAAGCTGTCTTCTGCACGACTCAGGGTTCATTTTCACGCTGGCTTACAGCCCTTTTGCAGGATGACCTAGGTTTAGTCGGAGAGGATATCTGCATTATGTTACTTATATGCAATAACATGCTCCACACACATGCGCTGTCCCTATTAAACCCTCTTTTCCCCCCTTCTCTACCCCTCACACTCGGTTTAACTGCGTTTCATGCTCTCGGACCACATTTTATGCTCATAATCTGCTGCACTCAATGTCCTCGGCCTGTAGATCAGTGAGCATCCAGGCCTCTGCTGTATAGGCCACCTGCTCATCACTGTCTGGGACCGAAGGTGTGACCGGGACGGGCTGGCACACACTGACACACACACATCACGCAGGTAAACACATGCTGTGTTGCATGAAAAGTGGGCCAGCATGTGCCTGTGTCTCTGCTGTATAGTGTCCTCACTGGACCTTCATTCACTGGTCTCTTCAGTACGCTGAAAACAATTGGTGTAGAAGTTAATTTGAAACAATTTGTAATTTGCAGTTAGAAATTCACAAATAATTACAAAGAAATTGCAAGTAACTATAGAAACTTGTTTTTGTCACGGAATGAATAAAAATTCAAAGGTAATTGCAAGTTTTCAGAATTGAATTATCCATTTTTTCCCCTCAGAATTGTGAGATATAAAATCGCAAGTGCGAGAAAAGAAAAAAATCTGAATTGCGAGATATAAACGCAATTCTGAGAAATAGTAAAAATTGCGAGGAAAAAAAGTCATAATTGCGAGATATAAATTCACAATTCTGAGAAACAAAATCAAAATTGTGAGAAAAAGTCACAATGAGAGACCCAATTCTGACTTTTTCCCTTGCAATTGTAGGTTTACATCTCGCAATTCAGACTTTATAACTCGCAGTTGCGAGCTGAAAAAAAGTCAGAATCACGAGATGTAAACCTACAATGTAAACCTTGCAATTCTGACTCTATGACTTTAAAAAATGTATTCAGTGTCGCAAACAAGCTTCCACAAGTAACACATTGGAAAGTAGAAAGACTAAAATAGTACTTTCTTGCTAAACATAAAGATCTTTGTTTAATTTACAACTTCGAAAAATCTTTTTTTTTTTTTTTTTAAGACATTTTGAGAAAATTAATGTGAAAAAATTCAGCTTTGCATCACAAGAATAAATTACATTCTAAAATATATTCAAATAGACAACAGTTATTTTTAAATAGCAATTATATTTTACAATATAACACTTTTTTTTTTTTACTGTATTTTGATCAAATAAATGCAGCCTTGAGCAGTTCAGTTCAGTTCAGTTCAGTTCATCTTTATTCATTTCCCGAAGGCAATTTGGTTGCAGCAAACAAGCATACACATAAAACAGTGTCACACACACATACACGAAAATAGGAGAAAAAAAAGGTACCCAATAAAAACATTTACCTAGAATTTAAAAACTTTACAGCTGAGGGGACAAATGAATTTTTAAACCGATTAGTTTTACTAAGCGGAGTTCTATACCGGCTACCAGACGGGAGAAGATGGAACTCAGAATACAAGGGGTGAGAATCATCTAACAAAATGTTCTCGGCTTTACCCAAAGCCTGTCTATGGTATAACTGAGCCATAGTCATCTGCTGCCTCCCTGTTATTTTGTTTCCCTGATTTACCATCCTCTCAATACGGTTCTTATTTTTCACATTCAGAGAGTTGAACCAGCACAACAATGAAAAGGATAAAAACGACTCAATATAGGATCTATAAAACATGCACATCAATGTTTTATCCACATTAAATGACCTCAGTTTCCGTAAGCAATACAATCTTTGCTGCCCCTTCTTACATAAAGCATCAGTATTTGCGGAAAACGTCAATTTACAATCTAATACAGTACCCAAATACTTGTACTGTTCAACACTCTGGATACCCGCTCCATTAATACTTATTTGCTTATCATCAATTGATTTCCCCCTCAATCTATAATCAATAGTCATCTCTTTAGTTTTCAGAACATTAAGTTTTAAAAAAGCATTCTGACACCAAACAGTAAAATCCTCAACCGCAGGACCATGCGTAGAGTCCTCCTCACTCAATAAGCTAACGATTACAGAGTCGTCAGCAAATTTTAAGATGTGCCTATTTCCAAAACTACTCTTACACGCATTAGTGTACAAAATAAATAATAAGGGAGAGAGGACGCACCCTTGAGGTGACCCAGTCGATGACACCAACCATTCAGAATAACAGTCGTTTACTTTGACTCGCTGTGTTCTCTGCACAAGGAAATCTAAAATCCAGCCTACCAAATTAAAATCCAACCCAAATTCTTCAATGAGTTTATCAATTAAAATATGTGGCTGAATGGTATTGAAGGCAGATGAAAAATCGATAAAAAGTAATTTAACAAAAGTTTTCGGCTTCTCTAAATGCTGAAATACTAAATGTAAGAGTGTTGCGACAGCATCCTCTACGCCTCGCTTATTTCTGTACGCAAATTGAAGAGGGTCTAGAGAACTCTCAGTCTTGCGCATGATTTCTCTCTTAACTAATTTTTCTAAACATTTCATCACTAAGGATGTAAGCGCCACAGGCCTAAAATCGTCTAATACCTGTGCATTCTGCTTTTTTGGCAATGGAATCAGAGTAGACTGCTTCCACCGTGCAGGTACTTTTTGTATTTTTAGGGACCAGGCAAAAATGTCATAAAATATTGGTCCTAACTGCTCAGCACATTCCTTGAGTAAACGACCCCCTATATTATCAGGCCCCGGTGCCTTCCTGATTTTACATTGTTTAAACACTGTTATCACATCTCCTACATCAAAAGGGACACCAACATTATCCCTGTTTATCCTACACTTATTTTTCAAATCCTCAATTTCTAATTTAAAATCATGCGTATCAAATCTCTTATAAAAATTATTAAAATCCTGTGATAAAGCTGCATCTGAACTGAATCCGTTCAAACTAATTCTATTATTTATTTTCCTACTATCCTGACCTGTAATTAAATGCATCCCCTCCCAAACAGAACCTAAATTTCCATTTTTCAATTTGAACTCAAGATCGTCCTTATAAACTGCTTTAGCCCTCTTTATTTCACACTTAATTTCTCTTTTTAGCATATAATGCTCTATAGTATTTCCCTCTTTGAAAGCCCTATTTCTTTTTGACAGAAGAATCTTGAGTGATTTTGTAACCCACGGTTTACTGTTTGGAAATTTCTTAAACGATTTCACAGGTATTAACATGTCCTCACAAAATGTCACATAACTACAAATTTCATCTGTTACTTGATCAATGTCTGAACCAGAGTCCATAAAAACAGTCCAATCTGTACAATCCAGACACCCTTTTAAACGTAACGTAGCATCTTCAGACCAGACTTTCGTCTTAATTACCTGTGCCTTTTCACTTTTCAAAACAGAAGAGACTATATCTTAATTTTAACGACCCCAAACTTTTGAACGGTAGTGTACATATTAGAGTTGATTTCTCTTCAGACTTAAATGTATTCCTTCTGTTGCTTCTCAAAAAAGTTCTGTCCATCTGCTATAGCACCATTGCGTGTGTTTGCTCTGTGATGTTGGCGAACTAGCGCAGGTATGAATGTTAGCGACTGGCCTCAGGGTAATGATACAATGACACAGTTCTCAGTCTATCTCTGGATTGAGGACGGATCACTATAATTACGCTTTATCTCTCAGGACCCAAATCACGACCCGTTTTCTCTCAGCGGAGCGACCCACACGCATAAAGACATAAAGGAATACACTTAGGAGTAATGCAACAGAGCGCACACACACACACACATCTCTGTGCTGAAGCAACGAATGATGGCTGTGTCATGTGTTTTTGCAGACACGGATGGGAAATATTGTAGCCCCAGACTGTCAGTGATTTATTCAGCATGTGGAATATTCCAGTGAACGGAAAATACGGTACAATGCAAATATGCAAACTTCATTGAGGCACTGCTGCACCTCGTACTTGTTTTGACAGTTTCTCCAGCGTTAAATGTAAAATAGATGCCGGAGGACAGGACGGCTGTGTTTCGAATGGAACATTAGCTTACTGAATACACAGTATAGTGCAAGATATATAAAACATAGTATGTGAAATTATGCAACTGTAAACTTTTCAGATGTTTATATGCTGCATTGTTGTCACATGACCTCATCTTGTTGCATATAGATCTTTAGAATTCTGTCTTTGAACTTCCGATTTTGCGGTTAGCTCTGTATATTTCTATGGCATCCGCATCACTGTCGAAGAGTAATTAGCTGGTGAAGTGGATTTACATATTGTAGAGTTAACGAAAGTTATCATGAGCATTGTAATGTTTGAAGCGAATGTCATAACGGATATCAGTTAGATTGGGAAGATTTTAAAACGAGCGGTTCATTCATAAATTTGTTAGATCTTTCCTTCATGCTGTGGAAATACAAACCGGAAGACGAAACACAACAAGCATAGCGCTAAAAATGAGTGGGGCTACAAAAGGTCTATAATTCAGTGAGTGGCATTTAGTTGTCATATTGAAAGTAAATATGAGCATTTTCATCTAAATTTGTGTACAGTACAAATATTTTAACTCTTGGCAGTCGGAGCCAATTATGAGTCCAGGAAGAGATCGGGTGCACTGCATTGTGGGATACCGTGCACAGTGTAGTGTGCTCTGTTGTATATGGCACCTTATAGCACATGTAGTTGGTTATTTTACGCAAGCGGTCAAGGTCTAGCTGGTTAGCATAGTAACCCCTTGCTGGTAGATGCTACCCTGGAAATCCAGAGTTCTCGCGAGAGCACAAGTTGAATTTGCTCAGCGAGTTACTCTGGTGTCTAGTAATGATGCTCATTAAATATGCCCTTGTATCCGAGCTGCACCAGTCACATGGGGTTATCTGATATAGGCGGGCCAGAGGTGAGCTAAACAGATGAGGACAGCGCTGTGACGTCGAAGTCATTAGTAAACATAGCAAGATGCCTATGGATGAACACCAGTTGTTTGAAACGGCTTTGGCCGCTACAATGAACGAGTTAGACTTGGCTTTTAATCTAAAAGAGGAACAGAAGACGCCGCTCGAATCGTTCCTTTGCAAGAAGGGCGTTTTTGCTGTTTTGCCGACCGGTTACTGCAAGAGTCTTATTTACCAGTTAGCTCCGCTGGTAGCTAAGCGATAACTTGTTGTGATTGGTCGTAGTGTTTTCCAATTGCGTGCAGTGAGATTTTCAAATGCATGCTTGGTGCCGCCCCTTGAGTTGGACGATTTTCATTAGTCGATGCCAGACCCTTAATCTTTTAGATTTAGGTCTGGATTTCCAGGCTAGGTATATGCCGTACACTGCAAAAAATTATTTCCTTAGTATTTCTGTTTTGGGTTCCAGTACAAATATCTAAACATTCTTAAAGGTGCAGTAAGCGATTTCTGGCAAACGCTGTTGATATTTGAAATCCCCAAAGCAAATACGCCCTTACCCAAAAGGATCCCACTCCTATCTTAATGCCTCCGCCCCTACATTCACGTACACACTAAGCAACACAGACAACGACTATGGCGGAATCTGCTGTGCCTGCCACTTGAGGGTATGATGTCATCAATAAGTGAAAGCAATTTGTGTTGCTATGATAATTCAGGTCAAATGTCTAAATGTTATTTAGCTCCTTTACTTTGATGGTAAAGTCATCCATTCCTTCCCAAAAACATGAACAGCTTCCTACATAACACGATAGTCCAAGTAACTAATATATTACAAATGTGACAAGATTAAGGGGTTCTAGAGATCACTAAAAGGGGAACCAAAAGAAAAAACATATATAGCCTCGTCCCCTGCGTCCGTTTTCCGGCCTTCCTGCTCCTTAAGTCTCTCCAGCGCTGGAAAGCTTCTCCGATATCAATACGGGTTCTACCTCTTGCCTGATCATAACCCTTCTTTGTAAAGGTATATTCCACTGGCCTTTTCCTCTTTTGTATTTTTTCTGCCATCACTCTCTTTGCTAATGTATGTCTTCAGTGAGCTCTCTCTCCTCCCCTATCATGAGTGGACACGCCCCTTACTGCTGATTGGCTACAAGTGTGATTTGGTGCTCGGTCCGATCCACTTTTAAACAATGTTTTAAAAAAATCGCTTACTGCACCTTTAAATTAATACATATTATAAGCATGATGACAATATATTAAGTATTATTTTTTTTGACAAATATATCAAAATTAGGTGACTTTAAATTTAAAACAATAAAAAACTAAAATAATTTCAGACCCCTGCCAATGGGGTCAGAAAAATAATCTTGTTTCCATTGTAAATTAAGTTTATTTTTCTGACCCATTAGCAGATTTTTTTTTTCTTGGTTTAAACTCACTTCATTTTGATACATTTACTTTGTAAAATAATAATACAATAAAATGAAAAATGTATCTTGGTTTAAGAATGTTTAGATATTTGTACTAGAAAACAAAACAAACATTTTAAATAGGTGTTTTTTTGTTTGTTTTTTTTTATAAAAAAAAAAAAATCTATTGATGGCTTTGAAAGAGTTTAGCTGTTTATTCTGGTTAAATACATTTTGTTTCAAGCAACATATAAATGTTACAGATATTTAATATGGTAGTTATATTATTATTAAATGCATTAAATTGACAAAAAGTAATAGTTAAGAGTCTAGACATTAATAATGTTACAAAAGATTTCTATTTCAAATAAATGCTGTTCTCTTGAACTTTCTATTCATCAAAGAATCCTGATTTTTTTTTAATAAAGGTTTCTGCAAAAAATATAAAGCAGTACAACTGTTTTCAACAGACTACATACAAATAGTAAGAGTAAGAGTACTATGTATGCTATGCTATTCATTAAAGGGATACTTCACCTCTGGAAAGATGAATGTGTATTTAAAATAGGTCATTTATCTAGAAGAAATGTGAAGAAATTTTTGAATTTGGAGCTTTCTAGACTGAGAAAAGCCAGAAAATGTATTTTTGGCTTATGTGGATGAAAGACAACAACTCCCAGAATGCACTTGCTTCGCTGCCCTAGGAGGCCACTCCCAAGCCACGCCTCCCGGTTAGAGAGCGCAGTTGAAAACAACAAGGCTAGGCTACTAGTGAGTCTCCGTGACGAGTTTGCCCGGGATATCGAGATCACCCAAAATGTCCGGGATTCGGCTTTTGCGTTCAACAGTCGCCATTCATCATGTTTACTGTGGCGAGCAGGACGAGGCTGAGGGGCGCGGGAGAACGGCGCGAGGCCGGTGGCGTGATTACTGAGACGCGCCGGTCTCGCATCTCTCACGGAGGAGCGGGAATTTTCTTAGCAATGTTAAAACGCACATCAACCGATCACTTGTTTAGCGTTCATGTAAACACTACATTCAGATTCACCAATCGGAATGAATTCAGTTAGATTGAAACAAAAGGTGTGCATTTAAACAATGAATGGCGACTGCAGAAAGCAAAAGCCGAATCCTGGACATTTTGGACGATCTCGACGGCCGGACATGTCCGGGAAAAAGAGGATGGTAACCCCTACTACTCAGCTTTCTCCACAGAGCAAGAGCCTGCTGGCTTAGCTTCCAAAGAAAGAAGGCTGACACTGTGTGTACATTCTGTGAGTGAGATCCCTCTATGGGCGGGTTGAGAACATGCGGGACAGCCCCTACTACTGGCTGTAGTCTTCAGCCTTTGGCCAGAAAATCCTCCGATGACGCAAAATTACGATTTTTGCGTCATTGGAGGATTTTTTCCAGACAAAAAATACATAAATCTCTCATCTCAGGGGGACATGAGGGTGGAAAGCACGGTAATTCGAAAATACTACAGGTTTTCTACTAATACAAAGCTTAATGCTAAATCCTGAAGTATCCCTTTAAGAAAAATTTGGGTTTTTTTTCCCACACAGGCGTGAGCACCAGCATCACATTTCTTTTAAGTGTTTCATAGTATCAAATACTATTTGTCTCACTGTTTGTGAATGCTGTCTCACTTTAAATTTTTATGATCTTCCAAATGAGAGAGAGAAAGACAGCGGCTGCATCCTAAATCGCACACTTAACACAGTGGGTAAAACAGTATGTGTCAAAATAAGTATGTCCGAATTCACAGTACTCATAAAAGAGAAGACAAAAGTACCCAGATGACCTACTACTTCCGACAAGATTCTGAAGTGTGCATATGATGGACACTTTACTATCCCATGGGGCCACGGGAGAGGATTTATAAGTGGCAGTGAAGCGACAACTGATGCTGGTAGATCACATGATAATGACAACATGGCAAATGTAGTACGTCCGAATTACATTCATACCACACACATTCATACTATAGGAAATACTCTTTTAGCGATCACTAAGAAATTACTTTAAAATTATTAATTACTCAAAAAAAGTACCTACTCAAGTCAAGTATGTGTAAATTCGGACGCAGCCAGAGAGTGTGAGGGGAGGCTGGGAGACAGATGGATTAAAGGTGGAGGGGGGCTGCTAGAGGAACACACAGGAACGGAGGGTGCCAGGGAGTTTGTTGGAGGGTTGGATCTCATTTTTTAGCTCATCCTTTTTGTCTGAAGGGCTGCACGATTATGACAGTACACATAAGGGTTGATTTACAGTAATTATAATTATTTCAATGAATAGAATTTACATTAAATGTGCACTATGATGTTTATTATATGTTGCACTGGTCGATATCTTCTTGTGCTTGCTTATATACTGATACTTACCTATATATTGTACCATCACGCACTGAAAAAAATTATATGTTCAATAAGTCATGACAACATGTTTTTACATTACTTTAACTCATCAAAATAAGTTCAGCCATTTTCAACTTTCTTTTTTAAGTTATAGCCTACAAGATTCATCTCATTTTTTAAAGTCAGTTTAATAATATTTAAGTTGAGATTATTTAAACAGCCAAGTTGATTGTACTTAAAAGTTTTAGGCAGCAATTATTTTTATTTTATTTATTTTTTACAGTGCATTAGCAAAAAAAAAAAAAAAAAAATTAAGTCACCAATGCCATTGTAGAACTTGAAAACCTCATTATTTTTCTGGTTAATGGTACAACTCTTACTTGATATATATGACAAAATATGGCATAATATAATATTTAAGAGTTTAAGATTTGGCTCACACTTTTTGAGTGTGGTTTTGAATTAAATGCAACAGGATGTTCAATTAAATTTGAATCTGAATGACAGGAAGAGGACTGTATTGAATTTCAATTAAGACATTTAACAGAATTTCAACCCAGTCACACATCAGGCCAATTTTATTAGTCCAACACATTATGCACTATAATTACATCTTTAATTTTGAGTAATTGTGCCTGTTTATTCCCTGATTTGTGCAATGCATCTCCTTTTCAAGTGTATATTACCATTTAAAAATCATTTGAAACCATGGTTTCAAATGTTTTCATGATTTCAAATGGTGTGTGTGTGTATATGTACAGTATGTATATATACATACATTGAGTATATTTACAAACTTGCGATTAATCGATTTGACAGCTCTAAACTTTCTTATTTATTCCATTTTAATTGTGTTTTCCTTACAGTTACAGTTCTGTATTGTGTGCCACTTCAATTCAGTTCTGAATGGCCCTGATTTACGAGTAACTTTACTTGCTTGTTCTGCACATGGGCGGCAGTTTCCATCAAACTGAGATTATATAACAATCATCACCACTAATTCATCCTCTGATTTCCACATCTCATTCACTCATCAGATCTCTGGTTTCATGTACACATACTATGAGCTATACATAGCGAACAGAGAGAGAGCAAACGACTGGAGAGAGAGAGAGAGAGAGAGAAATAGAGTATTTCATGGATGGCTAGGTTGCTATGGGAACAAGAAATGGTCTCTCTTTTCCCAAAAAAGTGTCCTCGTTCCCTCTGTTTCTCTCAAAACCCCTCATTTTTCTCTCTCATTCTCCTTTTGCTTTCTTTTCCATCTCTCTGCCTTCTGTTTTTTCTCCCTCCTCTCAGTCTCTCGCTTTTTTCTCTCTCTCCCACACATTTTAGCACTCTTTCTCTCCGCCTCCCTCTCTCTTTTCGTCCCGTTCTATCCTCGTCTTCCATACCTCTCTCATTCCCCCTCTCTCTCTGATCATCTGTCTCTTTAACACTCACTTATATTCTATTCTTTTCTCGGTTGTCATGGCAATAAGCTGGGGGTGTGTGGGTGAGAAAGAGCGAGGGAACGTGCGCGCGCGAGAGAGAGTGGGTGTTTCGGAAGTGACATCTCTTGGGCAGTAACCTTGTTTCCTGTATGTAGATTTGTGGGGCGGGAGCTGTAAAGTGCAGCTACAGTGACGCCGTGTGGAGGATGCGGCGAGGAGACGAGCAGGTACTGTAGATGGAAACGCTGCTTCGAGAGCTTCCAGCTATTGATCAGGACTGCATGAGGACAGCGTTTCTTTCCATAACTACAGTGTGCAGTGGAAATGCTCGGGAGGATTAGCATGGAAAATCACTCTTTAATCTCAGTCGTTTCTCCTAGAGAGCAATGAGATTAGTAAATTGAGGCTTTTGCTTAAAAAATTTGTATGGATTGTAGTTTTGTGGCTTTTAGGCCTACATATGTGCAAGTGTAATTCTAAAAGTTGCCTGCATTAAAAGTCTCATATTTTGCTTATACTGAAATCAGCAGCAATTACCAATGCTGTTGTAGAAATCGTAATCTCGATTGTTTACTGTTTCTGATTAAACGTTCGGCATGGTAAAAATTCTGAGTTTAAGACTTTTTGAGTCTGAATTAGAATTTGTCGTTTCCATCTACAGTACCTGCATATGTATATATATGTGATATATATATATATATAGGCTATATACATTTATATATAAAATATATAAAATGCAGAAGAAGAAGAGACGCTGATCTCCCAAATATATATAAGTGCCACCCCCTAATATACACAAGTGTCTTATAATGTAAGTGCTACCCATAATTCAAAACGCAGTAAGGTCGTCAGGAATAAGGTGGATTTAGGCCCTGTCCCAAATGGAACCCTAAGCACTCGCGGTCTTCCTCTGAGTCCGCACTTTCATCAGCATCAGCGCGGGCTCGGCAAAAGTGCGCATCAAGGGGCGCAAATCGACCACATGGGGGCGCTCGCGAGCACCATTCTGAGATCTAAAAATGACAAATGGGACACACTGCGGTCTCACGGACTTAACGGACACGAGCACGCGGCAGCCATTGTAAGTCCACAAGACTGAAAGTGCACATGAAGTGTGCCATTTAGGACAGGGCCGTATTAGGGAGATCAGCGTCTCTTCTTCTTCTGCGTTTTTTACTGGTAGCAAACAGCGTTGCATTTCTGCGAGCGCCCCCTTGTGGATTGGAGTGTGGATCACCTGTGACAATGTATTCGTCGTGCAACTGCATGCACCGAACCGTGACGTCTTTACCGTACGGTTCAGGACAAATACATGTACCGTTACACCCCTAATGTATTTATATATACACACATAAATATATTATATATACATATATATATATATATTTGTGTGTGTGTGTCACGCAGCCCAGCCCTAGCCCATTGTTGAGGTTGACCTCACTTTACCTTATGTCACAACATTTTTCTTGTCGAATTCTGACCCCCACCAAATTATTGGGGGGTAATAATTTGGCAGGCAGTCGGAATTCGGCACAACACCGGTACACGTATTCGTACCGCAAATTTGTATGTGTCTTGTGTGTACAAGACGAATACAGCATTGTAGCCTAACCACCATTAACCAACAATAATCACAATAAGCTCCGCATTTTTACTTTCTATAAGAAACAAAGTGTCATTTTTCAGATTATGTCCATTTTATCATGAAATTCAAACAATAAATTCGGTTTTGACGTTGTTTAATTTGGCATGATCACTACATAGGCACCTCAGTTTAAGCAGCAGCGTGTGAACGTGATCCTATTAAACATGAATGAACATCTGAAGGTATGTTGAAAGATACAAGTACAACTTACTGAAACGTATTATCTCGTGTAATCGGTCAATCAGTGTTTCAACGGTGGAAAGACATCAGTAAAACAGTTGTAAACAATATCACACGTAGCATTACATTTACCTCAGGCAAGTCATTCAGTGTCCAGTGTCCACAGCTTGTTAGTCAGCTAGCGAAATTAACTCTTTCGCTAAATATATGCACTATATTAGCCTATTTATTCATCATATTTTACTTAACCTGTTAGTGATGTCTTGATGATTTAATGTAGGTTTAAATAAATCTGGAATGAAAATGACAGCCACTGTGTATAAATGATTATATTTCAACATCGAATTGGAGTAAAAACATATAGGCTAGGCCTAATTAAATGTAGAAGTTAATGCAAAAACTGCCTTATGTGCAGCTTACATGTTTGCATTCAATTTGTTATTTGAGTGTTGATTATTATATCTAAAAATAAATAGCAAAAGAAATTAGGCTAATAGTTTGGGCTCTGTTGTTAAGCTTTAATATTATAGTAATGTGCAAGTAACGGCTCTTTTGGACTACAGCATTAGCAGAGATAATTATTTTATCCTTAAAAAACTTTGAACTATAACTGAATTCATTTAAAGACAGATACACAATTTGTTCAGTAAACCACTGTTTAATAATAAATAAATAAAATTATGTTTAGTTTCTCCCCTCCTTCTGTACCGAACGAACCGTCCGTTTGGTGTACCGTTAAGCGTTATAATATAGTGATATGATATTGATGTAAAATCAAAACATGTTTGGCACAATTGTGCAGCCCTACAAACAAGCCTGGAGCTTTTTTTTTTTATATATTAATGTTAAATCACAATATTATTATTTTTCACTTACTGTATAAAAACATAACAATAAAATGGAGATTCAATGGAGAATTTTTTTTTTTCTTTACTTTTTTTTGCCTTCAGAATGTTGGCATCTTCCAGCAGTGGTTAACTGACTAAACCTTAACCTATTGGTGAGAGTCCTTGGGCTCTGTAAATAACAAAATATATATTATTTGAGCCATTCTAAAAACTATCCAATCAGAAACATTCTCAACCTGTCAATCATATTGCATGTTCGGGTTTGCTGGCAATATTGATTAACTGAGATGTCTTTGGAGATGTGTTTTATAAAATCACTTGAACTTTTAGCAGCTTCTTATCTCAGCGTTTGCTCAGATTCTGTGAAAAGTCAAGAGATCTCATTTCTCATCTGTTTACTTCCAATACCAAATGATCTGAATTGCTATCCATATTCATTTTAGATCTGTATGTCAAATATTGTCTATTTGTATCTATTTTTATTTCTCCAAATGAGTTTAGGAGAAACATCTGAGACAAAGCTGATACTTAAATCTCCTGAGTTAAAGATCATCCTCTGAGCAATGATAGCATTTTGTTCCTGCTACTGCTGGATGACACATTCCTGCCTTTTAAAGTCCATTATGATGTGAGGTCACATGTCCATCACGGTGCATGAACGCAGAAATGCTTTTGTGCATGCGTCAAAGCACGGCCTTTCAGTGTGCTTGAGCCTACTGTAACAGACCATTGACATCGGCTAATGCAACACAGATATGATTATGAAAAACTTGCTTCTACTCTCTTTTCTGTGCACTACCTGCCTGGGGCATCTGGAGATACTGTGTGAATATTTTTAGCACTGTTTTGAGTGCAGCGATGTGAATAATCAGTGTTTCTCCTGTTGGGCTGCGTAATGACAATGTGAGGCTGACCCATCCGTGGCCTTTTCCTCATGTGCACGGCACACATCATCACCCACAGCCCGCCAAAGAATAGTAGCACCCTCTCAGAAGTGTGCAAGCCAAAGACACTCAGCGCTTGTGATGGAGAACATGAAGAGGCGCCTGCAGCGTTTGTGTCTGATGTCAGAGGGTGTTTAGGACTCGAACTGGTGCACTCATTTACTGATCTGTTGCAAATGTGCTAAAACAGATGCATATGAAGAACAGCTTTTCATTTATTAACAAAGAAAATGTTTCAGAAAAAATTGCTTTGCTCTAGAAATACTTTAAAGAGGTCATATTATGGCCATTAGACATATTCTCCATTGTTGCAGCTCCTCTCTTCCCAGTCTGTCAGTAACGCTCTGTTTAGTTCCTGTCTCTATGAAGCCCCTCCTTCTGAAAAGCACAATGTGCTCTGATTGGTCTGCTGGACCACTGTGCTGTGATTGGTCAACCGCTTCAAGCGTGTTTGGGAAATGTCCACGCCCCTTTCCATGACCGCGAGTTTCAACACACTACTAACGTAACTCAACTTTGCGTATGGCTTGGACAAGAATTATTTAAATGAGGATAATTGTGATGTTTACGCATAGCCATGGGAACGTATTTTAAGCAGGGGGGTGCTGAGAAAAAAGGTGTGTTGGGTTGGTGGGTGGGGGGGGGGGGGATTGGGGATCGGGGGTGGTCAAGTTTTGCCATGATTTAAGTTATGAGTGTGCATAGTTAGCCTAGAAATCTAGACGCACCCTAGCGGCAGCACAATTTATTTTGCAGCCAGTGTGGTCTAGCAACTCTCCGTTGACTTTCGAGCTGGAAAAACCAAACTCAGGTCAGGCCAATCACATCGTGTATAGAGTAGGCAGGGCGGGCTTAACATAATGACGACAGAGTTGCGACGGTTCCCTGCTACTTGAAAACAAAGAAGAGCTGCTGCTGGTGAACAGCGGTCTTTCGAATCGGCTTTGGCCGCGACTCTGGAGGACTTGGAGTTAAGCTTTTCTTTGAGAAAAGAGCAAAGAACGGCACTTAAGTCATTTAAAAAAAAGGAAGATGTGTTCGGAGTTTTGCCGACTGGATACGGCAAAAGTTGAATATACCAACTAGCCTTCTTCGTTGCTCTGATTGGTTGTAGCGCTATCCTATTGCGTGCAGAGGGATTTTGAGAGACGACCGTTTATCCCGCCCCTCGGATTGAGCCGTGCCAATGGTGAGATGCCAGACCTAACATCTTGATGTAGGTCTGGCTTGCCAGGCTAGTGCATAGTAGGACTGGCGCGGTAGTCGTGTTACCGGTGTACCAGTTTGGCCATACACCGAGTTTTGCATTTTTATAGAAATAACATAATTTTAGTTCAGTTGGACAACGGATGCTATATAATGTGAGGCGCGTCTGCTCCATAGATCAAGAGAAGCGGCGCAGAGCCGCAGGAGTCATGTGACGAGAGTGAGGCACGATGACTGACAGGATGAAAAATGCTTTTGTTAATAAAAGTTGCATTTCTTTGTCTAATATAAATGAGTTTGGCATTGTTTTATTGTTGAGTTTTAATTAAAAAGCAATAAGGAACCACAAAGCATTCGTTGTAAAGTAAGGGGATTTTTCTTCTAAGGCCAGGCGATGCTGCAGCACGTCCAGCACCCCTACCTCCTGCGGCACTGCATGTACCTTCCCGGAAGAAAACTCAAGACTACAATCGAGGCGTTTCAGGGAGCTCAGAAACAGTGACACTGATATAGAGAATAACTCCCTTTGGACTGGAGTGCTTTGTAACTTTGCGGACCTTTTACATGCTCAAACAGCAACATTACACACTAAAGAAAGTTGAACATGTAAAAGAGCATAATAGGTCCTCTTTAACTTTCACGAAAAACAAATCCTCCTTCAGCCAGGCTGTTTATCGAAATTAAGCTGCAAAAACAGGTGGTTCAAAATTCAACCATGAGAACATTAAAGGGTTAGCCTAGTTCACCCAAAAATGTTAATTCTGTCATTAATTACGCACCTTCATGTTGTTCCAAACCCGTAATACTTCATTACATAAGTGAAAATCTTTTTGATTAAATCTGAGAGCTTTCTGTCTCTCCATTGACTGTCTCCCTCCATCTTTGAAACTTAAAAAATGTCATAAAGAGATGGTAAATCTAATCCATATGAATTGAGCGGTTTAGTCAAAATTTTCTGAAGAGACTTGATCGCTTTATATGATGAACAGATTGAATTTAGGCTGCTTTGCCATTCAATCTGTTCATCATAAACTGATCAGGTCTCTTCAGAAAATTTTGACTAAACCGCTCAATTCACATGGATTAGATTTACCATCTCTTTATGTTTTCTTGAAGTGTCAAAGTGTAATTGTGTAGCTGTCAATGAAGGGACAGAAAGATCTTAATTTTTTGTTTCCGAAGATGAACGAAAGTCTTATGGGTTTGGAACAACATGAGGGTGAGTAAATGATGACAGAATAAAAATTTTTGCGTGAACTAACCCATCAATATACATGCACCCCCCTCATGAATTACATGCATTTTAAAATGCACTTCATTCTAGTGATTCAAAGCAGAATTAATTTTTCAGCATCATTACTCCAGTCTTCAGTGTCACATGATCCTTTAGAAATCATTCGCTGCTCAAGAAAAATGTCTTATTATTATCAATGTTGAAAACAATTTTTTAGTCAATTTAATAAATCCTTGCTGAATAAAAATATTAAGTCTAGTCTTCTTAAAAAAGTATTTTTAACAGTAAGTGTATGTTTCCTTTAGCTTTATTGCCTTGAACAAACACTAACATAGCACCTTGTGTTATGCTGGCATAAAGTCACTTCATATATTTCTTGCACCTAAATAATTTCATGTTCTTTCCCTATGAAGTCTTTAGTTATTGTCATAAGCAGTTTCTTTCATGGCGTGCCGTTGAACAGAGCAGCGCTGGGCAGCTCACCGGAACTTCTTGTCAGGACAGAGCTGGATGTGACAGGCGATTTCCATGGCAGAACAGATTTCAGCTGGCTTACTGTCAAGCGGAGAGCCCAGCGCGCAGTAGTGAGTGTGTTGCACAGCCCAGCGGTGGGGCTACGGATCAGAATACTGTGTTTATTCTGCTTGTTCGAGTCACTTCATGGCCTGCTGTCATGTGAAAGGAATAGTTCACCTTAAAATGAAAAGTCTGTCATTGTCTACCAAGTCTCATTTGTCGAATCATATCGATTACTTTTGTAGTTCTTTTAGGGTGCTTGTTGGATCAGAATTTATTCGTTTAAGTTCAATGTAAGGTTCTCTTATGCTCACACAATGGCTGCACTTATTCGATCAAAAATACAGTAAAATTACAGTATATTATTAGAATTTAAAATAACTTTTCTATTTTATTATATTTCAAGTAATTTATGCCTGTGATGGTAAAGCTGAATTTTCAGCATCATTACTCCAGTCTTCAGTGTCACATGATCCTTCAGAAATCATTCTAATATGCTGATTTGATGCTCAAGAAACATTCCTTATTATTGTCAATGCTGAAAATGCTGCTTAACACTTTTATGGAAATTGCAAAAAAATTACTATTCTTTGATGAAAGTATTTGAAATAAAAAAAAATAATAATTTTGACATTTTAAATGTCTTTTGTGCATCCTTGCTGAACAAAAAAAAATAAAAAAAAAGCAAAAAATAAAAAAAGTATTTTGAACAGAGGTGTATGTTCCCTTTAGCTTTATTGCCTTGGATAAACATATTGTGCCTTGTGTTAAATCAAATCAGTAAAAGGTTCAGTGTTCAATAGACATTCTTTTCCAATTTCTGAAGATGCTTTTCAGAAATGTTTTTTTTTTTTTCTGAAGAAGCTCCAACAAATGAAACACTGAAAAAATAAAAGTCCATTTGTCTATGCATCAATTCTAGCAAACATAAGGCTACTTAAGTCCAGAGATCTGGTTTGTGAGTGCATTTCTCTGTTGTTCTCGAGTGCTTGGAGGAAAACTGACAAATGTGTGTGCGAGTCTGGACAGAAGCGTCCTGAGCTGGTCCAGCATCCCTCTGATGCCGCCACCATCTGTCAAGGCTGTTTCTGATTGGCTGGAGGTTCCGAGGGTAGGGACTCATGCAACGAGAGGACACCGGGGCAGAATATCGACTCTGAGCTGTTTTTGGAGCGAAAGTGTGGGAGATACACGTCTAGCTGTAAGTTTTATAGAAGAACAGAGATGAAGTAAAAAAGTCAAAGGCCAAAGTAATGGCTTTATTGCTCTTGCCTTGGCTGACAGGGCCAGAGCTGAACCTGATGAAACCTTAGAGCTGTACAGGGCTATCAATATCAAAGTCTGCACATGAGTTATACGTTTACAGTCTGAGGAGAAAGACACCCTGGTGTCTGTAAGGTACATTGCTGTCTAAAAATGTAGAAGCTCATATGTATTGTGGTGTTTATGTTTGAAAGCTGTGTTTACGATGTTTATGAGGAGCCACGGACCGAAGGTACCACGCATCTTAGGTACATATTGTGTCTGTTGGGTTTTTTCTTGCTGTTTTTGGCTGGGCGTCTATGACAGCCCATTGAACCATATGGTAAAAAGTTGCCAAATTTGGCACACTGATTGGGAAGGGTATGAATTTCATTTTGACCAACTGGTTTAACTCTGATGTTAGTGTTGGCCCACCAATAGTCCATTTACTGACTGATGTAATGCTTACAAAAAGCTAGGCTGATAAGTGGTAAATTATGTTTTTTTGCGCAAACAAAGCACTCGCGTTGCTTCATGAAATTGAGGTTTAACTACTTGAATCACATGGACTACTTATATATCTTTACTACCTTGCAGGGGCTTGAAAGTGGTAGTTGCGTAGACCGTCAATGGAGGGACAGAAAGCTCTCAGATTTCATTAAAAATATCTTAATTTTCCAAAGATGAACGAAAGTCTCACAGGTTTGGAACGACATGAGGGCGAGTAATTAATGACAGAAATAAAAATTTTGGGTGAACTAACCCTTTAATGGTTTTAGACACACAGCAATGCTCATTACGAAGTCTACACAAATTTACGCTGCTTCTTAAATAGGGGTGGGAATCTTTAGGAACCTCACGATCCGATCCAGTTCCGATTCTGGGAGTCACGATCCAATTCCAGAACGATTCTTGATCTACTTTTCCCTCCATATTAAATCATTTACCAACTTGAAAATCTTAAAATCTTTTTATTTATTTAATTACATAAGTATCATCACATAATATTATATGTATTTATTTTTTTTATTACAATTTTTTTTAATTTTATTAATATCCTTGTAATTCATTTCAACCTTTCTGAACTTTATAAAAAATATTATTTTATAGACTGTTCGAGTATTTGTGTGCGAGGAATTGGAAGCAACGCAATGTCATCATGCATCTGCGGTGAAAAATTAAGCTCAGAATCTATTCTGAATCGTTGGAGAGAGAATCGCGATGCATCGATTTTTTTCTCCCACCCATTTCAGGCGTTTCCATAAAACTGTTCATGGAGAGTGTTGCGCTATCTTTTGAAATACGTTTTTGCTGTGCCTTTCAATTATTGTGAAACAATCCATTTCAGATTTAGTCCTTAAATAGCACATAAAATTGCTGCACTAGTCGTTGTATGATGATCCCTGACTGTCTAAGTGGGTGTTTTTTAGACATAATAAGCTTCAAAGTGGACTAGACTTTATGCCACAAGTCAAAGGACGGTCTATACACTAAGGTTACTTTAGCAGTTCTAGCGCCACCTATTGGTTAGAAAATCACTCCTCAGAACTCTGGAAATCTTCAAGTGGTGCTCACCGCAGAGCCAAATGATGTAATGGGTGGAGCTTTAACTAGTCCTGCTCCACCTCTGTGGACCTAATTAGGGTTAGGGTGTGGCTAGACCCTTAAAACCCCACCCCTAACATTCATAGAGGAGGAGCTGGACGTCAAGCTCCACCCATTGGATCTGCAGTGAGGATGATGAAGATGATTTTTTTTTTTTCGGTTTTGGTGCTTTCTTTAGTTCCGTGCTGCGAACTATTGGATTGTTGTGTTTTTCCAGGAATGTGCCTTAAAGTCAACCCACCTAAGAAGACTTCTTCAATGCAGTCACGGCCAGTGCTGTGCTGAATTGTTAGGGATTGTAACACCTAGTGCTATTAAGCAAATTGAAGTATGATAATTCATCGATATTCATACAATATAAATCCTTAGTTCAGCCATATAGCCGATCCACCATTTTACATGGTTTTTCAGTCATTCTACAGTAATGCATATATTAATTTTACCATGACAATTGAATGCTAACATTATTCAAAGCGACTTGCGCTGCATTCGAGGTATAGATTAATTAAATTTAGTGGATGACTTTGCAGATGAATGTTTGGAAACAGCACCACATACTGGTCAAATGTTGTATGTTCCGGTTAAATATAGACTTTGAACTAATTGGAATTAAAGCATAGTTCTGTCTTGCATTTTTATTATCAACATGCAGTCCCTTACCTGTCGTCCTCTCCTCCTCCTCCTCTCCCAGATGCGAGGTATGCTGTCCCCCCCTCCTACCGACAACAGCCCTCCTTCGCTGCTGCTCCCTCCTACGAGCAACCCGACTGGAATCCTCGTCTGTGTGTGATCAGTGGAAATCAGCTCTACATGTTGGACCAGGAGGAGGTACTGGCAGCCCAATCACATGTAATCATGCACTTCCTCAAGCACTTCCTTTCCAGCCCCTTCCTTTACTGAGTTTGTGTGCCGGGTGGTAATTTAACCGCCAGTTCACAGGAGGATCTTTATTTGAGACTTGACACGGCTCAAAACACACACTTTCTATTTCTATATTCTTTAGTTGACTTGCATGTACAGTCTGGGAGTGATGTAAGTGCAATTGTGTAACTTGCATAAGTATTTAGTGTGGTGAGTCATTATTATCAGTTTGTTAATTATCAGTAGTCTGATTAAATCAATATTTGAAGAATACCAGTTTTTATTCTAAATATTTTTCAATGACAAGTAACAAAAGTAAGGAGCGGTTACATATATACATACATATATATATATATATTAGTGCTGGGCAAAGATTAATCGCGATTAATCGCATCCAAAATAAAAGTGTGTTTGCATAATATATGTGTGTGTACTGTGTATAATTATTTTGTATATATAAATACACACATATGCATGTATTTATTTAAGAAATATTTGCATGTATATACTGTATATGTATTTATTCATAATTTATATTATATATAAATATAAATAATTTATATATAAATAAAAAAAATCTTAAATATATACATGCATATGTGTGTATTTATATATACAAAATAATTATACACTGTACACACACATATATTATGCAAACACAAACTTTTATTTTGGATGCGATTAATCGCGATTAATCTTTGCCCAGCACTAATATATATATATATATATATATATATATATTAGAGGTGGGCATAGATTAATTTTTTTAATCTAGATTAATCTAGATTAATTTTGAAATTAATCTAGATTAATCTAGATTAAAATGGCTCATTTGAATTCTGCCGAAGGCATTCAGAATATGTGTGCTACCCAAATAATGACTATAAAAGTAAGTCTTTGAGAACGGGTTTCTCAAGCCAGGTGGCGCATTAGACCAGGGGCTCATCTCCTGTTTCCAAAATGCATCACAAACTGCTTGAGAAAGCTGTTCTACTCATAGACTGTAAAAGGTTACTACTGTACTGTTACCGTCCGTAGGCAACATTAGGTAGGCCTATGTTATTATCAACTACTATAGGCTATCAATTAGGGATGGGCGATATGGCCTAAAATCTATATTGTGATATACATTGCAGCCTCTTGCGATAACGATATACAGTATATTATAATAAAACCATTTCAGAACAGATTACACAGACCCATGCTAAACAACTGCTAAATGTATTTTTTTTTAAAGGGTGTATGTAGTTTTGAGAACATATATTGTGCAAAACTGTAAGTATACAACATAATTTTGCAGATAAATAAAATTTAAGTACACTAGCTGCAGAGACTTAAGTAGGTCTAATGTTTATTATGGCTTGGAGCTTATGAAACCCCAAATTTAAAATTAGAATATTGTCTAACTGATGTCTTTTCAGTTAAAAAGAAACACAACAACGATTCTTAAAATCGAGATTATGTGCTACACCACTAAGATATATTGGAATGGGAATAATACGCGCGCGCTGGTATTCAGTGATATCATGTTTCGTTTTGAATTTGAGGTGGTCGAACGGATTAGTCGTGTGTTAACTTACCGAACTGTTACCCCACACACTCTGTATATAGTTTGCTGCTGCTCGTCTGACGGCTTAAACCCGAACCAAGTGCAAATAATGGATGTTGCACCGATCTTTTTCACCAGCTTTCACTTTCAGCCGTGTTTACTTAAGATGACGACGAATATGCGTTGCAGCCGGGTGTACCTCGCGGCCGCGGGTAGATTGCGTCATCATAGCTTGTGTAGTATAGAGCCATCTCCCAACCCAACTTGGAGAATAGATTAACAGCGATATTTTTTTTATCGCGCGATAAGAGTCTCGCGTTAACGCAGCACGTTAACGCCGATAACGGCCCACCACTAATATATATATATATATATATATATATATATACATAATAACCGCTCCTTACTTTTGTTACTTGTCATTGAAAAAAAAAAAATATATATATATATATAAATACGCACACACACACACACACGCACACACACACACGTATGATTTATACATGTATCAGGTTATAATATAAGTACAATATACAGTATTATGTCATAATATAATAGTGTATGTAAAAAAAAAAAAATAGTATTTATATTGTTTTAATAAACCCGATAAATATATATTATATGTTATATTAATTAATTATTATTGTTGAAATATATCCGATAAATAATCTATTGTAATACAGTATAAACACAGTATACAGTGTTATATTATAATAGAGTATGTAAATATAATGTTGTAATATACCTGATAAATAATATATTATATATAATATTATTATGGTCGCATAATTCTATAACATTATAATATATACAGTATATAATATTTTTTTAAGTTATTAATTAAAAGTCTATATAAATATATTTAATTTTTTTTAATTTTTTTTTAGCAAATGAAATGTACACGAAATTGCTGCAGTTAACCAAACAGTGATTACTCGCAATTTATAAAAACTGCATTTCAATTTCTGAAAAGAGAAATAGTTTCTTATTCAAATGATCACTGGTGGAGGGGTTCAGATGCAATTTGCTTGTTTTAGTAAATAAAAACAATACAAATATATATATTAGGCTGGGATGTGAACACAAGTTCCTTTGCTTGTTAAATTAAAACTTTCTCTACAGCAGAAGTTCCAACTCCCTTATTTTTTTGCATTCTTAAAGTCCTTAAGTCCGAAATTTCCGTATGCGTTTTTTCAGATTCGTCATTCGGTGACTCTGAATTGTCAAAACACCTCTCAAAATGCTTGATACGGATGCGAAAAACGCTGAAAATCGAACCCGATCCGAATTTTTTTATGACGGACGAAAGTTTCGGAGGCAGTGTGTAAACGTGATTGACAAAACATGAGGTCGTATTTATTTTTTAACGTGCGGAAATTTCAGATGCGAATTTCGGACTCAGTGTGCAAGGACCTTTAGAGTCTAGTCTGAGCGTACCTTGAGGAAGTCAGCCGGTGCGGTGCCTGTGGATCTAATGGACACGCTGGCTGAACTGTAAAGCAGGCAGTGATGTGGATCAGGTCTCTAGTGGAGGAGAGCGCTGAGAGGCTCATTAATCAGAGGCACCGTCCTGACTAATTGCACCCGTTTTGTTGCATGTCCCGATAAGGCCACACTTTGAATAGATGTGAATCAGTCGTGACAGGCTAATGGCTGTCACCTCTGTGAAGATGAGCACCATGAAATATTCATGGTTGTCACTCATCTGCTGCAGGGGACAGTTGCAGCCCTGTTTGTGTGTGTGAGGGTCTTCATTCAGGTCCTGTAGTGAATGACAATCATCTCCTCCATGAAGACATTTGCACTCTGGGAGTCTGCAGGGGGACATGCTTTCTCTGATTGTTTCAGGAGGTGTTGATGAGTGAGGCGAGTAAAGTACTTTCCAATCAGTTTATGGTGTTACCACTTTTAATTGTTTTAATTTGCTTTTCATTTTAGTACTTAGATGTCAAACTTCAAATTTATGTCAGTTGGTTCCAAAGTCAACATTTCTAATTTTCATTAAAAAAATGTAAGTGTAATTTTATTTCAGCATTATTTGAAGTAGAAAAATATTTAAAAAAAAATCAAATTCAAATATTAAATATTAAATCAATTAAATATTTTTTTAATAGTTTCAGTTTTTAGTTTCTCCTCAAGTTTACTCAGGTGTCCTATAAGAGTAACTATTATTTATAATATATATATATATATATATATATATATATGTATATATACTTTCTTTAAAAAAAAGATGAAAAAATATATAATGTTTAATATACATATATTTACTATTAGTGTTACTATTATTTAATATATAAATTATTTATTACATTATATATTATAATAATTATATTATATTAATATTTTATATTATATTATGTAATTAAAAAAAAACACCTAAAAACTACTTATGGTAATTTTGTTTTTTTAAAAGTGTGCTTATATTTCTTAAAATAAATACCACTTGATATGTATTTCATGAAATGACATTGATAGGCTACATTATATCAATAACCGTCTAAATATATTTAAATACTGTTATTTGTCTGATTTACAGTTAATTTGAGTCATCACATACAATCATGTTGAAAGAGAATCAAATTCAGAGTAGGTTACAGTTACGTGGATGATAGACATGTAGTGACTTGCTATGCTCAGAAACAGCCTTTAGAGGGAGTGAGAGAGTGAGGAGTGATTTGCCGCCATGTCATTAGATCCTAATTGATGTTTGGTGACAGTGGCCCACGTCCGACTCCACTCGCTCTCTGTGCACCAGCCCTCAGATGAATGGTCCTCGCACAGATCTGTGCAACCGTGACACTGCGTTACGCAAGTAGACCCAGAGCAAGGCTTCTCTCGCTGTGAGTGGGCGGCAGCCATTCTTGTAGTTGCCCCAGGAATCAGGCTATGGAATCATGCGCTAACCAAACCGCTCTCTGTGGCTGCTCGCATTGTGTTTCATTGTGGTATTCCAAGATGTCACAGTAAATATATTAATTAGTATGGACACAGTCAACAGAGAGGCTTTGATCGCAGCTGACGCTGTGACAGAACATGACAAGTCTTTGAGAAGAGCCGTTAGCATTGTGGGAGTCTGTTTGAACTGGAGGAAAAGATTATGTAATGGATTCCTGGGATGTGTCACGTGAAAACATGAGGAGAGCTCATGAAATGGTTCTTTCCCATTGAGAGCAACAGTAGCTGTCTAGTTTTGCAACATCCTTTCTGGCAGTATTTCTCCCATTAATTTCCCCCAAAGGGATTTTAATAAAGTCTTTGTTAATTCATGCCATTTAAGCAAAACAACCAGTTATGAGGTGTATCACAGCAAAATAATAGACAAAATAAAACACTTACTAAAAAATATGAAATATTTTATTTATGTCGTGCGATGTCTTAATTTTCCGAGGGGCCGGTTTGTTTGTGCAATTGCATAAAACCAGAAGACTTTCCAAATACTGATATAAGCAATAGGGTTTTTTTGAAAAGAAAATTGAAAAGAATAAATTATGAATAATTGACTGCCATTTTCTGATAATTAAGTAATCATGTAATCAGTAAAAAGTAACTAGTCTGATTATAAATTCAGATTTTAAAATGTAATACAATCTAATTACAAGTATTACGTTTTTGGAATCTGATTACGTAATCCAGGTTACAAATAATCAGTTACTGATTATTTATATATACTGTATATATGTGTGTGTGTGTGTGTGTGTGTGTGTGTGTTGCAGAAAGACTTATTAAAAATAATTTGAAATCATGCAGACTGACGGCTTCAATAGAAGCATATATCACCGATTAACACGCTCATTGCTCACAGTAAGTCTGTCTTTAAATGTTTAGAAGTTATTGTTAATAATCTATTCCCCTAATGAGTAAATAAATGGGATTCCTTATCTAAAATAGCCAATAGGTTTTAGTTGCTATTGCTAGTCAGAGGCAGGAAAAGAAAAGCTTGTATATTATAATGTTTTCAAATTAATTTAGTCAACTTTTAGGAGAGTTCTAGCTTATAAATGTTAGTCTCAACGCGAATGCTAATTTTAACCTCTTTTAACTGTTGAATAGAATGCACTAACATGGGTCTAAAGATGTCTGTTTTGTTATTTCATTTATCACTATTAAAAAATGTAAAAAGCAATGCAGAGCTGCAACAAGACAGGTTTTGTTAACAGATCGGACAGTTTTTGCTGCCATTTTGTTGTAGGTGGAGAATTAATTTCCATATATTTGTGGTGAGAAAACTGTGCATTCATCTATCTATATCTTTCAACTGCCACATCTGACTGATTGCAACTGTATTTCCAATCCATAATTCAATGATTGCACAGTAAAAATGAAACAGGAGATAATATATCTCTGGTACAACGTTCTCAGGATCAGGATACAAACAAGTGAAAATCATCCTGTGTCATTTATTACCAGAGCAGCTGGAACCTGACAGTGATGTGATGTTGATAGAAGCAGACAGATCTCATCCTTCTTCTCTTTACCTTCGCTGTTCTGCTGTGATACCGCGGTGTTCACGGGGCAGATCCGGGATGGAGCGGGATGTCAGCGAAGTCAGTCGAGGGTCGGGGCCAGTCGGGCTGCCGGCGGGGTGCTGTCAGGTTGGGCTGTGATCTATTAGCGCACCATTAGGACAGAACGGACTGCACACCTGCTGCTCTCCTCCCTGTTTCCTCCCTCACTTGCCCCATCACACAGCTGGGCTGGTTTAGACCGCGCTGACATATGGCATTCTCCCCTATAGAGCAGCATGGATGCGTTTGCCAAGCCTGAGCTCAGTCCAGATTTAGGTGGGATACACACAGAAAGGGTTCTTGGGTTCAAAACAGCTAGATGTTAAACAACAGGACACAGATGCCTCAAAGCTGAACTACTGTATTCTAAAGGTGAAATTAGTGTCACCAACACATAATCAATCTTTTCCTTCTAACACGCCCCCAATCTGCTATTGGTTATAAATATATATATATATACAGTACAGGCCAAAAGTTTGGACACATTACTATTTTTTATGTTTTTGAAAGAAGTTTCTTCTGCTCATCAAGCCTGCATTTATTTGATCAAAAATACAGATTTTTTTTTATATTGTGGTATATTATTACAATTTAAAATAATTGGTTTTCAATTTATTATACTTTAAATTATCATTTATTTCTGTGATGCAAAGCTGAATTTTCAGGATCATTACTCCAGTCTTCAGTGTCACATGTGACATCCGGTTATGAAAAAATATTAAGCAGCAGAACTGTTTCCAACTTTGATAATGAATCATCATATTAGAATGATTTCTAAAGGATCATGTGATAGACTGGAGTAATGATCCTGAAAATTCAGCTTTGCATCACAGAAATGAATGATAATTTAAAGTATAATAATTGAAAACCAATTATTTTAAATTGTAATAATATATCACAATATTTAAAAAAAATCTGTATTTTTGATCAAATAAATGCAGGCTTGATGAGCAGAAGAAACTTCTTTCAAAAACATTAAAAATGTGTCCAAACTTTTGGCCTGTACTGATACTATATATATAATACAATGAAGTCTGGATCAAGCTGGAGAGTTTTAATACATGCAAGAAATGGCTACCAAATTTGAATAAAAAAATACTGTTGCCACTGAAAAAAAAATCTACTTTTCTCTTATTTCATAAAATATAGGGCATCCTTTATCCAAGGGAAATTATTTTTAATGATAACTTATAAACCATTAAAGACAGCACTACTGTGAGCTCTGAGGTTGTTAAGCCATCATGCTGCATTATTTAACCTTATTATAATTTTTTTTTAATTAAGCATATTTAGCAGTGGAATTCCTAATGAAAAATTTCATTATTCTCCCCATTATATAAATTATATACCCATGATTCTGCAGCAAAATCTCCACCAATCAGAGAATCAAAACAAGGTACTGGCACTAAGGCCCTGTTTACACCTGGTATTAAGAAGTATTTTCATCAATCCGATCACAAGTGAATGACGCTAAATACAGGTCTAGACAACATCGTTTTCAACTAAAAACGAAAAACCCAAAATGCTATTTTTTGAAACCGATACCGCTATCACACACAGAAAGGGTTCTTGGGTTCAAAACAGCTAGATGTTAAACAACAGGACACAGATGTCTCAAAGCTATCACTCACTATCCAGCTAGATTCATCATCAATCACCCCATCAAGGGCGGTCAGAAATCTTGGAGTAATATTGGATGACCAGCTGACCTTCACAGACCACATCTCAAAGACAGCTCGATCATGCAGGTTTGCACTGCACAACATCAGGAAGATCAGGCCTTTCCTAACTGAGCATGCAACACAACTTCTCGTCCAAGCGCTGGTCATATCTAGGCTTGATTACTGCAATGCTCTTCTGGCTGGACTTCCATCATGTGCAACTCTACAAATGATCCAGAATGCTGCAGCTCGTCTTGTCAAGCCAAAAAGGGCCCACGTCACTCCTCTGTTCATCTCTCTGCACTGGCTACCTCTCGCTGCTCGCATCAAGTTCAAGGCATTGACGCTTGCTTACAGATCTATCACAGGCTCAGCTCCCTCCTACTTTCACTCGCTCCTATGAGTCTACATCCCTACCAGAAGCCTACGATTGGTCAACGAGCGACGTCTCGTGGTTCCAACACAGAGAGCCACAAAATCACTTTCCAGAACATTCTCATTCACGGTTCCATGCTGGTGGAATGCTTTCCTTTTCCTTTCATCCTCCCTCATCGGGCTTTTGCCCCTCTGAACAATGCCTGAACTTTGTATTTTGAGCACTTCTTGCTTTGTTTTTGCCTCTTCACGATGACTCGCTTAATTTAGTCCTAAATTGTAATTCGCTTTGGACAAAAGCGTCTGCTAAATGACTAAATGTACCGTTGTCATCTCCGTGTAAACTATAAAAACACACATTTGTGAAAATGGTGAAGTCATGTGCATGCTTATTTTGTTTTCAGTCTATTCATGGATTTCATCAGGTCCCTTTCCACAGGTGTATTAATCAAGCACAATGCAGTCTGCATTCATAATCTAGGTGCTTGATTTTATACACCTGTGGAAAGGGACCTGATGAAACCCATGAATAGACCTTATGCGCCAGAGAAACAAGCCCACAGCCATCTTTGAACTTCTTTGAACTTCTGTTTTTTTGCGGTAGCTCTGTATATTTCTATGGCATCGCTGTCGAAGGAGAAGTGGATCTACTTATTGTAGAGTTAATGAAAGTTATCATGAGCATTGTAATGTTTGAAGTGGATGCCATAACAAACGTCAGTAGACCGGGAAGATTTTAAAACGCGCTGTTCATTCAGAGCGTTTTTAGTCGTTTCCGCGGATCCGTGTGAACGGGGATAGTTTTGACAATGTTGTCATCTGTCCGTGAAAAATGCAAAGGAAAAACTATTTTCAATTTTTACTACATCGTCGTCATATAAATGTACCCTAAAACGCTTTTAGCTTATCCACTTTCAAACACTTCCAGAGGTAGTCAAAAATGCATTCGACCGGATTTTGTAGACGCTCACGTGGTCGAATGCATTTGAACAGCCTCAATAGACACCTTCTCTCCGGCTACTGACTTAATGCGGAAACATTACGGGAAGCGCGCTAGCCAGACGGGATTTAAACCTTGTCGGCCGAAGACCTATGTTTGGTTTGAAAATGAAAAACATACCAAGCACAATGTTCTCTCACCATTCCTGATTTCTAACACAGCGTTTCAAGAGCAGAAACAAAAGCTGATGCTCTCCGTATGTTTTTTCCGTCATCTCCTTTCGCATTTATATATAAAATGTGAGTTTATTTCATCCATTAGATCAAAAGAGAGTTTGTATCGTTGTGATTCACCATGTACGTAGCTGGTTGGTTTGGTTAATGTCTTGTAACTCTTTAATAAAGACTTCTGGAAGACTAAAAACACTTCCGGAACCAAGGCCGTTGGAAAAGTGGGCGGGCACTGTTGCGCTCTATATCCAGTGATTGCTCGTCTGTTGGGCAGCTGATTGTCGATCAGTAGTGGGTCCATCTCCACCTGGTCTCTGACTCTGTGTTTTGTTCACAGATACTCTCTGTGTTGTGTGGCAGATAACATTGAACCAGGTAATTGCTGCCAAGCCAACACAGTCGCCCAGCTGAAATCACAAGTAGAGTCCCACAAGTCCTGATACACATTGTAGATGTGAATTTATTGGTTTCAGTTTCTTGAAATTAGCATGATTGTGACAGACCAAGCCTAAATTAAATCTGTTCATCATATAAAGCGATTGTGTCTCTTCAGAAAATTTGGACTAAACCCCTCAATTCATATGGATTAGTTTTACAATCTTTTTATGAACATTTTGAAGTGTCAAAGTGTCAGTTGCGTAGCCGTCAATGGAGGGACAGAAAGATCTCAGATTTCATCAAAAAGATCTTCATTTGTGTTCCGAAGATTGGTTTGGTTTGGAACAACATGAGGGTAATTAATGACAGAATCTTCATTTTTGGGTGAACTGTCCCTTTAATGGTGTGCACTGAGTTTATCCTTAAAAATAAATCTGCACTGCCTGCATAGTAGATAATTGTTCACATAAAAGGGCATGTACGTTAATAAACAGCGATCTTGCATGCTTTCTAGTATGTCATGAAGGATTTATTGCATGCTGTGCATCTTTTATGAGGCAATACTTCATGCAATTTTGTTGCAGCTGGCTATAGAGCCATTTTAAAAGACGTACAAGTAAAACATAATATTTAGTTTGCTTTGCCCTAACAGAAAGCACCCTCATGGTTATAACATAATGTAGACATCCTTCATTTTTTAAACTATAAAGACAAACCGCACGAATGCACCGTCAGGCGGAGTGCGCACCATTATCTTACCGTCAGTCAGCTGTGTCGATCCCTTCAGACCGCCTAAATCTGCATTCTTCTCTGTGTGTGAAAAGCTGAGCTGTGCATAAAAATGGAAAGAGTTTCCCATAATGCAGCTGGGTCCGAGTGACAAGGCCACCCCTGAAACATTTTAGCTGCTTCCCATAGGGCTCAGTGTCTGATCCTCTCTTGCCCCACTCATTTATCACACCAGACTGTAGGTAATCGCCTCCTTCACAGCCTTGCTCTCGATATCCCGATCGCATCTCCCTCCAGATAGTGCCGGTGAACACAGGAGAGACGCTCACGCCGCTAAACAACCCCTGTGCAATTTGAAGGCAAACTTGCACTGAGATGTTGTCGTCCGTTGTGCTTGCGGACCCCGAGCTCACGAAGATGAGTGAGCTCTCCCTATTAAGAAGAACTCCCGTGAGATGCAGCCGCATACCGAGGCTTAAATAAACACATTTAACACACAAGTTTGCAATTATTTTCCCCACTCACCCCAAACACACACACATTGCTTTATTATTTCAAGGAATCTAGTCTCAACGGGACTTGTTGTTTTAATAGCGGAGGTTTCCGACTGGTTTAGCGCAGAGCCCTGCACGTTTGACTCAGCTTGCCGTATTGACCTCACACTCTTTGCACTGACCTTTTATCTCTGCTCTCCCGCAGGTTCACCCTTTGTTGATGCGCGAGCGGCGCTCCGAGTCGCACAGGAACAAGCTGCTGCGACGGACGGTCAGCGTGCCTGTGGAGGGGAGGCACCATCCTGAAATGGGTGAGTCGCACGCGTGCTCAATCTGATGCCTTGACAGTGACACCTTTAACAAAGCGCCTACACTATTTAAAATGAAGGTTCTTTATTGGTTCCATGAAGGACCTTTAAAATCCATGGAACCTTTCCATTGCACAAAAAGGTTTTTATAGTTGAAAAAAGTTATTTAGATTATTAAGGCAAGACATCAGGTGAATAGAGTAAAACATTTAACTAATAGATATCACCATTATTCCCCAGTCGATTGATTACATTAAGAAGTACATTAAGAATATTAAAAAAATTCTGAAATTGTTTCAATATGCAAATGAGGAATTCTCTAATTAAAGGTAGGATAGGCCATTTGTTTTATACTGGTTGATATACTGTTTTACTGGTTAAAACTCTCTTCACATCCTGATAGCAATCAATAATAGAAGTGGTCTAAATAATAAAACATGTCCATATATCTTCTGTGGAAGTCTCAGGACCAAAAAACCTTCATCCAATCATTGCATTCGGTCCGACAACATATATATGTATTTCCATATCTCTGCACACCTGCTCTTACAGAAATCACACGTCATTGCCACAAACGAACAGTAGCCTCCTTTTACAGTTCCCCCTTAACCAAAACAACAAGCTTATGCTGCGTTCACCCCATGTCGTAAATGTGATTACAAGATGGGAACCCGTGAGGTTCTACCCGGAGCTGATTTATGCATTCCTATGTCAACACTATCAACACTGAAATGAATCTGCAGCAGTCAAGTGGTTCAAGCAAGAGCTCTGTAAGTTGTTTACTTTGATTATTATTGTAATGTTCTGTGATTTAAAGCATAAGGTAATTTAACGCCATCTCTCGTGATGCTTTGCAGAATCTGCTGTGTGCGTTCATGTGTTTTGAAGGAGGCATGGCTTTGGAGATGCTCTGAAGGGAGGGTGGGATCTCATGCTTTCAAAGCTAATGTGCTATTGCTAGCCTCTCTGCAATTGCCTATACCTTTAAAGTGTAACTTCGCCGATTTTCAGCCCACTTTGTATTGTTACAATATCGTCAGTATATATAAATGAACAAAGTTTACTCATTCTGTTACCTGGACTGAGAAATTCACATTTATTTGTCAGCAAATGTCCACCGGTTTACGCGTTTGACTTTTGACAGGTCCGGGGTCTTTGTGAAAACTACTGATTATACTTCCACATTTTTATATCCTCTGCCCACGGACAGTCGGATCGACCAAGGGTTATTAACAGAAAAGTTAGTGTAAGGTTAAGTTTATCACTGAAAATTGTAATGTACTTTGTCTGCTCTTTAAACAGCATTATGGTAAAAATGAGAAAACCAAAAACCGAAAAAGAGGAAACCAAGGCCGAAAACCGAAACACAGAAATAAATGATGCCAATTATTAGTACCATTGCATTTATGGCTATGACGGTGTACTAACTTTACTAAAATCAAGGCATTGCAATTGCATAAATTAATCTTAAAGTTTCAAAGAATAAATCAATAACAAATTATGCAAATATTTATTTAGCACATTGCAACAATGCACAGAAAAAAATAAAATTCAAACTAAAATGTTTAACTTGACCCCACTCATGTGTACATTAAATAATAATGTACAGGCCTACTGCCCTGCAGAAAGGTTTTAAATTTAAATGTTCTCTCATAAAAACAAAGTGCATTTAGGTCAAGTGCATTTACATTTTTTCTCTGTTGGACTACTACAAGAAAGTGCATTCAGAACAAGTGAACTATATGCTATATATTACTATATGCTCATGGACGTGAGTTGCAACAACATTAAACAGCTCAGGTAAACACACCTCTGAGAAATGTTCGGCATTACATGTTTTGCAAATCGCTGTCCGTGTGTCTTTCTCAGATATACTGAAATACGTCCACACCGCAGACATGTTGCTTCAGACAAGCATGTGCAGGTCGCGGGTTCTGTTTGCGTCATCACAACATTTCGGCCGTATTGTTTCGGTGATAAAAGTCTTTCGGCCCGATAATTCGGTGGCCGAATATTCGGTGCATCCCTAGTAAAAATGGAACACTATGGTAACAGCTTTCTTACCTGTACGAGACAGCGTTTCTCTTTGAGTGGCAGTTTCTTTCAGTTTTCTTCCACTGTTCATGTTTATCCAGTTTGAAATGTTTACTAAAAACACAGAGGTTTTTCAGATTTTCTGTCGTGGCGTTCTCTCAGTATTTACGATTCTTTGCAGCCTTTAGCCACTGTCTACAACGCGCTGGATCCTTCACTGGAATCCGAAAGCAACTCACTCCCACTAAACATTTACTCTTTGAATTCTTGCACCTGGGAACAATACAAGTCGAGACCATTATGACTAAAAGTTTGCTAAGAAGTATTTCCTACCAAAGCAAGGCGGGATTTGACTGGTAAGTGTATCCATAGCAGACTGGTGGGAGTGGCCTTGGACGGCAACATGCCCAGTGCATTATGGGTGTTGAAGTTTTCATTCCTATTTGGCAAAAGTGAAGACAACAGCCTTTTTTCTCTGTTTTCTCTCGTCGAGAGCACTGATCTCAATTCTTTTCGCCTTTCTACTGTATAGGCAGCCAATTTTTATTGAGAGCCCATTTTGCCAGTGGTGAAGTACCCCTTTTAATATGCAATAAATTTGCATACATTTCGAGAACAGAAATCTAAACATTGGATAAAGCCAGTTTCAAAATTCTTTTTTTTCATGTTGTTGTTTGTTATTATTAGAGTCAAAGTTTTTTTTATAAGGGATTTTTATTACTCCATAAATCAATCTGTCTACAGCCAGAAAGAAAGAAAGAAAGAAGAAATAATAATAATAATAAATAAATAAATAAATATATATTCCAATATAGATAAAATATAGATAAAAGTTTATATATATATATATATATATATAAACTGAATATAGATAAAAGTTTGGTTTCTTACTGAAGTGGAGATTTCTGGCTCATTTTGACAAAATGGGCTTTAAGGATATGCATTGTAATTAAAATATATGCAAATAGATAAAGTGCTATAAAATAAACACTTACTGTTTTCTTTCCATTAGTTTGAAAAAGCACGTTATGAAAAGCCAAAGAGCACAAAATTGACCAGAGTGGGAAAACACAATGTTTTTGCCTATATTATCTAACCTTAACATGTTCTTCAAACTAAGAAAAAAATGGTTCTTCTATATGGCATCACTGCAAAAAACCCTTTTGGACCCTTTAATTGTGAGAGTATAGCATGCTGACTCCTGGTGAATAGCACATCCGTGCGAGGTGTTGAACGAGGTGGCCCTCTGCTGATCATCCGAGACTCCTTTCGCAGTTTCCGTGACAACGATTTGGGATTTGCACGGTTTCCGAGAAGGGCTGCCCACAGCTATACGTTCTGATGAACGTGAGATTTTCTCTGAGCAGCACACCAGATTTTCTCCACACCACCATATGCCTTCCAGAAAAAGAGGCCTTAAGGAAAACGAAATATTGAATGGAATTTATCTCAGGATAATGGTGTAAATTAGCTGACAAGACACGCTATTTGGGGGTGGGAAGGGGTGGGAAGGGCGGGGGGGGGGGGGGGGGGGGGGTGGTAACGTTCAGTTTAATTCGATTAGATTAATTCTTCATTGCATAATGACACAGTGACCTATTTTGTAGTGTCTTTTCCGGTGGTTCCTGCTTAATTTGCACATGTGTAGACTTTCAGGATGAGACTGTTTAGCTCTGTTCCACACTTTAGTGAGCAGCCTCGCTGTCTAAACACTGCAAAACCTGTTTTCTTAATTAGTGCTCTATATTAAAATCCTTAAAGCGGGCGGCACGGTGAATCAGTGGGTAGTACTGTCGCCTCATAGCAGGAAGTTCCCCGGGTTCGAACCCCAGCTGAGCCAGGAGTCCTTTCTGTGTGGAGTTTGGATGTTTTTTTCATTAACTGTTTTATTTCTGTTTTTAAATATTTTCATTTACATCAACTCTCCACCATTTTGGATTTTTTTCCTGACTTGCGAAGGAAGATGTAGCTTTTATTTGTTGCTTTACTGGCTAATACACCTTATATAATATAGAGTGGAATTATTTTTTTATTTTATTATTTTTTGGTAGTTAAAGGTGAAATGTGTAATTCTGGTGCCCCTAGCACTAAACAAAATTGCAAATATAATTTTCAAACACATTTCTTTTGCCCTAAGCAAACAGATCATTGATTGAGCTAGAAATTGACATGAAAAAGCACCCAAATAAACTGAGCAACATTGTGAGACCACCGCAGATAGTGTTTTACCACACCACATAGAAAGTGTTTTAACATAAAAGAAATTACTCTCTTCTAGTTTAAGAATTATTTGGCTTTAAGCAACTAAGTATGGTCAGAAGCTATTTGCTAGGATGCCCTCCAAAGAATTAATTGAAAAGGAAATTCTGAAAGCATCGGTCCGCGTGGTTGAAGTTTGTCTTTGAATGTTGAGTACTTTCACTGATGCAGTTTTTGTGTGTGCTGCCTTGGGCGTTAGAATTAATTGAAGACTAAGTAATAAACAAGCACTTAAAGCTTTGGGTTAATGTTGGTTGTTAATTGCAATTTGCATTTGTAAGCAAATCACCAGTGCAATTGCTCTTATGCGGCGAAATCCAAGAAGGTTTGTCCAGATCCAGGCCATAGAATCGGCCTCAAGGTAGTGTTAATTTATTAATAGTAGAAAATATTATCTGCTATGTGACATCTATGTGAGAGAATTTTTGTAAGTGCTGCAAATTGCTGTTGTTGGTTAGAATGGATCTAAAATGCCTTTTGGTCTTTTGGATAATAAAAATAATAATTCACCCAACAATTATTTACTCCCCCTCATGTACTATTTCTTTCTTCTGCAAAACCAGAGATGTTCCTTCCGCTGGAGCTCTTCAATCTCATTTGCGCTTGTGTGTAATTCAAAATGTCAAAATGGACACAACTTACACAAGGTTTTGTCTTCACCACTTTAATTTTGATCTATTCTTCACACAAATCTAACATATGAGTTCAAATAACTTTTATGGACTACGTTTATGGCGCTGTTGTGGTATTTTAAGGTATAAATACCTACTTTAATTGAGTTGTAAAAAAGCAGCTCAGACATTTCAAAGATCTTTTTTCGACGGCCAAGAAGAATTTAATACGGCTTTGGAACCACTTGAGGATGAGTAAATGATGACAAAATGTTCATTTTCAGCCTTAAATAAATAATACTGTTAATAGTTAAATTAAATTTCATAGCACATACTGTAAGGAATTTCATCTTGACAAAAACCCAACTTGACAGTACAGCACTGGCTATGAAAATAGTTCTAGGCTAAAGGAATTACTGTGATGTAGCGAGATATATAGTCACATGAGAAAATGAGTCACATTAATGAATAAAATTCTCTTTATTTGGGATGGCAGAGCATATTGCTCTCAGCTAGCTAACTAACAGCGTGTGACTGGGCAAAGATTTTGAGACAAGGCATTTGTGTTTTATGCAGATGTCTTCATCAGAGTGCACTAAAGGAGTACACTTTTAAAGGGATAGTGCATCCAAAAATGACAGTTTTGTCATTATTTACTTATACTCATGTTGTTCCAAACCTGTATGCTGTAATTTCGAAGAATCTATATATAAAAAAAAATTTTTTTGACCAGCCAGTCAGAACTGTATTAATAATAAAACTGTTTTGATTATAATAATAATAATTGAGCAACAAATCAGTTTATTAATAGGATCATGTGACACTAAAGACTGGAGTAATGATGCTGAAAATATAGATTTGTCTACAGGAATAAATTACTTTTCAAAATATATTAAAATGGTTTAAATATTTCATAGAATTAGTGTTTTTATTGTATTTTTAATAAAATAAATGTAGTCATGGTGAGCATAAGAGACTTCTTTCAAAAACATACAAAAATCTGACTGTCCCCAAACTTTTGCGCACGTTCAAATAATGAGAATGTATTATTATTTTTTATTTTTTTCTGAACTATTCCTTTAAGTGGCATTTTTGTTCTCATTACACACCCAAGTTTGAAGGTGTATATTAAATAGTCTTTGCTTGCGCTATTTTCGGCAGGGGAACATCATAACAAGCACATTCTGTGCTTGTTTTTGAATCAGATTGCTGAGATCACAGCCATAATCTTACTCCCGATGTGAGTTTTATGCGCTCAGAGTTCCTGCTTTAGTTAAAAAAAGTAGTGCTACATAGTGCAATATCTTGTCAGAAACTGCACTTACATTTGTACAGATTCTCCCAATGATTAGCTTTCTGTCTCTCTTCCTGTTTCTAGAGAGACTTCATTTCATTTTCCAATATTTCGTTTAATGGAAACATTTCTTTGTACCTGCAGGATGCCAAAGGCGAGACTACAGTTTAGTCAGGCCTGTTCTCTTTTGTTCACCCTTTCTTCCCCTGTTCTTCACACACATGAAACTATATGAATTATTGATTCAGAGCATGGGCATGCAGTTTTTCTTCAGACAGAAAGAACATCATGCTGTGTCTTCGCAGTGCCATAAAGAATATCTGTGCGGCCGTTGGGTTGTAATGCTGAATAAATGCTGTGCTCGCCTGTATTCCCTGTGGCACAGGGTCCACCTCCCCTTGTGCCTTCATGTCACGTCGCTATAATCGTATTTACAAGATGAACGCACCACAATGTTGTGTACGATTTTCTGTAAGCTTTGACTCTCTGAGTTGATTTCAATTAGTATTATAGTATTACTTTTGGATTCCTACTTGAGTAAAAGTACAAAATAACTATTTTTTGAATATATCAAGTAAAAGTGCTGAATTATTAAAACTATAGTTTGCCAGACTAGTATCAAGACTTTTTTATGACTCTAGTATTTTTAATATTTGAAATCTACAAGAAAATGACTATAAATATATTGCTAATATTAAAATACTTACTATTAAATACTAAATTAATACTAAATGTAATAGTATATTAAATACTATTAAAATACTAAATATTTTTATTATTAAATATTTACATAGATATATTTAAATTACACATTTTTTTAAATATATTTTCAACATGTTGTAGTTATATATTTTCAAAATCTTTTTGCAATTTAAATATATTTACATTACCCAAAATATATTTTCATATTTTAATTAGTACATTTTTTTTTTGTTTCTCCTATTATTTTAGTATCATTGAAAAACGTCTTGGTTACGTATGAAACCCTCGTTCCCTGAGTAGGGAACGGAGATGTTACGTCAGTGACTTACGAAAGTGGGGGTTTCGCTCAGAAGCCTATCATCTTCGAGTTTTAGCAAACGAGCCAATGGCATGAAAATGCCTTGGGTCTGCGTAATTTGCATGCCGCGACTCCACCCCACCGAGTGGGTATAAAAGGAGGAGCAGTGGCAATCTCGCATTATGTTTCCTCGCTGAGGAGTCGAGACTGAACTCCAGGCTATTCCAGTGGTACAGCGATTGTGGCAGAGGAACCCTTTCGTACGGTCACTACGAGTTACGTCAGTGACTGACGAAAATGGGGGTCCCAGTATAATCACGCCACATCGGCTGTCTTCCAGTGCCCTGCGCAAGACTGAGCCCCCTGTCGTGAGACTAGCACGGACAAAGGGCTAGGCTTAACACAAGAATACCAAGGTACACTGGGTAACATATCCAAGGAGGAACATGTAAAACAATGCCTACTCGTAGGGAGGACTTAGAATACACATATGACCCGAGTACGGGATGCATATGGAAGACTCAGAGGTATCCAGCCCGCAGGGTGGAATGTTTCAACCTCGAGAGAGAGGGAAAACACAAGCTCGAAGGAGACTTATCGTGGAAATACACATGTGGGGGTCACCCAACGGGGGAACCATGCACGTGGAACACCTTGCCAATCACGAGGGCTGAGCAACCGGACAGCACTCTGGTGATGGCATCATCAGTGTAGGAGGAGCTCAAGGTCTTGGAAGGAAGAACTCATCTGAGTGAAATAGCGCACGCATCCAGTCCGTGGAGTGGAATGGCACAGCAAGTGATGACACCACCTGGTTCACCACCTGATCTCTGAACGGAGTGGTGGAAACCTTGGGCACATATCCAGGATCACGTGAGAGTTGGCTGGCCCGAATTCCAGGCACGCTTCGTCAACCGAAAATGCATGCAGGTCCCCTACCCTCTTGATGGAGGCCAAAGTGGTCAGGAGCGCTGTCTTCATGGACAGGAACTTAAGTTCTACTGACTGCAAAGGCTCAAAGGGAGCTCTCTGCAGGGCAGAAAGCACCACTGCGTGGTCCCAAGAGGGTACAAGAGGAGACTGAGGAGGATTTAGTCTCCTGATTGAGCATTTTCTGGGGTCTTCTCGGCGAGAAGAGCACCAGGTGACGAAGAGGTTCCACTTCAACGCATGGGCGTGTCTTGTGGACAAGGCTCTAACGGAAGTGATGATAGCCACCACCGGAGGTGGTAGGGTACTCAAACCTGCCTCGTCCCATCCAGAAGCCACACATGTAGGTTCCATAGACTCGCGAGGAGTACTGGTTCGGAGAACCAGGTCCGGGTGGGCCAATGAGGCGCAACCAAAGTGACCTGCTCCTCGTCCTCACTGATCTTGCACAGAGTTCGTGCAAGAAGGCTCAATGGGGGAAACGCGGCCAACTGTGTGCCAGTGCATCCGTGCCGAGCGTGCCCTCGGTCAGGGAGTAAAACAGGCTGCAATGGGAAGAGTCGTGGGAGGCAAACACATCTACCTGTGCGTCGCTGAACTGTTCCCAAATCAGCTGAACCGACTGGGGATGGAGTCTCCATTCCCCAGGAAGTGGCATAAACCGTGAGAGCTTGTCGGCTGCATGGTTCAACTCTCCCGGGATGTGAATGGCTTGAAGCGACTTCAGATGCTTCTGACTCCATAGTATGAGGTGGCGGGCGAGTTGCGACATATGGCGAGAGCGTAGACCACCTTGTTGGTTGATGTACGATACTGTCGCGGTATTGTCTGAGCGGACTAATATATGTTGGTCCTTGAGCAGCGCACAGAAGCAGTGCAGAGCCAAATGTACCGCCAGCAACTCGAGGCTAATTGACATGCCAAAGGCGCTGGGGTCCTGTCCAGGTCCTGACAGCATGTCCACCATCACTGCAAACCAATCCAATTGACGAACGCATTCGAAAATGTGTTTCGCTGTCAACATCTTGAATGGAAGCCTGTGAAGGGATCGGTTCAAGACGCGCCGGTCCAGGATTGGTCGTAACCCACCGGTCTTCTTGGGTACAATGAAGTAGGGGCTTTAGAAGTCGGACTTCATTTCAGCCAGGGGCATTGCCACCGACCATGGTGTAACGGGCTCCCCGGAAGTGAATTGAATCGCGTAGCCAAGCCTGATGGTTCTCGCGACCCAGTGGAACAGGTTGGGAAGCTCTAACCAAGGTCCCAAAAACTGAGCCGGAGGGCGAGCAGCGGGGAATGGAGAACAAAAGATTCTCCCCTGGCCCTCCACTGGGGGAAGGAGTGGTCCTGCTACCATCTCCTGAAAAGAACTGATTGCCATCTCTGAGCAGCCCGTCTCAGGAGTGGCGTTTGGCCTGGTGTTTGGCAGGCTGCGGGGCTGGAGTGGGCTTGGGCACCTTTTTGCAGCCAGCCTGGGATATGGGAGAGTCGAGGAAACGGGTTCACTCGGCCTCTCTCATATCGTCCAGGTTCAGCCAGAGGTGTCTCTCCTGGACCACGTTCGTGGACATCACCTGGCCCGGGGAGCGTGCGGTCACCTTAGTCGCCCGGAGAGCGAGGTCGGTGGCAGCACGCAGCTTATCTAAGAGCCCTGGGTCAGTTCTACCCTTGTGCATGTCCCCTGAGCATCCGTGCCTGATAAACCTGCAGGATGGCCATGGCATGTTGACGAAAACCTACAGGCTTTGGAGGGGTGCTTTGGGTTACCACATGAAGAAGCGCTCTGAGGACACAGTTGCATCGCAACAGAGCGTTCAACCGGGGGAACCCCAGTGTACCCTTTGTACCCCAGTGTACCCCACGGGCGCTAGAAGACAATGGAGACTTCCAGGACCTCGTGACCTCCTCATGCACTTCCGGGAAGAAAAGTATTGGGGGCGGCCGCTGACGGGAGTCTGCGCTCATGGCACCCAAATACCAATCTATACTTTTTTCTTTTTTTTTTTTGCTGCATGGTGCAATTTGATTTGCTTCGTCCTCTTGCTCACATTAAAGGGGCAAAACAACCACACATTGTGACTATAAACACACTGTTTGAGAGACAATCATTTAAAGAGGTTTATTTTGCTTTGTCACGGTGTGAAGGGAAAAATTGCAGCTCGCCGCTTAAAATGTCGATCAGAAGATTCTGCCAGCCATTGCTTTGACAATGGGCTGAACAAACACACAAACGGTAAACTGTTATCCCACGCGGCTAGCGTTCTCACCTATCAATGTCCGCCTTTCAGCAAATCAGTTAGGGCAAACGTCTCAAAGCGGCATTAATATTCATGACCAAAGCCACGTCTGGCACATCCGCTGACAGAACATAAACTTCCTGAGGAGAGAATATGTGAACAACAGAAGAGAAGAAAGGTTTTTTTTTTATATTCACACTCACAGTTGCACCAGTGTTTCAGGCTGAAATATAAAAACTTTTATAACAAAAATGAGTGACTGAAACTTTTACCACTGATACTGATTGGCATATTTTTTATTCAAAGTTAATACAGTTTTTCTCAGTAGCTTTGGAACATTTCTGGAATCATCCTTAACATTTGCAACCAGTAAGTGCATTTCTCAAAACAAGTGTCTATAAAGTATATTTACTGTATAATGTAAAATGCAAGTAATGTAGCATTACAGTAAGTATACAGTATAACAGTATAGTGAACATTGACTGACACGGACACAGTTGTTCTCCCAGCATTCGGCTGTATAACTTTCAACTCTTAAGGTCATGATTGAAAATATGGTAGTTGCCCTTATTACATCAGAAACATTCATACGTCCTTGGCCTCTTCTACCACTTTGTCTGTTTTGCCTCCCTACCCTTCCATAACGCATCATTACTCCTCTTCTTCTTCCTGACTGTTGACCCTGTTTGTTTCCTTGTTGTTCTTCCAACATTTTTCTGGAATGTTGTGGAGTGATCTGAGAAATGCTCCAAAGCAACTGAGAAAAAATTTAATATCTTCAAGGAATTGCATATTTTTCTGGAATGTTGTGGAGTCAAAATTTAAAGTGAAAGATTCTAAAGATAAAACTTTATTTTACTATTGTAACAGAGTAATAATACTTAATGTCTACCATAGATAAAGGATTAAGTACACACCTAATGCATATTATAGATAGATGGATGGATTGATGGATAGATAGACATACTTAAATACAGACATAGATACATACATAGATATAATTTAATAAATTAACTTCTGTGGATCAGGGTGAAAGAACACTCAATTTACCCATATCCATTATCTATATGGAATTTCTTTGAATTACAATTCAAATTCCTCTTCCTGTCATTCCAATTCAAATGCAAGATGTAAGATGTGGCCGATTCATTTTAAATTCCAGCTCATGAATTAAAATGGAGTCAATTCTTCAGTTGTGAATTTTCTGCTAAGATAATGACCGCCTGGCTCTGCATCTCTGGATTTAACGCCCCTTTGCACGGCCCGACCTTCATTTCTCTGACACAAAGAGGACGCCACACTCCCTTTCTGTTTGCACGCTCCCTCTTGGACATTTTAGACCTTCTTTGAATTTTATTTTGTAATATAATATAAATTCTGTGTGCCTGGCTCCTTTTCCAGACACATCTTTTACTGTAAAGTGTTAGTCAACTTTTGAATGATTACAGATGCACCATATATTGATTAAACAAAACTACGGGCTGAAATAATCCCTGACATCTATGGCTCCCCAAAAGGCAGAGGTCATGCAAGGCGACGCAATTCATTTTCAGTGCTGTTGTTTTTGCGGTTCTGCTCCAGTGCTGTTGCCTCATATGTTCTGTCATATGAAATATGCAACAGGCATATGATGGTGCCAGTGTGTCCGGAGGCCAAAGCATTGATATCTAGAGATCTACCACAAAAAAATTATAACGCTGACTAGTATTGATTTCTAGGAATGATCACACTGATTTTTGTGGCATATGACAATGTAGATTATCAGAAAGTGATCACACACAGATGCATCATGAATCATCGTTTAGATTTTGAATGCAACTTCTAAATAATATTTATATTAGATATTCAAGTTACACAATTCTCTATGTCTGATAAGTTTGTAATGATGGGATCGGCCTATATAAGAAAGCCACAATGACTATGGGCCCTATCTTGCACCCAGCGCAAGTGACTTTGTACACCGACGCATGTATCATTCCTATTTTGCACCCGCGCAAAGCGGACTTTTCCCTCCACAGAAGCACGTCGGTAAGTTCGGAAATACACTTGCGCTCCCGGGGGCGGTTCAGCGCAAAGAGGAGGCGTTTTCCGGCGCAAACGTTCCTTCATGCTATTTTGCAGGTTTAGAAAACAATTGCGCCACTAACCAGGAAAAAAATGTTTAAAGTCAGTGGCGCGTTGCGCATGTTATTCATATGCTATTTTAAGGGTGCATGCTTGGCCATAATCAATGTAGCGTGTGCACAACGCGCATACACTTTGATTCTCTCATCTACACAGAAGCAGCAGTTTTCATTTTTGCAAATCATACATTATTACGATAGATAGATAGATAGATAGATAGATAGATAGATAGATAGATAGATAGATAGATAGATAGATAGATAGATAGATAGAGGATTTATTATAAAAGCATACATCTAGCTTACACATTTACCCAAATTATCATACACCTGTTTAACCGAAGTTAATTTGGGTGGGTTTCTCCATTTCAATGTAACTTCTCTCTTTTACGGCCGTGACGAGAGCGTTGCTCTCCTTGGCTGTGAACCGCTCCAATAGCAATCCGCCATGGAAAAAGCGCGTCTTCTCTTAAAGGGAATGTGAGATGACGCTCTGATTGGTTTATTTCACGTTACGCCCAAACCACACCTATGAATAATGAAGCTACTTCAGACCAACCCATTTTAGATTTGCGCCTGGCGCAAGAGTCATTTATTCCGCCGGGAAAATAGCAACAGCGCCGAGACCCGCCCACAAAGTTACTTGCGCTTTGCGCTTGACGCTTGCGTTTCAGATCGTTAAAATAGGGCCCTATGTGTGTGTGTCTAAAGGCTGATGGTGTACTTTTAGGGGCTGTTTACACCTGGCCACTTCATGCGTTTTCTCAGATCGGATAGCTATCTGATCGTGAAAAGACGAGGTGCAAATGCCCTCCGAAACGCATTCGAGACGGATTCGAATCCGATCGCTCAAACCACTTCATGAGGTGGTCTGGGCCACATTCCAGACGAAACTGGACCAGTGTAAATGCATCTGGTTGTTGAAACCACATATGTAAATTGTACTCCTCCCAAAAATGCAAAAAAAAAAATTATTAAAAAAACGTGTGAGAGCGTGTTATAGGCTAGCTAGCCTATGTATTATAGCCAGATATGACGACGCTATGGAACACGCATCACCGCAGATGAGAAGCTGAGCATCTATTCATTAAGCCAACGTGCAAACTATCGCAAATCAAAGTGAAAGTAAGTCGCAGACGCTTAACACACAATCATCATCATTAAAAGTAAAGAAACAAAATTATCTTACCAGGGCTGTTACTGCTCTATCTTATGCAGATATGCTCACTGAATATAAACCCAACAGATCACTCAGATCATTAGGATCATATCAGCTAGAAATACCAAGGGTTCACTCTAAACATGGTGAGTCTGCTTTTAGCTATTATGCCAGCCGCAGCTGGAACCAGCTTCCAGAAGAGATCAGATGTGCTCCTACAGTGGTCACATTCAAATCCAGACTCAAAACACTTCTGTTTAGCTGTGCATTTACTGAATGAGCACTGTGCCGCTGTTCGTCCGACTGTTTGTACTGTACTGTATTTTACTCTATTTTTCTAAACTGTTTTAATTATTCTTATTTCTTTTAATTATTTTAATTTCTCCTATGTCAGCAGGGCATTTAGCCCGTAACTGTAAATGCCCACTCAGAAGGTGATAATGTGAAAGTGACGTGTATTAATGTGGGTTTGAAAGTAGAACAGTATTTAAATGACGATATTAAAGTTTTCGTCTGAGAAAGAATGTGAACGCAGTGCTAAAGTGCTAAAGAAAGTGAAAAGAACGTGTGAGTAAATGAGGGAGAAAAGAAAGTTAAAGGAAAGTTGATAGATGGAAGTCATAAGAAGATTGAAGGTTAAAAGAAGGTTGAAAGATTTAAGTCTTAAGGGAATCCTTTGAAGGAAAGATCTATAATAATATTCTTTTTTTATTTTTTAAAAGTACTGTATTTTATTTTATTTTTCTAAACTGTTCTAATTATTCTTATTTCTTTTCATTATTTTAATTTCTTCTATGTAAAGCACTTTGAATTGCCATTGTGTATGAAATGTGCTATATAAATAAACTTGCCTTGCCTTATGCGGTCTTTGATTTAGAAATTTTAGCTGATGATCAATAAAATGCAGCTCATATCTGTTGCTTTCGGTGACGTGCACTCCATTAAATCTGCTTATTGCGCGGGAATTGAAGATCGGATTTAAATCCGTTTCGCAAAAACACATTTATTTGACCAGGTGTAAATGGAATCGTTTTGATAAATCAGATAGCTATCCGATCTGAGAGAACGCATGAATTGGCCAGGTGTAAACAGCCCCTTAGAGGACGTCTCTTAATGGGCTTTCTCACCGGAGGATCCTTTTCATAGTTCCTAGAACTATTGGCGGAAGTACCCGAATTTTGGCGCGTTCTCACCGCAGGAACTAGGATCTATTTTAGTTCTAGGAACTCTTTTGGAGGAACTAATTTAGCTCCTACTTCAGAGTAGGGTCTAAACAAGCACTATATGAACTGTCGATGACGTTAGTGTTCGCTGATTGGCCGAATGCACGCAAAACACCAGTACCCGCCATTTTTAAAAAGGCTGTGTAAACACACAGATTAGCCTATATATTTACTCCGCAAACTAACTCTACGAACATGGAAAACAGTGTTAGATGGACCTCTTAACCTTCACGCTGAGGAGAAAATCCAATTCAACTTTGAGGGGACCAAGCGAAACATGATTATGTATTTCTGCTGGACATCAACCACACGGCATACGCTACTAACTTTTCATTACTGTCTACTTTCTATGTATAACAGTTCTATCTAATAACGTTTTAGACAGGACTGTTAGACAGATCGTAAACTATAATTAACACGGAGAATGCGAGCACTGTTTGTTTGCTCAGGCTCTGGCGTTCTGACTCTGAGCGCCGTCAAAATAAAGAAAAAATAAAAAGGTCAAAATAAAAGTAACTTCAGACAGAGTTCCTACTGGCGGTGCAAATGCAACCAGAAAACGTTCCTATGTTAACCATTAGTTCTCGGGGAACCACCCTGGTAGTTCCTAGAACTAACCGGTGCGAAAGCCCCTTTAGGGTGCTTTCACACTGGCAGTTTAGTGCGGACCGGGGCACGGTTAGCATGAGAAATCGCTAATGTGAACGCTGTCATCGGACCCGGGTGCGCACTAGAGTACCGAACCCGAGACTACCTGAAGGAGGTGGTCTGAGCTCGGTTGCTCCCGAACCGTGGTGCGGTTCGCGTTAATGTGCAAGCAACACGGACTCGGGAGCGCGCTTGTTCAGGAAGTATAGTATCCCGCGCATGCGTATCACTGTCGAATATCATTGTTTCCTCACACGAGTTGTATTCTCCATGCGTTTTCTGTGTGCGTTTACGATGACGTAAGATCACTGCAAACGCACCTGGGTTCGATACAACTAATTGAGTGTGAAACCAGACCAATGCTGCGGGGGGCGCCGGGAACTAGCGCACTCGGGTTCGGACCGCAGCAAACGAACCCAGTGGAAAAACGCCCATTCACTATTTGTCATGAGCAAGAAGTGCTGAATTGTCTTGACTTATCTGATGGCTGATAATGGCTGCTGCTGTAGCTTTGCTGTTTTATGACCGTCATATTGAGGAATTAAGTCCTTCAAGTGGTTTGTTTTGTTTAATAGTTGCCAGTGTTCAATTAAAGGTCGTTATGCTAAAAGAACTTAAAGCCATCTCTTAAAATATCCACTCATTGCTCCGTGAAGGCTTGATGTCATGACTTAATTGATGCAGTGAGTTGGTTTTAAGTTGCTGACAAGCATCATCATACTGCCGACGAGACTTGCTAGGTTTAAGAGTTTCTTTATCAGAGTGTCACCAAGTGCAAAAAGCGTGGGTGGTAGTATATTTTGACGAAACTGACCTGGGTTTCTGAATGCATTCTTCTCTCTTTACTCATTGTTTATCAGCTCGGAGAGAAGTTTATTTTAAATTAAAATTAAGAAAGCATTTGAAAAAGGGAATAATTTGCCTGATTGGTATTTACTAGTGGAAATAAAGTGTTTAATGGGTAGGGTTAGGGGGAGGTGTGAGGGAGGGCTTTAGGGATTGGGACAATGTCCCAATAAATAAGCTTCACTTTACGATTTTAATCAATATAATAATCACATACACTTAATATGTTGTTATTCATGCATACTATTATGTAATATACAGTAGTACTACAATACACTCAAACAGTATCTGCCACTATTTGCACTAGGTTAAATAGAGTCTAGCAACTATTTACACTTAGTGCAAGAAAATACTGCTATTTTTCACTTACAGGTAAGTGTAAAACGCATCTATCACTATTTGCGCTTAGTGCAAATATAGCTGTTGCCTTTCTTTATTGTTCCATCTGAACATTTCTTGTTAAATTGAAGTGATAAGGAATTCCACATTGCTTATTCATCAAACGCTGAGTTAAAAATTACTAAAAAGCATACTATCATGCTATTGCATATTGTATAACAGGGGTTTTCAAAGTCAGAGACAGTGGGCCTCCCTTCTAAAACAATATACACGAATCCCCTCCCTCCCACCATGAATTACATATACACAGATCCTTAACACAACTATGAAATTTATAATAGCAGTGAATTATTTTTGTTGTTGTTGTTTGATTAGCATTAACGACAGACAGCTGGTAGGCCTATGAGATTCCTGTTATTTTAAGACTTTATGCATTGATCCAATATAATCGCTATTTGGCTGCTCGACTGTTTCAATTTAGACATAACTGACTGTTTACATGAATACTCACCAAGACGGGCATTTTGACACATAAGCGTGTGTATTTGACTATTCAAGCACAATACAAAATTCTACTAAATAGAAAGTAAAATAAATTCAGTACTCATGCGCTTCGGATGCGCCACCGAAAGCCACCTGTCAGTAACCAATTCAGTTCTCTATCGAGGTTAAAGGACAAGTTCGGTATTTTACACTTAAAGCCCTGTTTACTGATCGTATCTGATGAAATAGAACGGTTAAGATTAAAATTTGGACACATGCTGCTGTCCCGAGAATTTTAGGTTTATTTCGCTTTTGTGGACCTATTTTGCCAAACGCGTCACACCCGTGATTCTTCCGTTGAGAGCTTGAATAATAGACACTCCAGCCCAGTTGGTGGCGATAATGCACCTTTGCCAATTGCAAGCAAACCACGGGCATTTCATTGAATACACAGAAGAAGCAGAAGAAGAAGCGGCGGAGTAATACCGTAAAGGTGCTGCGGTCTCACAGCAAGTCAATGGAGTTGGACAAAAACTACGATAAAACCTGTTGGAATGCATCTTTTTCAGCGATTTTTGATGGAAGATATCAGTGAACACCCACTGACCACTCGGTGAGTTTCACGTCTTTGTAAACGAAAGTTTAATGTGTTTTTAGGACGGAATCTTCCAGTGCACATAGACAACCATTGTGGGGGTGGGGGGGGGGGGGAAGCGAAATAAACCTAAAATTCTCGGGACAGCAGCATGTGTCCAAATTTTAATCTTAACCGTTCTATTTCATCAGATACGATCTGTAAACAGGGCTTTAAGTGTAAAATACCGAACTTGTCCTTTAATTGTGCTTTTTATAACTCATTATCAAGCACAACCTGCTGAAGGAAGGATTTCAATCCGATTGAGCCATCAGTCTGATTATAAACCGTTCATTTTAGATACTGTGCGGTGAGTACTTACTGGCATACTAAACTTCTAGTCTTAGTTTTTCTGCAATACTGCACATTTTCATTATGCGTAAAATACCTGTATGACCTACTACATTTATCAAAATAAGCAGTAATAGAGCACACTGTATTGGTTACTGTGTCCTACAATGCAATGCACTCAACCTAACCATTCTTTGCAGTTTGAATAAATGAATGACTCAATTGGAAGTGATATCATTTTAACATTTCTTATTTATATCAGAGTGATTTGGGACACAGGAGCGGTCTCAGTGCAGGCACTTAGCCAAACCTTTTGATGTCATTACCAATAGAGTTCACTGGAAGTTGCGACCAAAGTTTGCTAACAATGCTTTTGCATATCATATTGAGTATCATATTTGATACATCAGGATTTTAGGGCTCATATATTATGGGATAATATGTAGCTGCCACTCTAGGAGGAAAAACACCTAAGCTGAGCAAAAATATTTTATATAATATGGTGCTGTTGCTGATACTTATATGGCCAAAAAGTAAGATGAAATGATAATAGTACAGCAGACTACTTACATACATATAACTATCAGTCATCACTCTATATCTCCCAATAATATGTCTTATTAAGATTATATTTAAATGCTAAGTTTTATGATTATGGCTCTGTAGTTTTATTGTGTGGGCAAAACATATTATGCAATGCAATATAATGATGATTGAGATATTAACAAATAAACATTCATCAAAAGCCTGATGAATCATATTTCATACTAACATTTGAACATGATTAAAAATTAATTAAAAATGATGTATGGATGATCAAGTAACCCCAAGTTTCTTCAGTCCAGTAAGTATTCATCTTGAATATTACTACAATCTAAAAGTTATTCTTACATTTACTTAAAAATCAGTAAAGATTTCACACCATAAAGACACGTACCACATCCTGAATATTATACAGTAGGCATTACAGGGTTAATTATAATAATAATAGTAATATGTAATATTTCTCAATAATTTCTCAATAAATGTATTTACATGATCAGCTAAAACAGGACAACATGACAACCATTTCCAATCAGGCAACAAACCCCTTCAGGGGGATCTTGAATCTTGGACAATACTGGTTTATAGTGGCAGGACACATATACAAATGTGCCAAAGGGGTTCTGTGCCCACCCCCGTACTACCTGTCCCAGTACTTTAATATTCTGACTGTACACTCAAAATGATGCACTTTCCCCATCACCAAAAAGTACATACTTTTAGTGCATAGTATAAGCAGGCGAATCGGGCCGCAGCCTCTCCAGCTGCCTTCCTCTATCATGGAGACTAGAGCCATTACTGCTCTAAATGATGATGTGCTCGCAGCACTGCGGCCCCGCTAGTGCAGATCCTTTCCGAGAGGGTGGGGAGTGGAAAGGCTGTCAGGGTACAGCTTGCCGCCGATATCTCCTTTCTTCAGAATCACTGTGCAAAAGGCTGCACGAGAATCGCTCTCACACTCTGTCACTGCGGGTGTCGAGCGACATGCCAAAACAGATTAATGCGCGTGACAATTATTGTGTGTGTGCGATGATGTCGCTGTTTTGCATCAGTTGCGTATCATTAAGTGTGCAAGTAGAAGGCAACATAAAACAAGCATGCGTGCATTTGTGTGTTCACACGTGCTGCATATGCACGGAACAGCAAGTTTACACAACAGCCTTGGCGCAGGGCCTATCCAGGTGGCACTGTGTACGCTTCATGTGCGTCCTCATTTCAGCATCATTCCTCTCGCTCGCACTGACGCCAGTTTTCTGCTGGTCTGTTTATCCTGTCTTATCTCGGCTGTCACATAAAACCTGCTTCCTGCTTGTCACCTTTTTTACTAAATGTCAACATGAAATCAAAGTTGACCCTGTTTACTTTGCATGCTCCCTTTTTTTTGCACAATATAACGGTACCATATTGGAGAGTACTGTTCAGAAAACAATATGATATTGGATTTTCAATTGTGCATGCTCATTTTACACTGTACATACTTTGCCATTATTTAATGCACTATTAAAGTTAGTCTTTAAAAACGCTTTTTTGATAACACTTTGAACTTAGAATGAACAATACTTCTTCAGCATTCTTAGTTAATCTCAATTTAGTTAATCTCAGTCTTAGTTAATCTCAACATTTATTAATATTTTTTGTATCTGTTAACATTAGGTAATGCACTTTAAACTAACATGAACATTTTTATTAACTAGCATTAAAAAAGATGAATAAATCCTGCAAAAATATATTGCTCATTGTTAATTCACGTTAATTTAATTTGCATTTAAAAATGATTTCTGTCATGACAAGTCTCTGAGTGATTGGCATGGTAATGGGTATGACAATGTTGTATGTTTGGTCTTGGCGGAATAGATTTGCTACGCTGCTGCTGTTATTGATGCTGCTGCTGCAGAGCAAGTACGGGATCTGCTACTGCCAATACATACACGACACGCTGCTGTGAGCGAGTAAGACATGCTGCTGCTCTACAATTACCCGTAGCAGATCTATACAGGTGGAGCTGGGGAAGGTGTAGGGTTTCTGAAAACGCACTGCACTGCTAAGGCAAATGCTTCCCAAGTATTTGAAGGTTGAGCAGCGAGCTCATTGGCTACTGAATATGGCAGGAACCAATCAGCTGCGCCCTATAGATTACGATGTGATTATGACCAGGTGAGTAAAAGGACCTATTAGCCTGCACCATCTAGAGTTTCATGCCAGAACTTTGTATTAATTTGTTTTTTATTTGAAAGTGAAACATTTATAAGTACATATATTCTATTTTTTTAGGAGAAACATTTACACAATGAATTACATATGTATATTCTACAATACAGTACATGTCCATTCACACAAAACAAAACTGTAGAGAAAAAAAATTACAGTATCTGGTTGATTCAAGTTTTTGAACATGTTGCTATATTAAATTAGTACAGAGAGATACACGAGGGGGAGAATCATTAAAATTATTGATTTGAGTTCAGTTTTTTCATTAGTGATTCATTAAATCATTAATTCAAAAACAGAATCACTCAGGAACATTCATTTATTCGTAATCGTTGACTCTGATTTGTTCAAAAACAGTGATTCATTCAAGACTAAAACAAGTATTCGTTAAATCATTCACTCATTTGATTAATTCAAAAACAGATTAATTGAGAGACATTATTTTATGAGTGATACATGAAATCATTGATTTGTCTGATTTGTTCAAAAATAATTATTTATTTAGGAAAAAAACAAGTAGGGGTGATTTCAAGTAAATTGGGACACTGTTTTGCCATTGAAATTACCCAAATTATCCTGAATTAACCCCTAACTGTCTTTGTGAGTGATTCATGATTCATGGCGTTTTCAGTAACGCCAGTATGTGTTCTGCTCTAAGATATGCAACTGTTCGTTTACAATTTATCTGGTCATTGGCCATAATTGAACTTCAACCTGGGGCTATAGTGGACTTTTCAGCAGTATCGATGAGTTCCTCTCTTTTAATATACCTGTCACTTGCAGTTGCCTCAAATCGGTTGTCGATTGTGTCATGTAGTTAGATTTTAGCAGCCGTAGTAATGCCTGTCATCTTCTTCATTATCATTTCGTTTGTCTCGAACTGATTTCAAATGACGGTCACAGTCGAAGGCATAAAAACCACAAAGAAATGTGTGCAAATGTCAGGAGTAATAATGTCCTCTCCATGTGGCTTGGCAAAGGTCAAGATCTGTTCTCTTATTGGCCAGTCATTCACACAGGAATTCAGTTTGGTCATGCAAGCGTCCGATTCCTTCTCCCTCGGAGCGATGGCATCAGTGGGGACCTCGATAAGAGACCGAGAATGCAGGAGGGCTGAACTGACACAAACAAGTGTCCTTTTAGAGAAAGTAATAAAACCTGTGCTGGTTGAGGTGTTTAGTTGCATGATTGTCCCTTCGGCATTTTGCAGAGCTTGTTTGCTAGGATTCAAAATAAGTACCAAATGCAGTCATGTCTGATTAGCAGAAGGGAAAAAAAAGGCTTGTTACATAATCCAGCAATGCACCTTTTCACAGAGAAAGAGATTACATTAGTGTCGCAACCATGACAGGGTGGTGGAGGAAGAAAGAACACATAATGTTTGATGTATGAATGTAGTTTCCATATGAACAGTGTGTGTGGGGGGGCTCTGGATTTTATACATTAGCTTTCACAGTTGAAGGAGCTGTTGATGAGATTTTAAGTATATATTTTTACTAATTGTTTGTGGTTATCTGATGCCACTTAATGGTCACATGTATGGCATGGTAATGTCAGGGTTATATTCAGTGTTCCTGTAGTTGGTGCTTTAGTTACTTATTCAGTTACACCTGTTGTTCATTTTGTTTATTAGTTTTGCCCATTTTAGCCCTGTTTTGAAATTTTGTTCTGTTCACTGTCCGTTATCGTCGCTTTATGCTAGGTAGTTCAGTTCATGTCTAAGAGTTTATTCCTGAGTCTTTTAAATAAGTTCTTGTAAATAAAGTTAAGCTGCTGCGATTAGATCTATCTTTGCAACCTAACCGTGACAGAATAACGGACTTAACTTGGATCTAGCGGCAGCAAAAAAGAATCCACCTCCTCTCACAGGTGAACCAGTCCCTAGAGTGGCTCACACAGGCGTTTCTGGACCGTTGCCATCGCGTCCATTATGATGACGACTGCCTGTGTGTGCTTTTCCGGACAAGCCTCAACGTGGAGACGAGAGCGCGTTTGCCGGAAATGAGCCTCTAGGGACTTTCATGGAGTACGTGGAGTGGGTAGTCCTCCACAACAGTTCACTCTTCACGTTCTGCAAGAGCGAGGAGGAGATCACCGGCAACCACTGCCACCAGCGACGACGAACCCTGAGCCCACTGCAGACGCAGATCCAGAGCCCGCCACAATACCAGCGGCAGTAACAAAGGAGATTGAGCCAAGGATCGTCCCGTAGCCCAAGCCAGAAGAAACGTCTGACCAGGTGCGTGAGCCGGCAACATCGCCTGTGCCCCTGGGATTACTGGTGGAGTTTGAGGGGATGTCATGGAGCCCAACCCCCTCTACAGCGGCTGCTTATAGACTTTCAGAGTGAGTGCATCCTTCCCATTTCTGTTTCCTGCACCGAGCTTGTCTTTGTTATCAGTACTGAAATGTTTAAATTCCTGCCCTGCCTCCCGCTCCCACCTCCTCTGCTTGTTTTAAGTGTGCCTGTTCCATGTCAGCCTAGAGATCCATTCCTGAATTTTATGCCTGTCCCGTGTTACCCTATTAAGCATGTCGTTTCACCCCCACCTGTACTGCCCAGTCCTCCAGCCCTGCCTGCACTGCCTCTCCTCAGCCCTTCGGCTCCCCCTCTGGTCATCATTGGTTCGTCTCTGTAAGAGGATTCACCAGCTCAGCCCATGATGTCGACCCAGTAGCTCCATCTTGGATCTATGTGCCCGCCACTCGTCCTTGGCCTGTCGAGCAGTCGGCTCCTCCCTCCCTCGGCTTCACCTGGGACCGTTGTCCCTTCGGCTCCACCGGGCTTCCTCGTCCCTTTGGCTCCACTTTGGTCAGTCATCGCTCTACCTGCGCCATGATTTCCGGTCCTTCACCTGCGCCTCGTCCCTCCATGCCTTTGGCTTCGCCGGGCTTCTCGTTCCCTCCGGCTCCACCTTGGTCCTCGGTCGCTTTGCCTTCGCCTCAGTCCTCCGGTGGGCTGGCTTCACCTGGGACCTTCGTCCCTTCGGCTTCATCGGGTTTCTTCGTCCTTCTGGTACCACATTGGTCCGTCGTTGCTCTGCCTGCGGCATGACTTCCAGTCCTTCACCTGCTCCTCGTCCCTTAACCCCTTCGGCTCCGCCGGGCTTCTCCTTCCCTCCGGGTCCACCTTGGACCTCAGCTGCTCTGCCTTCGCCTCAGTCCTCTGATGACCTGGTTCCACCTCAGATGCTCGTCGCTCCGCCCTGCCCTCCAGAATCTGTGCCCTGCAGTCCTGCAGTTCCACCTGGATCTCCACTGCGTTCTTTATCTCAGTCACTCGTCCCCCTGGTTCCAGCTGCCAAGCCTCCACCCTGGCTTCTCCTTCCCTAAACTCCGCCGTGGACCTGCGTCCTGGCCCTCCTGCTGGGGATTCCTCCCTGTCTCTGCCCACCTTCATCTCTGCCCTTGCCCTGCCTGGCCCATGATCCTGCTCTGCATCCCTCATCTAAGCCCTACATCTAAGCAGTCTACTAATACTCTAATGAGAGTTAGTTGACATGTAGTTGCAAAGTTATAGTCAGTATAAAGTCTGTAGGAAGCAGAATGTCTTCCTACAGACATAGATCCAATGAAATATTGTGTAGCCATAAGTTTTTATAACTCGATGTGAAACGTTAGAAAAACATGCTTAGAACATATTTTTGTTAGCCGGGAAGCAGCTCTACAGAAGACAATGGTGTTGTTGTTCAGCTCAAGTCAGTTCAGTGTTGATTCAATTCAGTTCAATAACAGTGTCGATGTTGCAAAATTCGTCAAATTAATAATATTACTGAATTTTAAGGGTCTTTTAAAATATCTTAGTGTTTTTTGTCCATACAATGGAAGTGAATGGGCTCCAACGTTGTTTTGCTCCAACGACATGAGGGTGAGATGACAGAATGATGAGGTCCAAACCTCAATAAAATGATGACAGAATTTTTATTTGTGGGTGTACTGTCCCTTTAAGGAGAAACATCTGATGCAAAGTTGGTACTTAATGTAACTGAGAACTCCGTTAAATTTCCTGAGATATGTAAGAGCAATCTCTGAACAATACATTTTGAACCTCTGGGTGTTATTGTTCATTCTCGGCGAGTGAGACACACACAAAGCTGTAAGTGTTTGTTTGATGTGTGTCGGTGTTTGTTAGTCTTGCCCGGCTGCTGTTTGGTGTTGATCCCAGTAGGTGGTAAATCTGTGGGAGGTGGGTGGAACCGTTATTCATTCTGTATTCTGTGGTGATGTTGAGTTCTCTGTTACACTCTCTTCACTGATGGTTACCAGGATTCCACCAATATAAGAAATTATCTCACATCAAACCTCGAGAAACACTGGCATTTATAAACATCACATGATTGCATTACATGCACAAGGCCTGATGCAATAGTTTGTATTGTTTAGAACAGAAGTTGCTCTTTCAAAGCAAAGGAGACTTAATTAAGTCCTCATTTATGAATCCACTTTGTCTCAGATACTTTCTTTAAATTTATTGAATTTCTTCTTAAAATCTTAGAAATAATAATAGACACATTTAGAGTAATTTAGTAGAGCATACTGATGACAAACTAATATTATTTTTATTTTTATATCTTTATTTTAGTCCCATTGAGACAAAATAGCTGTCCAAAATAGCATAGCTCAGATAGGTAGAATCTGACGGGAGATATTGATAACACTTTAGTTTAGGGAACACTATTAACTTGCTGCTTATTAGCATGAATATAACTAGCATATTGGCTGTTTATTACTTCTTATAAAGCACATATTCTACATTATCATATTCTACATCCCTTAAAGGGATAGATACTTCCGGAACATGCACCACTGATAAAGGGGGCGGGCACTGTTGCACTCTGTTGGGTAGGGTTAAACTTAAAGGGATAGTTCACCTAAAAATGAAAATTGTGTCATCATTTACTCACCCTCATGTTGTTCCAAACCTGTATGAATTTAAACACTAATGAAGATATTTTGAAAAATCCCGGTAACCAAACAGTTGATGGGCCCCATTGACTTCCATAGCATGGGGAAAAAATAGTCAATGGGTCAATGCAAAAGACTCAGCAAAGTCTCTATTTGTTCTCTGTTTGATCTCATCGCTGTCTGTGGGAAACAATGAAGAGACAGAAGAGATGGCCTCTCTGATTTGTCTTGGCCATGGGCTGGTTCTTTAAAAGAGGAAACATCTCAGAAGGGAGTAATTGTATGCTAACGAACACAGTCAGGCAAATTGAGGAGCTGAAAGAAAATGTGAAAGAGAAAAGAGACATTTGTACATTGAGCTTAGCCTAAGATCGCTAATGGTAACCATGGAAATAATTATAGAGCAGACTGACTGCTAGAGAGAAAAGAAAAATGAAAGAGAGAGGGGAGGAATTAGAAGAGGGAGAGAAAGAAGAGTGCATCTTTGGATCGTGAATCTTGGTTTCTAAGTTTTAATAAAACTCGGGGCAAGGCAGACAGATTTTAAATTGTCTTTGATCACGTATATAGTGTTCTTTTTATTAAACGTACATATGGTCAGGCTCACGAATGAGGGATGTACGTACATTAGCCGTGTCCATTTTCTTGCGGTCTGGATCAATCGCGCTGTTCTTGAGGTGGATTCCAATCATCAGGAGGGATGATGTGTGCGTCAGCTGTCTTTGTGAGCATTAAGATGCCTCTCCACTGGAAATGTGTCCAGCTCGGCCTTGTCTCAATGGTTCAACTTTAGTGCTTGCAGGCCGGGTTTGGGCTTGCAGTCGTCATGGAAACTCGCATCTCTATAACACGCTGATCATTTACACAGCACTTTGTCTGAAAATGACCATTCTTGATTAAAAACGTAATTTTTTATTTATTTTTGATGCAATGTGGGTGTGATTTGTTAAAGAACCCATTAATAATGCAGTCTTATGGTTTTTAGTGCTAGAAAGCTTCTAAAAGTTTTGTAAAAAAAAAAAAAAATACAATAAACAATCTACCATTCAAAAGTTTGGGGTCAGTACGATTTTTTTCTTGAAAGAAATTAATACTTTTATTCAGCAAGGATCCATTCATTTGCTCAAAATTGCACAGTAAAGACAATCATAATGTTACAAAAGATTTATATTTCAATACTGTTTTTATTTTATTTTTACTTTCTATTCATCAAAGAATCTTGAAACAACGTATCAAGATTTCCACCAAAATATTAAGCTTTCAACATTGATAATAATAAGAAATGTTTCTTGAGCAGCAAATCAGCATATACGAATGATTTCTGAAGGATCATGTGACACTGAAGACTGGAGTAATGATGCTGAAAATTCTGCTTTGACATCACTGGAATAAATTACATTTTAATATGTATACATTTTAATACAGTATATATATTCATTTTATATATACATAAATCTGTCCCAAATGCTGTTCATAAAGCCTACAGATGATGAAGAAATGAATAAGATTTAAAAAATAAAGGTATTTTAATAAAACAAAACTTAGATAGTCCACAGTGTGTTCTAGTTTAAACACTAACACAAACAATAACCGACAATCAAGGCAGAGAAATGAGGAACTTGAATACACAGAGATAACGAGCTAAAAGACTAACAGGTGGGATGATCAAATGAATATCCATAGCAACTAATGAAAACATGAACTATGAACATGAACATGAAGCTAAACAAAGAAATGACAGAATATCCCTGACAATATATATATATATATTAGGGCTGGGGGAATTAACGCGTTAATCTTTGCGATTAATTTGAGATGTTTAACGCAAAAAAAAAATAAAAAAACGCAATTAACACAGAACTTTTTTTTTGCCTCATTTTAATGATTTCCTGTTGCGGCTGCTATTGAAAAGGCCGAAAATATGCCGTCCCGCCCCTCCGTGTTCGGCGATCAGGTGTGTGTGTGTGTGTGTGCCGGCGCGCTGCTGCGCTCTCTGTTCAATGTTCCGCTCCGTGTTTGCGCTGCGCGTTCTGCTCTGTCGTTAACGGCCCAAACGCTCCAATCATGTACCGATCACGCACTGGAAAAGCAAAGTCCGCTCAGATAACGTGACATTTCTCTGTAGTAGACTACTGTTTGCAATAGCCCTACTGAGCTGGGCTGCGTTTCCCAAAAGCATCGTAAGCCTAAGTTGATCGTAAAAACGATCGTACGACTGATCTTAATATTACGGTCTGTTTCCCAAAAGCATCGTAGCTTAAGTAGCACTTGAAAATCTTCGTAGATCTACGAGTGCTCTGGAGTAATCGTACATCACCAAGTTCATCGTAAGAAGACAGATTTATGAGGACACCTGCAGGACAACCGACAGATTACACCTTTAACTTTATTCAAATGCAATGTGATTATAATATAAGGTTTGATTGTACTTTATTGTACACTTTATTACTCTTTTTTTGTTGTTGGTTAAATTAATGTATAAATTAAATAATTAAAAAGGTCAGAAAACAAAACAAAAAATTGAAATAATTTAATCTAATAATTTTAATCAAAATTAAATGAATGAACAAAAAATAAATAAAATAAATCCTTTTAATCTGTTAAAAATTACATCTTTGTTTCACTCTATCTCGTCTAAAAGGACATTAATTTCATCTTTTTGAAAGGAATCTTTATTTTTTATTTTATTTTTTAGCTATTTTGTCAGTGCCTCCGCCTGTAGGTGCTTTATATAGACTTGTCTTGATTGCTAATCCACAACAGATGACAATTATTAGGTTAAACGTTCCATATAAGGTTATGTTTCAGCACTTCACGAATGGACAGCGACTCTTTAAGTAGCACGTAGAGCGCATTCTCGCGCGTTCATGTTAAGTGCATTTTTGGGAAACGCTCGTGGAATTGCTGCGAGCGTTCGTAACCTTGCACGTAGAGAGCGCTCTTAAGAGCTAAGATACATCGTTATCGGGAAACCCGGCCCTGGTATAGTCATGCTGGGCAACAATGGTAAAATGACCTGGGTTTCCCAAAAGCATCGTAAGCCTAAGAAGTTCGTAAAAACGATTGTACGACTGATCTTAATATTATGGTCTGTTTCCCAAAAGCATCGTAACTTAAGTAGCACTTGAAAATCTTCGTAGAACTACGAGTGCTCTGGAGTAATCGTACATCCCCAAGTGCATCGTAAGAAGACATCGGCAGATTACACTTTTATCTAGATTTAACAGATTACACTGCAAAGTGAGTACAAATATAAGGTTTTGATTGTACTTTTTTTATTGTACACTTTATTGTACTTGTTTTTTGTTTAAATGAATGTATAAATTAAATAATAAAAAGGGAAGAAAAAATACACATCTAAATTAAATGAATGAACAACAACAAAAAAAAAAAAATCATAAAAGAACGAAGTAATGTGGGAAATATGCTTCAAAGACTGGGCAAAATATGGATGAATAAAAAAAATAATAATCTGCCAATGACTTGCTGACGTGCACGAAAACCAGCCATGTACTGGGCATTTCTTGCAGACCACCTTCCCTGATCTTTGAACACCTCGGGTTGCAGTTAGTTTGCAATGTCCACCCAGATGTTTTGTTTTTCCTTATTTGTATGGTGTCCTTTAAATCTGTTAAAAATAACATCTTTGTTCCTCAAAAATTAGGCCTACACTAATTTCATCTTTTTTGAAAGGTATCTTTTCTTGTTTGTTTTTTTGTTCATACATTTTGTCAGTAGGCTATCTCCGCCTGAATGTAGACTTTAGACTTATCCTGATTGCTAATCCACAGATGACAATTATTGGATTAAATCTAATAATTAAGGCTAAACGTTCAGAATACGATTCCATATAAGGTTATATTTCAGCACTTCGTGAATGGACAGCGACTCTTGAGTAGCACGTAAAACGCGTTCTCGCGCGTTCATGTTAAGTGCATTTTTGGGAAACGCTCGTGGAATTGCTGCACGCTAACCTTGCACGTAGAGAGCGCTCTTAAGAGCTAAGATACATCGTTATCGGGAAACCCGGCCCTGCTCTGATCACATGCTCTGGTAATAATAGCTTTGTAGGACTATATTTTATTTTGATAATTAGTATAAAAAAAAAATTATAAAAAAAAAAATCTGTTAAATTGATTATGTTGATATTAAAGAATAATATATTGATATATTGATGTTTACTATTATTTTTTCTTTCCCTGTGTTGTTTAATTTAATTAGGTGATTCTAAGTTTAAATATTGATGATTACAAGCTTGGGGGAAATGCAATTAATTGCAATTAATTACAGCAAATTGTGCAATTAATTAGTAAAAAAAAAATTTATCGATTCCCAGCCCTAATATATATATATATATATATATATATATATATATAAACATACATACATACATACACACAAAATATACATTATATATATTCAATTCTGAGAGTGCATGTTAAGTACAGAGAGACAGTTATATGAAATTACTTGTCAATTTTTAATATAACTTTAAATATATATAATTAATATACATTTCTGTTAATAAATACATATTTATACATTTCAATATATATTATAAAAAAGTAAATGTCTTGAAATTATTCATGTGTATTTATACAGTATATTAAAGATAGTCCATCCCAAAAAAATAAAAAAGTCATGCAAATTTGAAACGACACGAGGGGTAGTAAATGATGACATAATTTTCTTTTTTTTAGGGGTGAACTATCCCTTTTATGATTGCTGTACTATCACTCTTCCAAGCAATCAGACTTTCAGACTGCCAGAATATCACAGAAACTTGAGGCTGAGCTCTTTTAGACCAGTAACGAACCTCCTGGCAACCAGTCAGCACACCCTAGCAACCGCATAGCATCACCACTCAGAACACCGTAGCAAACACATAACCAGAGCACACAACCACGCAAACCACCCTTGTGCCCCAAATCAAATGTAAAAATCTATGCTAGTTATACAATAGAATTAATACAGTGAAAGCTAAGATGCAGCTTGCAGCGTCTCTCTGTACTGTATACGTGCACTCGCAGAGTTTAATCTACATTGTCATTTGTCTTCAGTTTGTGTAGTTGTGTAATTACACACATTCCTCCCACATAACCTGCCTCTACACAAGCCTCTCCACTCACCGGCTGCCTGAAAGCATCACATCCACACACACACACACATACACAAGAGCTGTGTGTGTGTGTGTGTGTGTGAGAGAGAGAGAGAGAGAGAGAGAGAGAGTTTGCCCCAGGCTTTTACATGAAGTTCTCTCCATCAAATCCCATCTCTCCCCCACCCCCCTGTCCAGCTCACCCCCTCTTCTCTCCTCTCGCCTCCTCGAGTGAGTGAGAGCGCAGTAAAGAAAAGGACAACCGCAGGAAAGGATGCGTCGCCTTGCTGCTGATATTCCTGCGTGTGTGACTGGAAACAAGCAAGCATATTCCGGAATACAGCAAGCCTTTCCTCACGCAAAGGATTTCCGATGTCATTTTGGAATTGCTTTTGGAAGTCCTCATGCAAATGATCCATCCGTCTGAATCCTCATCATCTGAGCTTTGATTCGTCGCTAAATGCATCGGTTTTGTGCAAGAATATACGTCTGAACTTCGTGCGCTCGGAGGATTTACGCATCAGTGTCACTGGCACGGAGCTGCGGAGAAGTCTGGCTCCGTCACACACACACACACACACACACACGCACACACACACACACACACAAGTTTGCATCAGATGCCAGTGTTTTACTGTCTATATGGAAGTGTAAGCTTAGAATAAACGCCTTAGTCATGTGCATGCACGCTCTGAAAAGTTCTCGCTTAGAGCGTTTTAAACGTTGATAGCTCGATTGCAACGCTAAACGACGCCTATAATTATAGCTAAAGTAAAACATGAGAGAGTTTCGCCGCAGATCTGGTGTTGGTAACCGCAGTAAAGGCAGAAGGGAAACGGCTCGTCGGTTCAGGGTCGTGCGTGAAGGCGCCGGTGAGCGTCCCCGGGACCCGGAGCTCTCTATCTGGCACTCTTCTGAGGAACAGCCGCTGTCAGGGCTGGAGAGAGTGACTGAGACGAGGTGGAGGAATGAGACACAACAATTCTAACAGTTAAATAGACTCCTTTTATAGAGTTCAAATTCTTGATTGTAAATATTGACATTTTTAATGATTTACTACATAATTCTTAGGTAAATAGATATCAAAATAGAAGTCTTACAAATATAATATAAGTGAAACACATGTATTGAACTATTATATTTAGCTTACTTGCAATAATAATTCAAGTTAATGCATAAATGGCTGTTTTTAGTTAGGATTTACATTTAAAGAGAAGTATTATGGCAGTGTTGAACTTCACAAGTGAACATGACATGCAGAGATGTTCATTAATGCATATAGGATTACTTGGGGAAAGCAAGAATGGAAGTTTTTCTGGATTTATTTAATGGTCAAAAAGTCGCTGATGCCAGATTTGAGAGAAGAGTGCATATAGACACATGATTACAACCAAACATGGTGTGGGAATCCACCCTTCTGTTGACCTTTAGAGGAGCACTTGATCTGCTAAGGGAAAGCAATCGTTCTCAAGTGAAGCAGAAACAAGTGACTTAAAAGAAATCAAGACTGGAATATGATTGGAGAAGGACCGTTCGGACAATTTGTCTTTCTTTGTGGCTTGAGATTACTTCTGGATCCTGGACGGGAATAATTAAGGAGGAATAAGGGATTGTACCGCCCCCTTACAGTTGCATTTCTGCTGTAGGTAGGAATGATATGCATATTACAGTCATTTGATTTAGTATCTAAACTGGTTCTCTCATTTTGTGAACAACTAGGAAAACACAAGGTCACATCATTTAAACTAAACATGCACGCCGTGACAAGTTCTTTAAAAAAGCTGACCTGATTGTTTTTGCTTTTGCAAAAATTGGAATTCAAAAATGTTTCGATATTTTATATGAATCGCATCATAAATCAGTCCTAATCCTTTTTGTGCTCCTGAAAAATAAAATCGTATTCATTTTGACAAAATGTAATACTGCATAGATCTAGTCATTTGATTTATGCATATCTACTATATTTCAGTCTTAAAAATGTATTTGTAGTCCGTGGAACTTTTTGGAAGGTTGTTTTGTGATGCTTTTATGAAAAGAGTGAAAAAAAACACACAAAAAAAAACAAAACACTGCAGCAGGAGAAAAATCCTTGAAAATGACAATAGAAGAAAGCATCGCACAGATGTGCTTTGGTAATTTGTCTCCAGGATTTGCAGTAATCACTTTCTTTTTTTTCTTTTGCAGCTTCACTAAAAAATCGTATTACTTTTTTTTATTATTATTTTTTAATAAAGCTAAAGTGTGTGATTTCTGTGCCACTATAGACAAGGCCGTATTAATGCACGGGCTTACCTGGGCTGAAGCCAAGGGGCCTCCCAAGTTCAGGGGCCTCCCAAGTTCAGGTTCATGATGAGCTGAAATGGTCATATTGTTTTAACTTGTCAGATTTTGTCGCTGTATGTCGCTAGTCGCTTGTGGACGTTGGTAGTGCTGTCGCTCTAATGTTATTGTTATGGTGCGTTCACACCAAACGCGAATAGCGCGTCAGGCGCGAGTGATTTCAATGTTAAGTCAATGCAAAGACGCGTTTACGCACGTCTAGAGGTCCCGCGGCGCGACTGAGGCGTTACGGTGCGTGTCCACTACAGCGGCAAAAGTCCGCTCAGTGCCGCTGGCAACGCTGTAACGTCTCCGCTTTGGGGTGTGTCTGTTGCAAGTGTGTTTAATCTAAGTTTTTTTCAACACACGGACAGTATAATCATCAGCGATGCACGCGATTACATTTAGAAATAGACAAGCTTTGTTTCCAAATGTACCAAGCAATGATCCTTTCAATTTGATAAACTTTTATAAACCCAGCCAATATAATCACAATTAAACACATCCAAAATAAAATCTTTAACATGTATATAACAACTGCAAAGCGTCTAATTTGTAAACAAAATGATTTACGCACTAAATCCAGCATAAACTCACTGAGTCTGTCGACAGTTTCTTTTCCGTGCATCATTTTATTATATCCATGTTTGTGGTTAGTTACAGTAAATCATATAAAACAGTGAAATCGCCCTCGAACTCTTCTGTCTCTCCTGCACTCGAGACGGTGACGGGAGCTGAGCGTCACTGAAAGGCTTCTTTCCTATTGGTTGTCGCTCGCGAAAATCGCTTCTCATTTGCATAAAGTTGAAATTTAGTTGCTGTGTGTGGTTGTTAAATAAAGTGTCTTGTGTTTATGTGCTCAGTGATATGTTAATAACAATGTTAAAATTGAAAACAATATAAAAAAAACCTCACTGTTGTAGGTCTCGAAAGAAATGAATGCATTCTGTGATATAGATTACCTAGATATTACACTTTTTTTTAAATGAGACTCTATAAATCGAGGGGATGGGGGGCCTACAAAACCTCTCAGCCCCGGGGCCTTACATTAGGTTTAGGCGGCTCTGACTATAGAGGCACCAAACGAATTGGACAAATAATGACAATCAAACAGGTTTCCCAAACACTCCCATTCGTCAAACACACAGATAACCCCGCCCCAAACTCACACCATTGGTTGAGCCAGTGTTATTGTTTCACTCTGACTCCTTTAGCCCCCTCCTGGTAGATTCTGTAACTACACCATCTCTACTGACGGCTATTCAAAGGTTGCTAATAGAATTTGTGGTAACACTTTATTTTACAGTTTCCTTGTTACATACACATGTACTTACTATAGTAATAACAGTAAATGATGCATAATTACATGCAACTAAACCAAACCCTAACCCTAATTATATACTAATACATGTTCTTAATTTCTATTACTCAGTACTTAAATGTATAATTTTCACTGTAACAAGAGCACCTTAAATTAAAGTGTAACCGAATTAGTCATGTGACGTTTACAGCTCAGACCTACTTATAATTGTCTGTGCATATTGAGCTGGGATAGGAGACAGATTACAAACTTCACTTTTAAGAACAATACTCAATACGGCTTAATTTCAAATAATATTGTTTTCATTTCTTCTTTGTTTTATTCAATCCCCGTAAACCATTACAAATCCAATTTAGGTGTAAAAATCGATCCACTTGCAACCCCACGCATATCAATCAAAAGCTGAGCATTATTTTTTGTCATTAGTTTCACTTTTTATCATGTTTGCTCCCCCTCCTCTCGCTGTCTCTCTCTCTCTCTCTCTCTTCCGTTCTGTCTCTCTCAAAGGGACTGAAGCTTGAAGCTTTTTCCACCCACACACTTCAGCTCTGGCTTTCAGCTTGACATCAGATTTACATTGAGAATAAAAAGTGCACACACACCCACACACCCACACATACTTGTACACACCTATGTTGGAAGTCCAGCTTTTTCTCCCTTTCATCATTATTGTGTGCTAGAAAATATCTCCTTTTATCCTCAAGTTGCAGAACACATGCTTATTTTAGCGATCATTGTGTTTGATAACAGACGGTGCCCGTTTGAACTTCATCGGAAAGGCAACTTGCCATTTCTCGTGCGTCCGACAGCCTTGTTCATGCATGTTCACATGCGTGTGAGTCTGTGTTCCATCACTTCAGTGTTTCATCATGTTAGTCAAATGTTAGGTACTAGAAAATGTTGCCATGGCAACCAAATAAAGAGCCTGGATTTGGATCCAGAAGGACAGGGAGAAATTGAAATAAATGGATGTATCGAGCCCGCTTTACTTTGGCATAATTAAAAGGGAATAGTGACCTCTGGCCTGCGATCGGGTTCTGTCCATTAAGTTCTGTGGTTCTTGAAGGGCATTTATAAGGGTGAACATTTATATAGTGTTTTCAATGTTCTCTCCATCTCAGACACATTAAAGTGATTCATAGTTTATTTTTGTACCATATGACAATTCATATTAAAAACTGGAGATTGATTTGCAATTAGCAGTCGCATTGCATTGATTGTTTTATATCCTTTCAGAACATTACTGTGATGGTACCATACTATACCATAGTACTGAATGACTACTATATTAACATTCAAAAGTTTGGGGACTCTAAGATTTATTCAGCAAGGATGCATTCAATTGATCAAAAGTGACAATGAAGACATGTACAAGTGTTACAGAAAACTTTTTATCAAATTATCCAAAAAAAAAAAAAACTGTTTTCAACATTGATAATAATAAGACATTTCTGAAGGATCATTTGACACTGAAGACAAGTAATTATGCTGAAAATTCACCTTTGCATCACAGGAATAAATTACATTTTAAAATATATGCAAAGCAATTATTTTAAATTGTTATATATATATATATATATATATATATATATATATATATATATATATATATATATATAACAATTTAAAATAATATATATATATATATATTAGTAATGTAAGTTTTCATAATAACAGCTAATTAATTAAGGGTGATCCATACACTAAGTTAGTCAAATTAATGTTATTATATTTTGTATTTTAATATAACACAAAGGTTGTATTGAAAATTAGCATTCAGGACTGGTATTATTTGTAATATAACTGGCAACACAACTCCATTTTCACGAATAGAGATGAAAATCATAGGAAATTCAGATTCTGATTGCATACAATTTTTTGTTTCCTTAAAGGGATACTCCACTTCTTTTGGAAATAGGCTCATTTTACAACTCCTCCAGAGTTAAACAGTTGAGTTTTACCGTTTTCGAATCCATTCAGCCGATCTCCGGGTCTGGCGGTACCACTTTTAGCATAGCTTAGCATAGATCATTGAATCGGACAGGACCATTAGCATCTCTCTCAAAAAAAGACCAAAGAGTTTCGATATTTTTCCTATTTAAAACTTGACTCTTCTGTAGTTACATCGTGTACTAAGACCGACAGAAAATGAAAAGTTGCGATTTTCTAGGCTGATATGGCTAGGAACTATACTCTCATTCCTGTGTAATAATCAAGAAACTTTGCTGCTGTACCATGAGTCCAGCAGGTGTAATGATATGACGCAGCGCCTGAAAATAGCTCTAATAGGTTAGACAAACTTAGTCCCGGGCATGTTGGAACTTACCGAGCTGGGGACTATTTTCAGGCGCTGCGTCATATCATTACGCCTGCTGGACTCATGGTACGATAGGAAAAATATCGAAACTCTTTGGTCTTTTTTTGAGAGAGATGCTAATGGTCCTGTCCGATTCAATGATCTATGCTAAGCTATGCTAAAAGTGGTACCGCCAGACCCGGAGTTCGGCTGAATGGATTCGAAAACGGTAAGACTCAACTGTTTAACTCTGGGGGAGTTGTAAAATGAGCCTATTTCCAAAAAAAGTGGAGTATCCCTTAATAGTTGTTTTAGAATCTTGTAGTAATTTTGTGGAAGGAAGAATGGACAATGTTTGACAAGCAATATTTCATTCACTATCCTCAAAAGAATGTTACATTTTGAGATATTTTTTGGAATAGAACAATATCAGAACAAAGTTATTCAAATTCATCAAATTCTTGGGCTCGTTATCGTTGCATAAAAGCACGTCTCTATTACATGCTGATCATTTCCATTGATCTCTTCATGTGAAAATAACCGTTCTTGATTAAATCCATCAAAAAGCCTCATTCATGCAGTGTGCTTCTAAAAGTTGATTAAATAAACTTTCAGAAATATATATATATATATATATATATATATATATATATATATATATATCTGTGTCTGTTTGTGCATATACACTACTGTTAAAAAGTTTGGGGTCAGAATAAGATTATTATTTTTTTCGTAAGAAGTTAATACTTTCATTTAGCAAAGTAAAGACATTTATAATGTTACAAAAGATTTCTATTTCAAATAAATCCTTTTTAAGTTTCTATTAATCAAAGAATCCCCCAAAAATATATCACAGTTTCCACAAAATATTAAGCACACAACTGTTTTCCAAATGTTTCTTGAGCAGCAAATCAGCATATTAGAAGGATCATGTGACTCTGAAGACTGGAGTAATGATGCTGAAAATTCAGCTTTGCATCACAGAAATAAATTATATTTTAAAATATATTCAAATTGAAAAGTTATTTTAAATGGTGGTAATATGTCACATTATAACTGTTTTTATATTTTTGATCAAATAAATGCAGCCTTGGTGAGCATAAGAGACTTCATTCTGATTTGTAATGTTCTGTTGACTTCAGAAATGATCCCATATCCTTATCTTGAACAAGAATCACACTCGAAAGCTGATCGGTTATTCACAGTAGTAGAAAAGAAGATTCTAGCTGATCGTCATGACAACGGCTCTTATGCTTCTATTTTTGTTTATGGTTTTCTGTCCCCATTTGGCATTAAAAACAGTTAGTGGAGCCAAAAGTCATGAAAATGATTCAGTTCCAGTGTTTTTGTAAAATAAAAAATAAAAAACGGGAAACAAACAACCGATTCTGAATAAGAAACAGTTTAAGATTGCAAAACATACATTATTCAAGAGACAGCATGACCAAGAACTGAGGCCTCAGATGAATCGGTATGTAAAATATACTTGACTTTAATGGACATATTACATAATAAGAACTGTAAAATCAGCTGAGTTGAGGCTGTGCACCAGGAGAGGGATCAGGAGGAGCGATTTGGAGATTTGAGGTCTGACGTTCAGGATCGCAAAGAGACCGAAAAAACTGACGAGATTGAAAGTGCAGAGAATAGAATGGATGTGAGAGGTGAGGGGAAGGAAAATGCTCTCATAAAAAAGAGAGAGGCAGAGAGATGGATAAATACACTGTTTGATTTATGTAAAAGAGTTGCGTGGGTGCAAGGCGAGAGAACTGTATGGCTGTGATAGTGTGTGTGTGAGTGAGATGTGAGCTTCAGAGATTGAGAGAGAGAGACAGATTGCTTTGGCTGGAGAGACAGTGGGTATTTACACTGAGATTTATGGGAGGGTTATCACAGCATCGAGCAGGAGAGACTGATGGTTTGATGGTTGAGCACTGCTTCTTTCAGTCTTTTCTCCTCCCAGCACCTCTACGTTCATTAAGCCGCCCATTCATTTGTTTCTGTTGGTCTTATTTTAATGACTTCACATTCCTGAGCAATAGTCGTGTCTATAGCTCCGCCAATGACTGCGCTTCGGTATCCGGTACTTACTCAAGGACGCCAGTCAATAAGCACTTTGTTTGCAAGTGCCTGTCTCTTGTGCCTGCAGTTAGACTGTTTTATTTCTCATTGTTTTGCCATTTTCTTTACTTCGCTTTGGTCCAAAATTAACTTTTACCACGTCTGCCAATAATAGCAGTTGAATTGAGAAAATGTACTGGCCAAAAATATTGCATGAAAGTGTGTTGTTCATTATTTGTATTTTTGTTTGAAAGAAATCAATACTTTTATTCAGCAAGGATGCATTCAAATTGATCAAAAGTGACAGACATGTATAATGTTCAAATAAATTACATTTTAAAATATGTTCAAATAGAAAACAGTTTAAATTGTAATAGAGTTTTGCTGTTTTTACTATATTTTTGATAAAAAAAAAATGGGGTAGGCAAGGCTGCGAAGGGTCCTTCTGTTTTATCCTTCTTTACCCGTGAAACAAAGGATGCATTTCGAGACCACATTTGAAGGAGCCTTCGTTGCACACACGCACATTGAGCTTGTCCTTTTCGTTTTAATGGCGGTTGGCAAACCCACTTAAAGCTGAATACCGCCGCCTACTGCACAACACATGAAAGCTAACATAAAATAAGTGATCGGGCTCAAGCACATTGTATGCTTTTGGGTTGTCCCAGATCAAAGATGACCAATCGTGGTGAATTCTGTGGTCGTGGCTCTGAAACGGTGGTCCTACGTCGTACAGTGAGAGAGATTCAAAGATGGCCGTTGTCACGGTCTTGCAACCAAAGATAGCCTGTGATAATTTTCTGACAGTGTCATATGGCGCTTTTCCACTGCATGGTACGGCTCGGTACGGTTCGACTCGGCGCGGAGCGGTTCGGCTCGCTTCGCTTTTCCACTGCGTGGTACGACTCGACTCGGTACGGCACGGTTCGTTTTAGCTCGGTTGCTTTTCCACTGCAGTTAGTACCGCTTCAAAGTGGGTGGGACTGATCGTTATAGTTGCCGTCTCTACTGCCATGACATCATCATATTAAATGCGAATTTTTCATTCCGTGTTTCCCCATCCGCTCCTCGGCAACCAACGAGTGGAACGTCTGCACCTCGTCCACTGACCACGATTCAGCCATTTCTTTTTTTAAAGTTTATACTCTTTTTGAAGCAAATACTTTTAAAACAGGCACTACAGCGTTGGCTGTTGTCTACTGGCTATTTAAATCTAGCGGGTTTAGTGTCTCATGTTGTAAATACAATGACGCTGGTAGTGATGATTCTGTCTGACCAATCAGTGATCTGCAGTGTTTTCACGTCACATTTTAGTATCGGGACGGTACGCTTGGAACCTCAACAGAGGTGGTACCATTTAAAGCGAGCCGTACCGTACCATACCATGCAGTGGAAATGTGCCATAAGTGAGCCTTACCGAACCGAGCCGTACCGTCCCATGCAGTGGAAAAGCGCCAAAGCGTGCCGAACCGAACCGAGCTGTACCGTCCCATGCAGTGGAAAAGCGCCAATACATTTAGGATGATCATCAGTGTGTTTGCTGCTACGACCTACATCTACTGACTAGCCAATAAAAATGAAACATGAAATGGCGTATTGATCAACGCGACATACTTAAAACGACTTACCTCAAGCTCCATTTACAAAACTGGCATGCCAGCCCAGTTGGTCTCTGTTCCCTAGCCATGACTTTTTCACTTCCTCCTCTTTTTTTCAGCTCACATAAAAACCACCAAAGTGCGATTCATCTTGCTCTATTTGTTTACTACTAGCGCATGCTGATGACTTTTTATTCTTCTATATTAACTTGCGTCGTAGCCTATACGATTCAATAGTGTCATTATCATACAGTCTATATACAGTACATGTCGTACCAAGTTTATTAGATCCAGTGTGATTTGTAATGATCTTATAGAATTTCCGAAATCACACAGTCTGTAGCAGGCATTAGGATAGCCGATATAAATCAGCCCTAATACTGATCCTTGAGATCGTTTTTTGGCTATTTTCCTTGCATATTTCTTGGCCACAGATCAATGGCTCTGTTCTAAATTGAAACTCATAGTGTAAGTGATTTGGAATAGTAAAATGCATAACAATTCTGTACATAGCACATAAATATTCTTAAATGGATTGCATTATGTTAATTAATAATAATATTTGTTGTAATTAAATTGTTTATAGTTATTGACCTTTCTTTTGCTTCTTTTGCAATTATTCTTGTTGAAATGCATTATGGGATTGCCTTCACCACAACAGCTAAAAGAAGGTATCTTACCTTTTGGAACAGCCCTTGCATTGGGAATGCTGCCTACATTGGCAGTCCACTTGGTTTTGGGACAGAGCCATACAGTGTCACTCGCAGCATCATATACGAGATGAGCCAGACTCCGTCTCTCAGTGAAATGCAACCTGGCACAACAATGTAAAGAAAAGCCACATTGATTTTATCGCACAAATTGTTGTTTTGGTGGTTTAATGTGATGAACGTTATAAGTAGATATAAATATGTCTTTCCATGATAAATTTTTTTCACTAAAAGTTGTGCGATTCAAGACAGATGTCACTGACTAATTGTTATCTAATGTACATTAGGTTGCAAACTGGCAAGTAACAGCCAATTTTCACTTGCATTTGGCAATTATTTTTTAAATTTTTCAAGTAAAGAATAGCTGGTTTCACTGGTGATGTGAAGGTGGTCTGATTTTATACTGATACCTGCTGACATATAGATAGAGCATCTTCGATTACCAATGCATTTGTAAAAAAACATATTTATAATGCATGATTTATTGAATCTACACCTGAAAGTATAAAGAAAATACTGTCAACATGATTAACATCCTTGATTAACAAATAAAACAACTTTTGAAAAATGTTTGACAAAAATATGATTTATTTTTGCTTGATTTATATTTCTTTTCTTTCTTTTATTTTTTGGGAAAAAATTATAATTTATTTATATTTAAATTATAATTTATTTATATTCAGTAAAATGAATGAATTTTCATTATTGGGTGATTGATTTTTTATATATAAAATATTTTTATTTTTATTATTTACCATTATTTTTATTTTAGTTTTAGTTTCAGTAATTTTAGTATTTCAAATTAAACTTTTCTTTTATTACAGGCAGTTGGCAAGCAAAAAATTTAAATTAAAATTTCAGCTCTTTTACGTTTTTTTGGGGGTAAATGGTTGCAGAGAAAAACTGGGCATCACACACTAAAAGACAAAGGATCGCACACTAGCAGACTTTCATGTCGTTCCGAACACAACAAACTCGCACAGAAACGTGTGCCACTTTGCTACGCGTGACAAATCAAAACAATATGTATTCTAAAATCGGCTCAAAATATCAAACATATTTGATGACTGGATGGAAACTTAAATCATAGTCTGAAACTTAAAAATCTGAGTCTGTGCCCTTCATATTCTATGCGATTTTCTGGGAAATCTGTCAGCTCCGACTGCTGTATCCTGCAGACTGCAGACTTTTGACAACTGAAGCCTCGTTTATACTTTCGCCTGGCTCCGCAGCGCGAGTCTCCGCTGACTGCGCACGCACCTCCCCAAACGGACGAGGCGTTTATACTCGACACGCTCGCCGTTGTACTATTCTGTGAAACGACAAGGGGCGACTCAAGTAATTGTCCTCTAAACCATCAGGAATCAGCGGTGAGAAGAAGAAAGGTCCACACGTGACAATGTTTATTTTAGTACACCACCACCAATACCACACTACGAAAAGAATCGTGTAAAATCCAGTAAACCCTGATATTATTACTTGTGACATTTTGCCGCGCGCACCTTCGCGCTCATGCGGACGCGGCGAGTATAAACCTAGCTTAAAGGGATACTCCACTTTTTTTGGAAATAGGCTCATTTTACAGCTCCCCCAGAGTTAAACAGTTGAGTTTTACCGTTTTCGAATCCATTCAGCCGATCTCCGGGTCTGGTGGTACCACTTTTAGCATAGCTTAGCATAGATCATTGAATCGGACAAGACCATTAGCATCTCTCTCAAAAAAATAACCAAAGAGTTTCGATATTTTTCCTATTTAAAACTTGACTCTTCTGTAGTTACATCGTGTACTAAGACCGACGGAAAATGAAAAGTTGTGATTTTCTAGGCTGATATGGTTAGGAACTATACTCTCATTCCTGCGTAATAATCTTTACGTAATAATCAGACTTTGCTGTCGTACCATGAGTCCAGCAGGCGTAATGATATGAAGCAGCGCCTGAAAATAGTCGACCCTATAGTCTACCGAGCTGGGGACTATTTTCAGGCGCTGCTTCATATCATTACGCCTGCTGGACTCATGGTACGACAGCAAAGTTTCTTGATTATTACGCAGGAATGAGAGTATAGTTCCTAGCCATATCAGCCTAGACAATCGAAACTTTTCATTTTCCGTCGGTCTTACTACACGATGTAACTACAAAAGAATCAAGTTTTAAATAGGAAAAATATCGAAACTCTTTGGTCATTTTTTTGAGAGAGATGCTAATGGTCTTGTCCGATTCAATGATCTATGCTAAGCTATGCTAAAAGTGGTACCACCAGACCCGGAGTTCGGCTGAATGGATTCGAAAACGGTAAAACTCAACTTATTTCCAAAAAAAGTGGAGTATCCCTTTAACATATGATACTTTCAGACTGAAAATCGGGACAAAAATCTGTGCAAAAGTCATGTAGTGTATTCCAGCCTTTTGTTACATTAGCCTAATTATTGTCATAGATTAAATGGTCATAATTATTGCATAAATATTACTTAGTACTATGAAATTCCCTCAAAATACATAGTATTAAATTAAAAATATTATTGAACAAAAATATCTTACGTTTATTTCACAAAAAAAAAAAAAAAAGAAGTTAGGTTTGTTCTGACACTTTTTATCGCTCTCTCTTTCAGAAAACGCTCGGCTTCGGCGGAAGAGCATCGCCACCGGGAAGCAGCCAAGCATGGATATCCCACCCACTGCCCCCCCACAACCCTTCCGACAATCCGTGAGTACCCCACCGTTCCGTCCCAGATCCCTCTCTCCCTCCCTATCCCTCTCGCTCCCGTTCTCCCCTCTGCCCCTGTCGCCCTCTCTCTCCCCGTCTCTCTCATACAAGAGAGTGAGCACCCCTCCGCTTCCTCTTTCCCTCCCTCTCTCCCCGACCGTCTCTCTGACTCTCCCTCCCTCAGTCCCGCTCTCTCACTGGGCTGCTGGTGAGTGGAAGGTTGTGGGTTCTAATCCAGGGACTGGACCCAGTTTGGCGACACAACCCTCTCTTGAGGTACGTTATCTAACAGCTGAGCTGTCTCCGACACAGCTTCTGCTGTGGGTTCGAGCGGCCGGCGTGCGGTTCAGAAGTGTTAGACAAACAGTTAGTCACGCAGGAAGGAATCATGTTTATCTGTTCTTTAGCCAATGATTGAGTCATTATGTCTGAGTTTATCAGATATGACGAACAACTTCTTTGCAATTAAATGATTTTGTCTGTTTAATAATAGGCTGAAAGTGATGACTTATGTTTAGTGTCCTGGTTCAATTGAAATGTGCAGGGATTTGAGCAGCATGGCAAATACTTAAAATTGACAAAAATGAAAATGTACCACTGAAACTACATTGTTACTCTTTGCGACAAAGTAGTGTTGACATTTTTGTCCCTCTGGTGCTCTTCAGTTTTTGTGTTCACAAAGCAAATGCCACAAAAGTCACCAAGTGTCATACCATTCTGATTAAGTGTAAATGTATTTTTTGTCAAAAGTGACGAAGAACACCAGAAGGTCAACCCTACCTTTTCACTACTTTCTCGCAAAGAGTAACAATATTGTATTGTATTGTGACAGAATCTGTAGTTGCTGTGGTACAGAAAAAAATTTGTGGTACAGAATTTTTTTTATACAATTTATGTTTATTTTTTATGTTTTACTTCATTGGAATGCAATTAGTGACTTTTGTGACACTTGCTACTGTATGTGAAAAAAATTATGACCATAATTTGAAAAGGTTAAATGGTCCTAATTATTGTCATAGGTTAAATGGTCATAATTATTGCATAAATATTACTTAGTACCATACAATTCCCTCAATTATTGACTTATTGTTGAACAAAAATATATCACATTTATTTTACCTGGGGAAAAAAAGTTACATTTGAGGTGTTCGGCCACTCTTGACTAGGAGGAGTATGAGTGTGTCCACTAAATGTGGAGCACCAGAGGGTTAAAAATAAAGCTTCCAAAAGGGGATTTTCGCAGCGATGCCATAGAAAAAAAAATGTTGGTTCCCCAAATAATCTTACAGTGAACAGTTCTTCAAAGAACATTTAAAAAATCTAAAGAACTACTACTATAAAGAACATTTTGCGCAATGGAAATGTTCCATGGATGTTAAAAGTCCTTCATGGAACCATCAATGCCAATTTATTCTTAAAGGTCCCATTGCATGAAATTTTCACTTTATGAGGTTTTTTAACCTTAATATGAGTTCCCCTAGCCTGCCTATATGGTCCCCCAGTGGCTAGACGTTTTGATGGGTGTAAACCAAGCCCTGGGTATTTTTGAGAAAATGAAAGCTCAGACAGGCGAATCTAGAAATCTCCCCCTTATGTCGTCATAAGGGGAAAGGTTACCTCCCCTTTCTCTGCTTTGCCCGCAAAGATAATTTGGCCCGCCCATGAGAAAATGAGCTGCGCGAGCGCGATATTTGTTTTTCCTGGAGAGACATCATGGCATGCAAACGAGTGAAGCATGGCAGTTGCTCAGTGTTTGGATGTACAAATGAACACAAAAGTATTTTTTTAGTTCCTTCATCCGAGCCTCTGAAGAACCAGTGGGTTATGTGAATTTCTGATGTGTAGGCTAATTGTTCCAGTTCAGACAGATAATCTTTCTCTCAAAGTCGTTCAACACTGTTTATGCATCAGTAAATCAAGCCAGTGACTAAACGATAAACTTCACGTCGTTTCTCTTAGTAGGATGAAAATAATCTTACTTAAACTGTGATTAAAATATATACAGAAAGCGATCAAAGAACAATCCCTTTCCAATCGCCCAAGCTGTCAATCACACAGTGCGAGTTTATCTGGACACTTGCCAAAACCAATGACGCTGTTACGCTGCACAACGAAGCTCTTACTGTACTTACCTCATGTTTGCATTGGTGAGATTGCATAAACTGCGTTGCAATGATAAGATCTTCATTCACGCGATCAACAGGCTGTCATCTGCTCAATGCTTATCACTGCAACCTTTTATGTGATGGGAATAGATCTAAATACTTTAAAAACTTCTCATGATCTGTTAATCCCGATAACTGTAATAGTAAAAACGTATAATAGCTGTAATAGTAAAAGTTTTCGAGAGAGTTCCACATGTAATGCTAAATATTTCATATGCAAGCATGTCAGCCAATCACAGCAGTGGGCGTTTACACTGAAGTCTCACAGCAGCCAATCACAGCAGTGGGCGTTTACACTGAAGTCTCACACAGACACGCCCCTTCAAACAGAGCATTCAAATCAAAGGCTAAAATCAGGCTAGGAAATATGCCTTTTATTTCTAAATTATAACAACTTTTGATCTAAAAAAACATACTAACATTATAAGGGCACCCCAGGAAACATTCTAAAATAATAAAATAATCCATGCAATGGGACCTTTAAGAATGTGAGCAAGACAACTTTTGTTTAGTGTCCCGGTTTAATGAAATGAAAATGTACCGTTGCAACTGCAGATTTTGCCAAATCTGCCAAAAATGCCATTGCTACTGTACAAGCATAACACATTTTTATGGGATCTCATTTGGTTTTGATGATTCCGGTGGCAAACTAAGTTACCCTAGCTTTATTGTACTAAGAACTATGGGCCAGATTTACTAACAGCTTACGCCAGTGCAAACCCTCTTTTGGCGTTAAAAAACTACTGTCATTATTGATTAAATACACACCGTGAAAAATCTGCGCTGAAAAGGCGTGGACACAGTAATTCTTTAGGCGGCTGACCTTATTGCATATGCATTTTGTAAGAGTTTCCTTTCAGGCGCAAAATTTATTGGAGGAGATTATTTGAATGATTCATGTAAGGTGATTTAGTTGGGCTGAGCCTGGCTAGTACCTGGATGGGAGACCTCCTGGGAAAAATAGGTATCTGTTGGAAGAGGTGTTAGTGAGGCCAGTAGGGGGTCTGTGTGGGTCCTAACGCCCCAGAATAATTTACATTTACATTTATGCATTTGGCAGACGCTTTTATCCAAAGCGACTTGCATTGCATTTCAAGGTACACATTTACATTCTTATCAGGTCTTGCGTTCCCTGGGAATCGAACCCATTACCTTGGCGTTGCAAGCACTAACGCTCTACTGTTTGAGCTACAGGAAAGCTGTATGGGAACACCCCATACAGTATATAATGATACCATATATAATGATGGGGACACTATACTCTCAAAAAGCACCATCCCAGGACCACCGTCCTGTACCGATGAAACATTAAACCGAGGTCCTGACTCTCTGGTCATAAAAAATCCCAGGATGTCCTTCGAAAAAGAGTAGTGGTTTTAACCTCGGCATCCTGGCCAAATTTGCCCATTGGCTTCTGTCCATCATCATTGCCTTCTAATCATCCTCATATATACTGATTGGTTTCATCACTCTGTCTCCTCTCCACCAATAAGCTGGTGTGTTAAATGTAACAAATTATTATTATTATTAGTAAGGTTTGCGCTAGTCAATTTACTGGTTTAGTTAGTTTAGTGGTTGTTTATGCATTGCAATGGGGTGAATGTTCTTGTTGGCTTCTAACAAACGTCTGACCAGAAGTCATTCATTTCCAGTATATTGGAGCTCTGTGGAGTTCTGATCCTTTTCGTATGCGGAATTTTCGGATCTGATTTGAATCTGCTTTTGCGGCTAGACCGTACATGACTGCCAGACTGAATGTGATGTTTTCTAATCAAAACTATGAAAAAGTGTGTGAAAATTACCAATATTTACTTTTCTTTATACACAATTTCTCTAAAATGGGCAGTTATGAATAATTACTATATGTCCGAAATAATCATTTTAGAATTATTACACAATTATTTACATTGATGAGTTCTAGAAAATGCACTATGCTTATCTTTCAGATATACTGACGGTGATTTGTTTTGTGTATACATTCATTATTCATTCATGATACCATGGTGAAAAAGTGGAGGGTCACTGCTGCTTCTCAACCAATCTGAAAGTTCTGTCCGCCTGTCACTAGGGGGACAAAATGCGACAATCGGACTCAAATGTCAGAGATAGTGGGAAGGCGGTTTCATTGAAAGTGGCAAAAAAATGCCCCAGATAATAAAAATATAGGGGCCGTAAATGCTCCTTGTTCTATAATTGATTTAGTTGGAGGATTTGACATAATTAATGGCCCACTATGTTTTTTTATGGTTCGAAAAATTGAAGTAATCATAATATTTTTTTCTTAATAAAAAGCACCTACAAATCAGTTTTAAGTATTGTCTGTTAAAGGTACAGTGAGCAATTTCTGAGAAATGCTGTTGAAAGTGGATCGGACCGAGCTCTACCACACACTTGTAGCCAATCAGCAGTAGTGAGTGTATCCACTCATGATGGGGGAGGAGAGAGAGTGAGCCAATCAGCAGTAGGGGGTGTGTCCACTCATGATGGGGGAGGAGAGAGAGTGAGCCAATCAGCAGTAGGGGGTGTGTCCACTCATGATGGGGGAGGAGAGAGAGAGTGAGCCAATCAGCAGCAGTGTATCCACTCATGATGGGGGAGGAGAGAGAGTGAGCCAATCAGCAGTAGGGGGTGTGTCCACTCATGATGTGATCATGGGGGAGGAGAGAGAGTGAGCAAGAGGGAGATTTAAAGAAAGAGTGTAGAAAGAGAGATGCCTGAGAGACATTACAAAAGAGAAAAGGTCAGAGGAATATCACTAGAAAAAGAAGGGCTTTGATCAGGCAAGACCTAAGAGGGGAAGCCTGAAAATGGATGCCAAGGTTGCATTGGTTCTGCTCCATACGTGAGTTACATTGGTTTTGCTGTTTCACAGAACCAAGATATGCTGTTGCTGTAATGTTAGCTATAGTAGCAGGACAGTTTTGAGTGTCATTGTTTGTCTGGAGCTGGTGTGCTGCTGGCGACTAACAACAAACTCTTGCTTGTATATACTCTTCATTTTTTTGTTCTTCCTTGTCATTTGTTCGTCATCTTCACTGTATTTTTCACGAAGTATTTCTTTTGCTTCGCTTTAGCTATAGAGACATCCACTCTTGCATTGTGTGTTTGTTATTTTGGGGGCAGAGCAATGAAGCGAAGGGTGAGTTTGTTTGGGTTTCTCAGAAATGGCTTTCTGCACCTTTAATAAAAAAAAGTTCATTTCTAACCCTAGTTGCAATATGGTTGTTTACTGGTTGCGAAGCAGCAAAGCTTCAGGTATACAGGTTTTAGGCTTTGGATCTGTGTAAATGGAATGCCACTATCTAAATGGAAGGTCTTCAAAATGTAATTTGAGCTTTCTTTGTAAGTATAAACTTTACAAAAACTAAGAAGTAGATAGCACATGAAACAAATGTCGAATACAAGTTTTAGTTGGTTGAGCAGTTCGGGCTGAATTAATTGCATAAGTTTAATACTAAGGGTTTGTAGTGCATAATAAACCACTAAACAGAATGTCTGAGGAATATCAATACACTGCTGCCTTAGACTGTAATTATCACTGAGCAAATGAGCTTTCACAGCTTCATCTGCTGTGTCTAAACATTCTTCTGTTGATGAGTTGTGTTTTCAGGTTGTATCTAAGATTGCACGTCTTATGAACGAATTACGTTCACAGTGAGATTTGACATGATTTTACTCTGTTGTGGCGTGAACCTCTGTTGCCTGCTGCCGGTCTGCTCTTACTGTAGGCGTTGGGAAATATTTATGAAGCAATACTTCCCACTATTGGTTGACTGTGGATAGTGCAACATTGCCAGAGTGTTTTGCTACGAGCAAGGGAATATCATTTCAGTCAGTTGCACCACAATTTTACATCTGCCCATGCATCTAATTAATGTTATAATAATTAAAATGATTAATAATAATTTATATTAATAATTAATTATATAATATTAATAAATATTGTTTAACGTTTATAGATAAACAACAAAATTTTTGTCATTTTAATATAAGAATAAATATAAGAATAAAAAATGTTGTAAAATATTTTTTTATATATCTGCTCAATGTTATAATATTTTATATTATTAATAATAAAAATGCTAAATAATTATTTTGTCTATATATATATATTTTTTTTTTAAGATATATGCAACATTGTTACTTTACTCCAATTAGATGTTTTAATAAAACAATACATATACTAAATAATATTGTAAAAAATCATATATAATGATTATAATAAAAAAAATTATAGATAAAAAAAATTATACTGTACTCTATTTTTTTTGTCATTTCTACACAGGCTTGATAAAGATGAAACATGTATTTTTTCAATGTTTCAATATTTTACATGTAAAGTATAAATGCCTGCACACTGTGTGTTTTATATGGTTAGAAGTTTTTTATAGCCCTCATAAAGGTAAAAAAAGAAAAAGAAAAGCATGCCCTTACAAATCATGTGAGCAAACATTACCAATTATTAAGTTATCAAGTGTCAGACTATGCAATCCAAATGATCAATTCCTTAGGTTTGTTGTCTGTTGTCATGCATATTAATTCTGAGTCTGTTCTTTTTCTCAGAGTTTCCTCAGTAGAAGACTGAAGGGGTCCATTAAACGGGCCAAGAGTCAGCCCAAACTGGACCGAACCAGCAGCTTCCGCCACATGATCCTCCCTCGTTTCCGCAGCGCCGACCAGGACCGGTACCGTCCAAACTCTTCCTCCCATAAACGCATGCTGAAGCAGTGCTGTGTCATGATATTCCAGTGAATGAGTATTGTACAGTCATAATGGGGATAGTTCACTCAAAAATGACACCCTGTATTCTGTATAACAAAACTTCACTTTTCCAATGGTTTGGTGGTGAATTATACTGTTAAACTCCAAAAACGCACCATTAAAGCATCATAAAAAACGATCAAATGACCGGTGCACTATAATTCCCTGACCTGAAATTTAAGTCTTTCGTTTATAGTGCATGAGTCCTTTTGTGTTTCAGGAAAGAATGAAAATAATATAAAATCGTTAGAGGTCAGCGAATCATCATTTTTGGGATGAACTGCTCCATTAAACGCCGGTTTGCACTGCAGTTTAATATCTCTTAATATCTGCAACGTCCTCTGGTTCCTTATTCTTCTTCTTCAAGCATCCAGACAGGTGCTGAGGTGCTCTTTTTAATGGTTTTTTCATTCATTTATTCATGCTCCGAGCTCTAAGCTCATCCACGGTCAGCCTGTGTTCTTTGAGAAAAAGGCAGGTCGTGGTTTTTTGAAGTTCTTGCTCAGTTTGGACAGGGAAGTGCTCCAGTGACGTTTCCCTTTCAGAGAGGAAGTTTCCGCTGTGCTGTATCTTTGAAATGAAGGCCGTTCTGCCGTTTTCAGTAATTCAAACAGACAACTCCGCTTTCATATAATCGTTTGATTCAGCCCTTAACTGGAATCGTTGAGAGCTGGAGTGTGTCGTGTGACGCACAAATGGAGTCTAACAGCTGGAGTGACAGTGTGCGGTGCAGGATTTCAGTGCTGTGAACGCTATCTCATGGAAAAGGCATCGTTTCTTCTGCTCCCTTTAATTTCGGGATGTAATTGTGATGTGATCCACCTGATCTCAAATAGAACTGGTTGTCAGGATGATTTAAATCCACAAATCTAATATGCCAGCAAAAAAATGTGTGTACAAACCTCACTTATCTTTTGGATTTGACTGACTGCGTCCCAAAAGCTTGTTTGTGTAGTTCGTGAATTCCGTCACAATTTCCTCACCCCTCATGTCGGTCCAAAACCCCAAAATGAGGGTCTTTGGAAATGTCCAAGTAGTTCTTTTCCATGCAAGCTAAATAAATGATCTTGTCAGGCTCAATAAAAGCGGCTTGTATGATAGCTTTGTGCAACGAACAGACTGAAATGTAAGTCTTTGTTCGTCTCAGTTACTAAGTACATTGCTTTCCGAGAAGAATAATCCCCTTTTTTTTTTTCATCTAGCTTCCCGCACGTTAGTCTCCTCACATGCTCAACAGCCAAACCTAATGAAAGATGGATGTTATGTGAAAAAAATTAAATGTACAGTACATTTTAAACATACAAGTTCAAACATATAAAATCAAATGCACCCTGTTTGAGATTTCATTCCAATATAATAATAAAAAAAAATGCTATTAGAAGACAAGGCTGCATTTAGTTGATCAGAAATACAGTAAAAACTGTAATATTCCTGTCCCTGGGCTGTTTCTTCTAGTCCGTCACTGTTAGATGTCTGACACCACTGACATCAAACCTGGCGAGAATCGAGAGCTACAAGTCTCTAAACATGATATGCAGTGCGTGAAGCATCATGACTACATTTACAATACTTTTATTGTGCTTTAATGTTATTTTGAAGCTCGACAGCCCCTATATGCCTTCGTTGTATGGACAAAAGCTGCTCGGACATTCCACTTAACATCTCCAACGAGTAAATGATGACGGAAATGTCGTTTTTTCATCTCTGTCCTGTTGTCCTCTTGTTACTGCTGGATCTCTCTGTCCTTCATTCGGTCTGTCTGTCTTTGTCTTATTCCTTTCAGTTCAGTTTATGTAACATTTTGATTTCCTCTGAGAAGTCTCTCACTGTCTCACTACTCTCACTGTCTCTCTCTCTCTCTCTCTCTCTCTCTCTCTCTTTCTCCCTCCTCCACTCGCTCTATCATTTCTTTCATTCTGACTCACTCCTTTGGGTCTATTTTTATACCTTCCATCTCTTTCGCTCCATCTCTCTCTCTCTCTCCCACACTGTATGCACTTAACGCTGTGAGGCTGTATGTATACATATACAGTGATTCTCCGAAGACGCAGGGGAAGCGATACATCACTAGTAGGGATCTAACAATTTATCACACTTTTTCTCTTGATATTTATATAATTGTACTTCTCGATAAGCTTGTCAATCTTCTCTTCAGCTCTTTTAAGGGTTTGTGGCTCTAAACTGCGAAGTGAGTGTGTGTGGGGGTTTGCAGGTACAGTGGGGTAAAGGTGTGTGTTGTTATGCAGTGTAAATGTGCTCGCATTTGTGCAGAGACTGATTAGAAACGTATGCAAGAAAAGACTTTTTCACTTTTTAAGAATTCTCGAATTCATGAAACTATACACTTCACGACATTTTATTTCAGGGCAAAAACTTTCCTCCTATTCGCTAATCACCCACAAGCCTATGGAAGCTTGTTTTTACTCTGCGAGGTATAAAGTCTTTTTTAAGGAAAAAAAGACAGTTTTTAAAAAAAAATGTATTGCAAGTTTATATCTCACAATTCTGACTTTATAACTAGCAATAAAGTCAAAATTGTGAGATAAAAAGTCGCAACTACCTTTTTGATTTTTATTCAGTGGCTGAAACAATCTTCTATACAATCCAGGTTAACCAAGTGCAAAAATTTAAATCAAAGTTTTTTGTTTTTTTTTATAGGCTAATTTGAGATGATTTTAGTACTTTATTATGAAAAAAAAAAATGAAATAATTTCCACCAACGGAAAGTAGATGGAAACAGAATTTTATTGAAAAGTGATGATTTTGAACATTATTATTATTATTATTATTATTATTTTATTATATCTTTATTTTATAAATATTTTATAATATTTATAAAAGTGTCTTGGTGTGAACAATATTAAGAATCAGTATATTTATAAACAGGATAATTTAAGTTTATTATTATTAATAAATTACGTTTTTTTTATGCAGTGTAAATGTGCTCATATTTGTGCTGATTAGAACTTATTAGAAACGTGTATGAAAGTAAACCTTCTCACTTTTTTTCTTTTAAGATCATATTAAGGGGCAAATTCACGAAACTATACACTAAACACCACGTTTTCTCATGTTATTTGTTAATTACCTGCAATCCAATTTAACCAAGTGCAAAATGCACTGAAATCAAATCCACCTTGAGAATTTAAGATTTTTCTTTTCAGCACCAAAATTTACATTTTTGTAAATTAGGCTAATTTTAGATGATTTTAGTACTGCATTATGAAAAAATATTTGTTATTTTTAATGTTGAACTTTGAAAGTTAAACTAAGGAAAGCAGGTGGAAACAGAATATTATTGAAAAGTGATTATTGTGTACATTTACAGTGTAATTGAGTACGCTTTCAGTATTCTCAACATCGAAAATCATGATGTGCAAATTCCGTTCAACACTATTCATTCTTCTTAGTAAATTCTCCCCAAGTGTTCAAACCCTCATGATTTATCTCAGGGTTGATGATAGAGGCTGATGTCGTTGTCCATAAACCACAAAGAAAGGACTTGCAAAGAAACCTGACTTCTGTAATGTCAAATGCAATACTGACCTCATCATGTAGGCGTGTGATGTAAGCGCAACCTGTGAGCCTCTTCTCTCTCAGACATGCTGTTATTGCTCCCTCACAGGACTCGTCTGATGCAGAGCTTCAAAGAATCGCACTCCCATGAGTCTTTGCTGTCTCCCAGCAGCGCAGCCGAGGCCTTGGATTTGACACTTGATGAAGATGCGATCATCAAGCCTGTTCACTCCAGTATACTGGGACAGGAGTACTGTTTTGAGGTGATCTAGCAAACTATACACTTCAGACTCATAACTTGCATGCTCCTTAGAAAATCGATGAGATGCGTATTAAAAAATGTCATTTTATTTTTTAATCTATTACAGTTCTGATGGAGCTATTTTAACTGTACATATTTAAAATAATAACCGAATTTATGCACATTTTCCTGTTCAAATGTTCACACACTTAATGTTCACATTTCTTAAAACCACGTGTTGCTCCCTCAACCGTCAGTGACTATCTATCTATCTATCTATCTATCTATCTATCTATCTATCTATCTATCTATCTATCTATCTATCTATCTATCTATCTATCTGTCTGTCTGTCTGTCTGTCTGTCTGTCTGTCTGTAGATCTATCTATCTATCTATCTATCTATCTATCTATCTATCTATCTATCTATCTATCTATCTATCTATCTGCCTGTCTGCCTGTCTGCCTGTCTGTCTGTCTGTCTGTCGATTAATCTATCTATCTATCTATCTATCTATCTATCTATCTATCTATCTATCTATCTATCTATCTATCTATCTATCTATCTATCTATCTATCTATCTATCTGTCTATCTGTCTGTCTGTCTGTCTGTCTGTCTGTAGATCTATCTATCTATCTATCTATCTATCTATCTATCTATATCTATCTATCTATCTATCTGCCTGTCTGCCTGTCTGTCTGTCTGTCTGTCGATTAATCTATCTATCTATCTATCTATCTATCTATCTATCTATCTATCTATCTATCTATCTATCTATCTATCTATCTATCTATCTATCTATCTATCTATCTGTCTGTCTGTCTGTAGATCTATCTATCTATCTATCTATCTATCTATCTATCTATCTATCTATCTATCTATCTATCTATCTATCTATCTATCTATCTATCTATCTATCTATCTATCTGCCTGTCTGTCTGTCTGTAGATTAATCTATCTATCTATCTATCTATCTATCTATCTATCTATCTATCTATCTATCTATCTATCTATCTATCTATCTATCTATCTATCTATCTGTCTGTCTGTCTGTCTGTCTGTAGATTAATCTATCTATCTATCTATCTATCTATCTATCTATCTATCTGTCTGTCTGTCTGTCTGTAGATTAATCTATCTATCTATCTATCTATCTATCTGTCTGTCTGTCTGTAGATTAATCTATCTATCTGTCTGTCTGTCTGTCTGTCTGTCTGTCTGTAGATTAATCTATCTATATATCTATCTATCTATCTGTCTGTCTGTCTGTAGATTGATCTATCTATCTGTCTGTCTGTCTGTCTGTAGATTGATCTATCTATCTATCTATCTATCTATCTGTCTGTCTGTAGATTGATCTATCTATCTGTCTGTCTGTCTGTAGATTGATCTATCTATCTATCTATCTATCTATCTATCTATCTATCTATCTATCTATCTATCTATCTATCTATCTATCTATCTATCTATCTATCTGTCTGTCTGTCTGTCTGTCTGTAGATTGATCTATCTATCTATCTATCTGTCTGTCTGTCTGTCTGTCTGTCTGTAGATTGATCTATCTATCTATCTATCTATCTATCTGTCTGTCTGTCTGTCTGTCTGTAGATTGATCTATCTATCTATCTGTCTGTCTGTCTGTAGATTGATCTATCTATCTATCTATCTATCTATCTATCTATCTATCTATCTATCCATCCATCTGTCTGTAGATCTGTCTATCTATCTATCTATCTGTCTGTAGATCTGTCTATCTATCTATCTATCTATCGTTCTATCGTCAAATTTTTAACAATTCTGCATACCTGAATTCAAATTCATTTTAAATTCAGGGATTGAAATAGAATTTAAAAGGCACTCAATTCAGTTCTGAATGGTACATAAGACATAACCATGTCTATGTGATTTTTTTGCATTTTCATTTTGGTGCCGCTAGTGGCATAGAAATCACACATTTCACTTTAAAGCATTTAATGCATGACTGTATTAGCTCCAGTGCCCTGTGGACTTGTGTTGCTTTTTCTCCTAATTACACTGATGGTTGAAATAGTGAAACTCATTATTCCTTTCCTTAGGTGACAACTGCTTCAGGAACAAAGTGTTTTGCCTGTCGGTCGGCTGCGGAGAGAGACAAATGGATAGAGAATCTACAGAGAGCTGTCAAACCAAACAAAGTGAGTGTAAAGAAGAGAAAGCAAAGAGGAACGCTCTATTTCTCTCTCCTCTTCTTCCATGACTGCACCAATCTACTTCAAAATCAACCTCTTCTGTCATTTTCATCTTTGCACTCATTTTACCCTCTACTGGTGCTTGTGGGATTCTCAAATGAACTTCCATGTGCTGTTCTGCCACATAATGAAACAAACTCCTTTTTTAATCTGGTATGCTAAGACGTATGCCAAAGGCCAATGCAGAATACTGAATGTTCCTTCTTCAGACATCTATTATCTCTCATGTTGGCTGTGTCTGTTGTTAGGGTTTTGAATGGATAGGCTTTAAAAAGTGTCTCGGTGAAACGAGCAGTGTGGATTGACTCGTCCAGATGTTCAGGCAGCGGGAGTTTGGGCTGAATCGTGGAGAACATGACACTGGCGTCCAGAAAATGATCAGCCTGCTCAGTCTTGCAACAGATGCGTTGTCAATATTACAATAAATGAGGACAGACCAAGGGTGTTCATTAGTTTGGATTATTAGCTGATTAGTTTAAGAAGTTTCCGAAGTTATGGAAAAATCTGAGTAGTTCATAGCAAACCATTGAAGCACTCACTGGCAATAAACACGATTTGAACATATGGCACCTTGGGAATGCCATGTTTTTTTTTAAACGTTTACCATAGTTTCTTTGACATAGTCACAGATGGAGTCACAGTCTGTTCACTGACCGTCAAAACGGGAAAGCTCTAATCAGAATTGTTATGTAACTTCTGGGATTTGGGTTGCACAGTTTTTACCAGTCCACCTTTACAAGGTACAATGTGCTTTGTGTGAATGTGTGAAATCATCACCATGTGTTCGCAAATGCCTTGAAAGATATTCAGTGTTTTAAGACACTTAGTTGCAAGTAAAGTAGATATCCATGATCAGAACTGCCACTTTATTAATACATATTATGTTATAATATTAATGTATATAATAATAATAATAATGTTTAATATTATAAATATGTGAATCTATAACTAAAAAAATTAAATATAAATATATTAATAGGGCAATTCCACGCAAAACTGTCACATCCATAACGCCAACACAATGCCATGGTATTTAGTTGGCGTTATGGATGTGACAGTTTTGCGTGGAATTGCCCAATAACAACTGTATTATTAAAATAAATTTAAATTAAAGTTATTTTATACTACTAATAATAATAATTTTGTATAAATGTAATACAAATATATTAATAATGAATGTATTGTTAAAAATAAATATTGTACTATTATTAACATAAAACATATTTTATATAAATTGCTGTAATAATAATAATTAGAATTATAATAAGAATACAATTAATATTTGAAATGTATTATTTCAGGATGTGCAGAAATTGAGATCACACATTTTTTCCACTGTATTTTCGGTACAATGAATTGACTTTATTTCGATGCATTTCTGCATAATCGATTTGTCTAATGTCATGGATTACAGATTTAACCGCTTATGAACAGCATGTACAAACAGAATGAACTGTGATTGGTTGCTTTTTGCATTCAGTTGCATGGTATGAATATATATATACCATAGTATTACCACCTGAGAGACCATCACTGTAGCATATTAACATCACGGTATCTTTTAATAAAAGGGCTGGAGCTTTTAAAATCTGTTTTTAAGGGTATATTACTATAAATGCCAGTAGAAAACGAATGTTCCAGGGCCATTTTGATGAGTCTGAATGACTCATCTTTCTCTGAAACATCATTGTCTATGACCACTCCAGCACTTTAGACATGCAGTAGGTGTTAGACTAACAGTAATTCAAATCATTATCCTTTCTAAAGCACTGCCACCCTCAAACTTGCAATCTCTCCTGTCTGTCCGCATGCTTAACAGCACATTTAGAGTTCTGCAAACCCTCTCACCATCACCTATAGTTTATATATGATGCAAATATGATTCTGTTTCCCACACTCAGGACAACAGTCGACGCGTCGACAATGTTCTGAAGCTGTGGATCATCGAGGCCCGTGAACTCCCACCCAAAAAGCGCTATTATTGTGAACTGTGCTTGGATGACATGCTTTACGCCCGCACCACCAGCAAACCCCGAACCGATACTGTGTTCTGGGGTGAGCACTTTGAGTTCAACAACCTGCCAGCTGTCCGCAGCCTCCGCCTTCATCTTTACAAAGAGACAGATAAAAAAAGACGCAAGGTAAAAGACCTTCTGCTCGACACTCAACTCCAAATGAATACTTAAAGACTTGAGTTTTGTGGCTTTTTGTTCATACATTAGACATCTAGGCTAGTGTATGTGTAATGGCACACTAGCATAAAAAATATTTTGATAAGTGACATCAAATATATGATTTTTTTGTTGTTGTTGAGGTGCTTGGTAGCAAGTAAACTAGATATCCACAAACAGATTTGTTAAATGGTATGATAAAAAAAATAATATAATAAAATGTACATTTAATATTATCAAAACATATTAAAATATATAGTTAATATAGTTTATGTAATCCAATTATATTGAATCCAATAGACTCTACAAAACAAATTCCCAGATATATATGCATTTACAATAAGCAAATAGCAAGCAGCGAATAATGCTTCATGGTAACTGGCTATTTAGAAAAAGATCCTGGAAATGCAAAACTAAAAATACAAAACTGCACTTGACAAGCATTTCTAAAGTTTCTAACATTGCCGCTATTTTTTTTTTTTTTTTTTTTTTGTAGCTTAATGATGCTAGCCTTTCATTAGCTAAGAAGGGGTGCATCCTGCTATTTTAAGGTGACTGATCGTCATAATTTTTTGTCCATAACAGGAAAAGAGCACATACCTGGGCTTGGTCAGCATCCCCATTTCCAGCATCACTGGTCGTCAGTTTGTGGAGCAATGGTACCCCGTCATTCAGCCTAGCGTCCTGGCCAAGGGTGGCGGTGTGGGAGGGGGCAAAATCATCAATGCCTCTCTGCGGCTCAAGTCACGCTTTCAGACCATGAGCATCCTGCCAATGGAGCTGTACAAAGAGTTCGCAGAGTATGTCACCAACAACTACAGAACGCTGTGCGCGGTTCTGGAGCCACTGCTGAGCGTCAAGAGCAAAGAGGAAGTGGCCTGTGCTCTGGTGCACATCCTGCAGAGCACAGGGAAGGCCAAGGTAGGACTTTGTTTCAATAATATATGTTTGTAAGAATGTTCAAAATCTTGGTGAGCTGCCTACCTAGACAGGATTTTGAGGCATTGGATGCATGCTCCTGACGCAAAAGCTTGTCTAGGTAAGATTTTAAGTTGCAATAGCACATATACTTTGTTGTGACAAGCTCGGTTACAGTTGATTATAAATATACTTTTGAAAAATTATTTTCAGATACCAATCAAATGCTTTCAGCTCCATTTGACTCATTTACCATGTTTAAGTCCAGCACCTGCTAATATTTAATTTAATACTGAAAATGATTGAAAAAAATGTTTAATCTAATTAAAAATGAAATATTTGGCCTAATATTTGTGTATCTTGTGTAATTTATACATTTTTGGAGAGGTTACATTAATTTGGCAACATCATAACATCAAACAAAGCTATTTGTGTGGCACACAGTATTATTTTACTAGTATTTATATACTATTATAGTATTTTATTAATATTTTAAATAAACGTAATATATTCTGTTGTCATTTTAAATTTAGTTTGTTTTAATAATTTTATGTGCTTTTGTCATTTTATTCGTCTTTTTTTAAATATATAGCTTTAATTTACGTAGTTTATTTTTATTTTAGTTTTAGTAATTTTAAATGGATTTAACTTCAGTTAATTGCCAAGGCAACTTTTCTAATTTGAAGTAAAAGCTTTTCATTCATTTTATTTTAGCTTTATTTAAATGACCGAAAACAGTTTTTTACTAGCTTTAGTTAACAATAGCAACACTGGCACACAGAGTTGCTGCCTATCTAGGGCACTCCAAATCAGTCACTTATTTGGTTTTATCTTGATTGTTTTTACATGCAAGCAATTGTAAAGTGATTACAGATGTATCTTCTTTTGCTCGGCACAAGGATTTTCTTTCAGACATGGCAATGTGTGAGGTGGACCGATTTATCGACCGAGAGCACCTTATCTTCAGAGAGAACACCCTGGCCACCAAAGCCATAGAAGAGTACCTCAAACTCATTGGACATAAGTACCTCAAAGACGTTTTAGGTGAGAGTTCCTCAAATTTTGAGATTGTTTGAGAGTTGTCGTTGTTTCTGTTGCTGTACGCTCACACATTAAGGGTTTCGTTTGAATTAAGGTGATTTTATCCGAGCGCTGTATGAGTCAGAAGAGAACTGTGAAGTCGACCCAATGAGAACTCCACCTTCTGTACTGCCCGAACATCAAGCCAACCTCCGGATGTGCTGTGAGCTTGCACTCTGTAAAATCGTCAACTCTCATTGGTTAGTTACAAAGCTGACATAGGACAGTCCTCTTATGGGCCGTTCACACAATCTTGAGCTGTTTTAAATGGACACGCCATCTTAAAGGATTAATTCACCCTAAAATGAAAATCAAGTCATCATTTACTCACCCTGGTGTTGTTCTAATGTAGTATCCTTCTATTTCGGGCCACAAATTTTAAAAACATGTAAAAACAACGTACATATAATAGCAGTGAATAGCTAGGGATGAGCCTGGCTAGTACCTGGATGGGAGACCTCCTGGGAAAACTAGGTATCTGCTGGAAGAGGTGTTAGTGAGGCCAGTAGGGGGTGCTCACCCTGGGGTCTGTGTGGGTCCTAACACCCCAGTATAATGATGGGGACACTATACTGAAACAAGCAACGTCCTTCGGATGAGACTTTAAACCAAGCTCCTGACTCTCTGTGGTCATAAAAAATCCCAGGATGTCCTTCAAAAAAGAGTAGGATTGCCCGGCATCCTGGCCAAATTTGCCCATTGGCTTCTGTCCATCATCATGGCCTCCTAATCATACCCATCTCAAAAACTAAAATATGTGAACAAGCGCTTGTGATCCATATACAGCTCCTGCTGAAGTATTTCAATAAATGTACAAGTATTTCAAGCAAAAGCACATGTTGTTGCTTTTGCCTCTTTATGATGACTCGCTGAATTTTGTCCTAATCTGTAAGTCGCTTTGGAGAAAGGCGTCTGCTAAATGACTAAATGTAAATGTAAATGTAAATGTAAATGTAAATGAAAACGCTTAACGTGAAAAACACTTAGTGGTGGGTTGCACTAATAAGGATTCAGTTAAGCAAAGTTTAACGCTAATCAATGATTTGTTGATCTGGGTTTTATTTTAAATCGAGTTGTGTTGCACCACTTAATTTTAAACGTAGATGAACAAATCAGGGATTACAATTCTAACCTGTGATTAAAACCTTCATCTACGATAAAAAATGTCTCCGCCATGATGGATTTGCCAATTTAACAGCAACAATGTTAATATTCCATTTCCTCTTTTATTGACCACTAAAAACTCTCACTCTGACAATAGCTCTTGCTGATAAAAGAAATAAACTTGTAAAATGCCAACTGTGTTTAAAAACTGCTACGCAGAAAGACGTCAGAATTAAGTTAGAATTAAAGGGCTGATCAAGCAGCATAGGCAGAGGGTGAACCGACGGAGATGCTTAAACCTTATTGGTGCAACCCACCCTTAAAGGTGCTCTAAGTGATGTTGGGTGACGTCACTTCTTGTTGACTTTCGAAGTATTGTCAAACAAAACGGAGGCTAGCTAGACCCTCCCTCCTCCTCATCCGCGCACTAACCCCCCAAACCCCACCCTCAAATCCTTCTGGTCAGTTATTGGCTGGAACACTGTTTGTTATGTTTCGTGGTCCAGGCTGGGCCAGTTTGTTTTTGTTGCCGATTGTGGAGCCTGGGCTGTCTACAGATATCGCGTTTTTTTTACAGTTTGTTCAGGGGACAGGCAGCTAGCGGATAGTGAGGAGATGTTTGCTGTATGTGACAAAAAAAAATTGGCCTAAAAAACGCGTGACATCGCTTAGAGCACCTTTAAAGTGCCTTAATAATGTACTAAAACAGTGATATTAAAATATCTAATTCAGTTTACACCTTTTTGATGATGCCAGAATTTCTGGGTGAATCGGAGTGAACTGCGGCGCTAATGTTCTTGTGCATATTCACTGCCATTATATGGACAAGCGGGAATTTTTTTTTTATTACTCCTTTTGTGGTCCAAAAAAGAAACAAGGGTATTTGGCATTAGAACAACACCAGGGTGAGTAAATTATAGCTTGATTTTCTTTTTGGGTGAACTATCCCTTTAAAAAACAGCAAGATGCACTGCAGCAATCAAATACATCACTTTAGCACGTTACATAGAGGAAAGAAATACTAATAATAAAAAAAACAGCTGGGACAGATGCAAGAACACGTACTTTGTGATTGGCCCCTTACTGCTTTGTTTTTCTATGCAAAGTGAAATTCTTCTTATGCACAGTGACAGTAAATGTTTTAAATGGGTACATTTTAAAATGTATTATATTTAATAATGTGCGCCACACCACAGGACAGTAAAAATGTTGTTATTTTTTACAACTGTGACTCTTTAAAACAGTGTAAGTGGCAAAACAACTTTTTAATGATAGTTATGATAGCAGATACAAATCTTTCTTAAGATTGCATGGAGAAAATTGTATGATGATGCACATTATCCTTAATCATGAATTTCCAGGCTTATATATTTTAATATTTTAATATATTTTAAAAGAATGGACAGTGAAAACATGATAGCAAACCAACTGCGTTAATCAAACTGGAAATATATTGTTTGTTTTCCCCAGTGCGTTTCCGAGAGAACTGAAAGAGGTGTTTGCGTCCTGGCGCGTGCGATGCGCTGAGAGAGGAAGAGAGGACATTGCAGATCGACTGATCAGTGGTTCCCTCTTCCTGCGCTTCCTGTGTCCAGCCGTCATGTCGCCATCCTTATTCAATCTCACACAGGAATACCCCGATGAACAGACCTCACGCACACTCACCCTCATAGCCAAAGTTGTGCAGAACCTTGCAAACTTCTCAAAGTCAGTACACACTTCTTTAAGGTCTTTTAACTTTATTACCATGTCATCATTTTTGCTGTTTGCTCTGACTCTGAGTACTGTAACTTGCATTCATGCTGGTCTTTTCAGCAGGGAAACCATTCTGATTGGAGATGGATGATGTATTGGGACCATTTTGGTTATCAACCGATATTTAATTAAATTTTTCACATCGGTTATTTAATTGTGCATTCTCATTTTCATCATTCTGATATGGGATGCGTGATATAATGGGACCATATTAGTTATCAACTGGCATTATTTTATTTTATTATTTTATCCACACTGGATATTTGTGCATTCTCATTTGATCTATTCTGATGCTTAATTTATTGGGACCATATTGGTTATCATAATTTATTTTTAATTTTTATTATTTTATTTTTTATGATATTTAGTTGTGCATTCTCATTTTCCCAATTTTTTTATTTAGATTTTCTTAACCTAACCCTAACCCTAACCCTGTACCATGTAAAGCTCACTTTAAATTAATCTTTAAAATCACTAATACTTCAATAACACTGTGTGTTTAATGTAATATTTAGCAAATATTCAAAATGAACGTCCATTTTTCACACTGTACTTTATACAGTGCATATGTTATGATGCTTAAAATCACCTTTTCTGCATTTAAAATGATTGATCCGGGACACTTTGGGTTAAGGACACAATAGTGATGGGGATCTCTTTAGTGCTCCAGTATTGTGGGTTACATTATGACATTAGGGCTGTCAGCCCAGATCATTAGCCATTAAGCTTTATCAAAGCTATAACATCAGTGCAGCTGTTTCTGATGATGATGATGATGAGCATTATCATCTTTATCATTGACGCAACATTCTATGTTCCTACTAACCATTTTAGCCCGTGTCCTTACCATTTCCTCTCTGTATTACAGGTTTGGCAGTAAGGAGGAGTACATGTGCTATATGAATGAGTTTTTGGAGATGGAGTGGGGCTCCATGCAACAATTCCTCTATGAGATCTCCAATCTCGATACCGTGAGCAACGCGGTTGCTTTTGAGGGCTACATCGACTTGGGAAGGGAGCTCTCGATCCTGCACAGTCTTCTGTGGGAAGTCATGGCACAACTAAGCAAGGTAGATGCTGTTTGATAATCTAGATGAAGATAATTGAGATTGTCTACTTGCGTTTGTGATCGGTCATCAGGTTGGTCTCCTGTTTTCTGTATGTTTATATTGTGCCAAAGGACGCTATCATCAAACTCGGACCATTGCCCCGCCTTCTAAATGACATCAGCATGGCCCTCCGTAACCCGCACCTCCAGAGACAGCCCAGTCATCAGACAGACAGACAGCCTCCAGAGAGACAGACAGATAGACTGCTCTCCAGGCCCAGCTTCAACAGGGCCATCTCATCCGAGTTCCAGAACCTCATGATGAGAGACCTCAACAGGTAGCGTCTGGGGTCTTTATATGCACGCGTTATGTGTGGCACATCGCAGCACCTTGCGTGGAGAAGAGAGGATTTTCCAAAACCTAGTTAGTCTATGCCAGGGGTTTACAAACTGGAGAGGAGATGCAAATGAGTGCTGAAAAAAACATTTACCAGATTTCATTTCTTTACTGTTTCATTCATGCTTTCTGTTTTTAAGCTTTTTTATTACATTTTACATGTACTTTTTAATAGTTTTTTTTAATAGATTTTTTAGTACAATAACTATATGAAAGACAGTTATTTAATTTAGGAAACAACATGTCTATAATATCACACTTGTATTGTATTTTATATAAAAAAAATTTTTTTATAAACAGTGCAAAAAAAACATACATCTAAAAATAACAATAGATATTATAAAATAAAATAAAATAATAAAAAATATTATATATAAAAAAGGGTCCCTCAAAAGAGGATCACCACATTTGGGGGGATGCAAAGCCACCTACAAGTAAATAAATAAATAATTATTTATTTATTTATTTATGTATTGTATTTTATTTTAGATTTTTTTTAATTATTATTATTATTTCTATTTTTGCATTTGGATTTTCTTTGCCGTCACCTAAAAATTTTTTTTTTTTTCATTCTTCTGCTTCTGTCAAAGCAGGGTTATTATTGTTAACTTTAACTAAAAAAAAAAAACATTTTATTTATATAAAAAAATAAACATTAACTGTTTTAAAATTATTTTATTTCAGCTAGTTGCCAACATTTCTCATTTTTATTTAGTTTAACTTGAAGTACTAAAATAACTAGAACTAATTAATACAAATGAATAAAAACTATATAGCCTAGACAAACTAATAAAATGACAAAATGACTAAAGCTTCAACTAAAATTGAAGTGAAAACAGAAAATATACAAATAAAATCTACTTTAAAATATTAACAAAAACTATAATATTATTTATTTATTAATAAAATAAATAATCAACTACAAATCAAATATCACATCATATGGCTTGCTAGGTTTTGGAACTGAGCTTGGTAACACTTTATTGTGATGCTCCCCAACCAGACATTCTCCTGACTATAACGAACTTTTCAACTACATGTAAACTTAATGAGAGTTAGTTGACAAGTTAGAATGTCTAAAGTGGACCATCGAAATAAAGTGTAACCCTGAGCTTAAGTGAATGTCTTATGGAATATTGCTTCTGGAGCAAATGAGCATGGAAACTCTTTCCCTTGTCAACTTTCTCATATCTCATACAGTTCAATCGATATCACTCGCCTGCCCTCTCCAACCTCTGCCATGTCCAGTGGCGGAGCCCCCCCATCCCGAGCTGGAATAGGGGGCTTTGTGGATCGCGATCATCCTCACCGAGCCTCATCTAAAGAAGTTTTCTATGTTGCCCGTCCCCCGTTGGCCCGCTCTAGTCCAGCGTACTGTACTAGCAGTTCTGATATTACTGATCCAGACCCAAAGGTAAGTCCCAAAGGACAGTGGTTCTGATTGGGTGGGGTGTTCTGATTAAATAATATCCCCTTTCATTTAGAATTCTTTCATGACAATGGTCAGTGCTGTCTGGTCCAAATTCTCATTTGAATAACAGCTCACTCCCTAGCACACGTTTCACCAGCTTTTCTGAGGGTTCGCTTTGTTCCTGTCGGAGAAGGAAGCGCCACTGACCTGCTCACTGCATGGTCAAATACCACCCAAGCATGGAAAAGAGGGCTACAAGATGATGTGGGTGCAGTCAATACATAAAGAGATTCTTTACGTTAATCTTCCATCACCATTTAGGATTCAGGGTCCTGACATACAAAAATGTATATTTCACCCAAAAATGAAAGTTTTGTGATTAATGTATCCTATCCTTCAGATTGTAAAATAATTGTATATTATAAAATAATTTAAAATCAAATTGTTTGTGAACTATATTTCAGGTCTTATGAACACATACGAGAGATAGAGAGAGAGGGAGAGACAGATTTAATTTATTAATTGAAAAATGTTATATGACACAAATGGCCCCTGTCATGTCAGGGTTTGCCTCAGACTGACACACAATACTATTTTTAGTTCATTTGACTTTTGTCATCCATTTCATCTGTACTTTGGCTTCAAAATATAAGTCTCAGAATATAGCATGTGTCATTCTCCCAATAAATAAATATATAAATAAATAGAAATTTTGTTAAATACATTTTTCTCCTATAAAAGCAGATGTTTCTTTATTATTATTTATTTGATTAAATAATTGTATTAATTATGTATTATTATAATATAAAATTATTTACCATTATTTGAATACTATAATGTATAGAATATTATATTTTAATAATTAAATATAATTTTCCCTGACATCATTACCAGGGGTGTGTTTCCCGAAAGCATCGTTAGCCAACTATGTTCGCAAGTTCCGTCGTTATCAGCATAGTTTAACAAGTCGGTGTTTCCCGAACCATCGCAAACTTGTGTGGTTTGAACGACAGCTCTCGACCTGTGGTTAGAAGCATAGTTTCTAGTTTGCATGACATATGGACTTAATAAATCCTTATCTTGAGCAAAATAAGCAAGCTGACATTCAGTACAACCCGTGTCTTTTATTAAAGGTATAGCGGAGGATCTTTCCAAATTTTAGATAAGACCCGCCCTCTCCACTTTTTGAAAAGTTTGATTGATTCACCAGAATGATTGACAATTAGGAGGACCAATAGTTTAGACTACCCACCAGGAAGTAAAACATCCTCCGCTATACCTTTAAGAATACGTACAAATGTCATTTACGTCTTTTAGTTTGTCAAGAGATTTAAAGCACCGTTTTTGAAGAGTGCGCATGTGCGAACGTGCTCTATTATGTAAGAACGAGCCTATGATTCAATCTGGAAATAAAGCAAAATAACTGAGAAAAATGAGAAATAGTCCTCAGATGCCATATCTGTAATGTCTATCAAAACATCCAGTGTTAATTCGATCTCAAACAGTTTCATTTAAAGAAGTTATTACTCCACCATGTGCGTGACGTCATAAACCAACGTGGTTGAACGACCACTTCGCGACAATATGGTTTCGGGAAACAGTCGTGACTAGCTAGTTGATTTCTCCAACGATGCTTCTTCGTACGTCGTTGTATGGGAAACGGACCCCAGGACAGCTTGGCTTCTGTTCTTATATTAATATTTATTATACAACATAATTTTTTGAAGATGCTGTAAATTTAACCTAAAAAAGAAACGTACCCCTGCGTAGACTGTAATCAATAAGCTAAGCATGATTTTTTTTATTTTTTTTATGGAAACCTTTTACACAAGCATTAAACAATGTAACAGTGAAACATTTAAATGAACCGTATTAAAAAGATGGTGCTTTTAATGTCCATTTTGAATTCAGTTAAATTAATTATTCTCCTGTAAAATCAAATGTTACTTATTTATTACTATTACTTAAATATAATATATATTATTTAAACAATTCAATATCATTTTTCTTGACATTATTGCCAGGACATCCTGGCTTTTGTTTTTTTATGTTATTATTTTATTTTATTTGACAAACTGTATGAAAAAGAGCTGCATAAAAATGATGTTTTTACATTCCACTGAAAAAATAACAGCTTATGAAAGAGTAAATAATGACAGAAATTTCATTTTTGGGTGAATTATTCCTTTTAACCCTCAAGTTCACTCAGTAACATCACTCACATGCAGTCAAGCCACATGCATAAACCGCCCACAACTGCTGCGCCCGGCAGGTATCTGCAGCGCTCTCGCCCGTAGGTTCTAGGTGTTAATGAAAGCATTTCTATGATGGACCTCCAGGACTCAAGAATGAACAGCGTCTCTAACCTGCAGTCTATGGGGGACATGCTCAACTCTTCCCAGGCCTCGATTGCCGGCCTCGGCAGCTACGGTGGGCTCGCGGCCTTGGGAGGAGGCCTCGGAGGTCAGCTGCGCGCCGGAGGGCGTATGTCGGCCGGATCCGGCGGTTCCAGCATGTCCGGAGGTCTGAGGTTGAGCCAGCTGAGCCAGATGGGAACCACCACGGACTCGCTGTCCCAGCAGCAACAGCAGCAAGCCGCCGCGCTCCGCTACCCCCTCTCCTTCCAGAACCCTCTGTTCCACCTCGCTGCCGACGGGCCTCAGATTCACCACCAGCACAGTCGAGCCCAACCTCCTCCTCCTCTCCTGCTGGCCCCTGAGCCGGACGCCTCTCACCCAGCGTACATCCCGCAGTTCGCCCATGGTGGTTTCTCCCGAAGCGAAGACCTGTCCACCCTCAGACCCGGCCCTCATCTGGGTCAGCCGAGCATCATTCACTCCCACAGCTACAGCGACGACTACACCCGCCACAACCAGAGTGACTTCAGGGGACGCCAGCTCTCGATGCACATGCAGGTATTTTCTTGACCATCGTTTTGATCTTAAAAAGGACCTATTGTGCCCCTTTAGTCTTGATTTTGTTTTTTGGGTTTATTAGAATAGGTTTTCATGCTTGAATGTTCTAAAAACACATTATTTTTCATATATTTGACATTGTTGCAGCTCTTCTCTTCCAAATCTGTCAGTAACGTTCTGTTAGTTCCTGTCTCTATGAAGCCCCTCCTTCTGAAAAGTGCAGTGTGCTCTGATTGGTCCGCTAGACTACTGTGTTGTGATTGCTCAACTACTTTGAGCATGTTTGGGAAATGCCACGTCCCTTACCATAACCACGAGTTTCGACACACTACTAACTAACTCGACCAGGCCTCATCCTCTTTTTTTACCAATGCCTTGGGCGGGAATTATTGTGACGTGTTCGTTCCTAGAAGAAAACTAAAGACTTCAAGGCACTTTGTTTACCTTTGATCACATGCACTATATAGTCCACAAATGTTACAAATGTTGACATTTGCATCTTTTGTCTATGGGAATCAAAACAAGACTTGCTTTCATTGTGAGATGAATCCAATCCACCCGTTAAAAAGAAATCCATTAGCATCTTTCGTCCCTAAAAGCATCAAATCTGTCAAATATTGTTATATTATCCATTGTTTACATCAAATTTCTGAGTAAATTGATTTATAAATGAGTGTCAGAAATGGAGGTTGCTTATTTAAGCATGTGTCTCATGACCAGGAGCAGCAGCAGATGGCAGGCATGGCATCGCAGACCGGCACATCTCATTCATCACTAGCCACGCCTCCTTCCACCGTTCAGCCTGTCCGTCAAAGCTCCATGGCTCCTCCCACACAGCGCATGAAATCGCAACCCTCACATCAGCTTTCGGTGAGTTCTGCCGCCGCCGCCACCCCTGCTGCAAAGACCAGGCCACAGAGCGGAAACCTGCTCCAGTCCCCGGAGTCTGGCTTCGGGAGCCGGCAACAGGGGCCCCGACAGCAGCTGTCCGTCAAAGACAGCACCCCCCCAGGCCTGCCCCATCAGCAGAGCTCCACCAGGGAGAGCCAGGGATCCCAGGGCTCTCAGGGCGGAACGCCACAGTCCACACAGCAATCGAAATCACATAAGGAACGCCAGCAGGTCCAGCAGCAGCATCTGCTCAAGCCTACCATGAGCAAACAGGTGTTCAGATCAGAAAACTCTTACTCTACCTGTTATCAATGTCTAGTATTTCTTCAGCTAGATATTTCTTTTTGTGTGTAAAAAAAAAAAAAAATCTTTTTAAAAATCATTTCCAGTCATTTATGACGGAAAGTCTTGAGAAAAGTGTAGAACTTTTCAAAAGCCATCAAATTGGCTATATTTTAATTGTCATTTTAACTATTTTTTTTTAGCAATCAGCAATATTTATCACACCACAATTTATCCAAAACATAGTGATAAATGTGGTTATTTCAAAAAAAAAAATTATTTCACATAAAAAAAAAGATATAAAATATCACTCAGATAATATTTTGCAGTTTTGCAGATTTTAATAATATTTAAATGTTTATTAATGTTATTTACTAGATTATATCTTGTCACAAATTATTTTATTTTTTTCACCATTAAGGAATATTTATCACACACAAAACCTTTCACAGATTTGTGGAGATTTTAGAGAAAAATCTGCAGAATTCTGTGAAATGGATTTTAAACATGCTAAAATGTGTTAAACAGAACTGAAAGCACTACACTTTCATTGGTTGTATATAGCATAATAAAAATAGTCATCATACTTAATAATTAAATTTTTGTTCAAATAAATTAATACTTTTATTCAGCAAGGACGCATTAAATTGATCAAAATTGCCAGTAAAGCTTTTATAATGTTACAAAATATTTATAGCTTTAAAAAACCTTCTATACATTAGAGTATCCTTTTTTTTAAAACAACAACACATAAATGTTAAGCAGCACAACATTTCCAACATTTGTAATAATCAGAAATGTTTCTTGAGCAGCAAATCATCATATTAGAATGATTTCTGAAGGATCATGTGACACTGAAGACTGGAGTAATGATGCTGAAACCTCTTTGACATCACAAGAATAAATTACATTTTAAAATATAATCAAATAGATTTTTTTTTTTTTTATTGTAATAACATTTCATAGCATTAGTGTATTTTTGATCAAATGACTTGGTTAGCATAAGAGACAAAAACATTCAAAATCTTACCAACTCCAAACTGTGTAAATATTGCAACCCAAATGCCCGTTTCCTTACTTACATGATGTTTTGCTCTTTTCCGCAGGGCTCTTCCCAATCTCCATCCACTCTCAACCCCACGACCCCAGCCTCTGAGCGAACCGTCGCCTGGGTGTCCAACATGCCTCATCTTTCTGCTGACATAGAGAGTTCCCGCATCGACAGAGAAGAATTCAAGCTAAAGGAGTATTCCAAGAGCATGGACGAGTCGCGTCTGGACAGGGTGTGTTTCTCTGTTTCTCAACCAGGAATCAGTCAAACCGAAAATTATTCAGACACCAGATATCATTTTTTATATTTTTTTTACTAGAGGGTGCAGGACACTAGCCTATAGTTAATTTATCTAAACTGTGACATAATATACCCAAAAATTCTTCATACAGTGACTACCAGTAAAATGTATACAAATTTGGGACCAAAAATTATTCAGACACTTTGATCTGACCAAGTTTTGCTTAAATGTTTTTTCTTTAATTGCTAATGCGACCTTTTTACACCACAGACTGAACAAAATTAAGCATTGTTTGGTTATTGGTTGACCTAAATTGGTATTATCTAATGGTGTACTTAAAGGGATAGTTCACTTTGAAATTAATTTTTGGTATGTTTTAGCTTACCTCAAGGGCATCCAAGATGTAGGTGTCTTTTTTTCCGCAGTAGTTTCAATTTTGATATTTTTAGGTCAAACCGTTCTTGTCTGTCAGTCATATAATGCAGGTCTATGGTCATTATCTCAAAACACAAGCACAGAGTCCAAATTAAAACAATTCTCCGTCGTCCAAATGAAACAATTCCCCATCGTAAGTACACATTGATGGCCTAAGACACGAAACGAGCGGTTTGTGTGAGAAAACGAACAGTATTTATATCGTTTTTACCTCTTATACACAGCCATGTCCGAGTGATCTGATCTGACGTGTGCGCAGACTGGTGCATAGATATATACACTAGATGTCGCCTTGTCTACGGCAGTTCATTGGAACGAATGTCTTTAAGGCGACATCTAGTGTATATATCTATGCACCAGTCTGCGTACACGTCAGATCAGATCACTCGGACATGGCTGTGTATAAGAGGTAAAAACGATATAAATACTGTTCGTTTTCTCACACAAACCGCTCGTTTCGTGTCTTAGGCCATCAATGTGTACTTACGATGGGGAATTGTTTCATTTGGACGACGGGGAATTGTTTTAATTTGGACTCTGTGCTTGTGTTTTGAGATAATGACCATAGACCTGCATTATATGACTGACAGACAAGAACGGTTTGACCTAAAAATATCAAAATTGAAACTACTGCGGAAAAAAAGACACCTACATCTTGGATGCCCTTGAGGTAAGCTAAAACATACCAAAAAATTTATTTCAAAGTGAACTATCCCTTTAAATTTAACAGCTGACAGCTATTCAACCTTATACATTTGTGAGACAGTCTAAACAAAACCAGACAAAACCAGTGAAATATCAATTGATTTGATAACTCTGAGGTCTTGTCATATTATATTACCATTTTCTAAACTATAGCCAATAAACTGTGATAATGCGAGAAATGTTGAAGGTGTCTGAATGTATTTTGGTTTGACTGTATATTAGCTATGTGCTTTGGGTTTATTTTAATTAAGCCAACAGATATTGCCATGCTAGACGACGAGGCTGTTGTGATGTGAATGTTGTGAGCTTTGAATTAGAATTACTTCAGACTGTCCGAACTCGAGCTTGATTCCTCTGTACTCGTGCAAATGAACTCGTCTCCGTATACCAAATGTCCCAAGACACTCAACTGAGTGAGTGCAGTTGTGTCTCAGCACACAAGTGTCAAGGAAATGCATATCATGTCTTTCACCTTGGCAACAGATGGCGCCTGATTTATGCATTATTTAAATATAAAATGAGAATGAACAGCCTTTTGCTCTAAACAGACTACAGGAGAGAGCAGCATGGGCTTTCAATCAGGACGTCCTGACTGTTCTTTACCCTCTGTTCCCCCGTCTGGATGTTCGTGTAGAGGTGACACGCAACCTCTTTTCATTGCTTCTCAGTGTGCCTATTAAAGGACAGTTTCATCTTCAAAATCTGCCATTAAATTCTGTTATGAATCAGCACTTTCTCATTCCCATGTGGTTTGCAAGGAGAATTTGTTCATTTGCATTGACTGTAGTTGCCCACCCAGGCAACATTTTCCATGCATGAATGACACACTCCTTGCGGAAAAAGCTGTAGGGAGCAAAATCGTGCTTCCTTAGAAGTTGCACAATTTTGGCCAAAATCTGAAAGTTGCTCATTATTGGAAAATCCACACTGTTTAGAAAATGGCTGAGCTACAAAATTATAAAAACAGTCATTAATTACTAAACCTGATGTCATTCTAAACCTGCATGACTTTCTTTCTTCGCACAAAAGATGCATTTTTGAAGAATATCCTGCCCTGGATATCCTTCAGAAATGTAGCCTACCTTTTTTTTTTTTTTCACTGAAGAAAGAAAGGATTTGGAACAGCGTGAGAGTAAGTAAATGATGCCAGAATTTTCGTAGCATCACCACTTTTAGTTAGTCACTCACCAACGCTGGACACTAGGTTTCACAAAGCTATTTTAGTCCGGTCTATAGTGTTAGACAAGTCTTAAATTTGCTCATAGACTAGTATAATGCAAGTTAGACTGTTTCACAAAAATAAAGACTGACTTAATTTAGACCAAAAAAATGAGACACCTTCCCCCCAGGCTAACTTAGGTCTAAGACTCTGTTACCTTGGCAACCAGCAGTAACAATCAGTTACATTACAAACAGCCAAAAGAAAAGGGAAAATGGCTCATAATTTAAACATTTCTTCTTGTTACTACATTCTCCGTAAAGTAAAATGTCCTTGTAACTGTTATAGTCCTCCAACAAACACATATTTTCCGCTGGGGTAAACTGCACTGAGCGGCTGAACGCGCTTACTCGATCCGCCATGTTTTTTGTTTTGAAAAGTGTCTTATTTTACCCAGAATGCATTGCAGTGTAGTCCTACTTAAGATAGTCAGAGTCTTAAGTGCTTTGTGCAACGGTCTGATTTAGATGTCTATCTGAAGTCTGACTATCTACTATATCTAAGCCATAGTCAAAGTCTATCTTTGTGAAACCGGCCCCAGAAGTTGCTTCATTACCTTACTGTCTCAACGAAACTTCAAGAGGGTGACATCTGCTGTGATAACATGCCCGCTGTCCTCATCTCTCGTCTGGTGCAGGTGCGTGAATACGAGGAGGAGATCAACTCTTTGAAGGATCGTCTGATGATGTCACACCGTAAGCTGGAGGAGTACGAGAGGAGGCTGTTAACTCAGGAGCAGCAGACCAATAAAATCCTGCTGCAGTATCAGAGCCGACTGGACGACAGCGAGAGGAGACTGAGACAGCAGCAGATGGAGAAAGACAACCAAATTAAAGGAATTATTGACAGGTAATATGAAAAAAAAAAAGAGGCTGGAGAAACAGAAGCGGTCACGTGATCACACTCGCTGTGCGCTACGTCGTACGCTTCCTTCTAAGCTCAGTTGACGATGACCCCTTATGTAATTCTGTATAGAAATAGTGGCCCCAAAAAGTATTTGGACATTTAAGCCAAACTTAAAAATGTCTGAATGTCATTGCATTAGATAACAAAATATCAAACTATCAAAATGTCAAATCAAGTGACATTATTTGAAGGAAATATAGCACACTTTTAGTTTATTTGTTTATTTGAGCAGTAACCATTCTGCTCAGCACTTTTCATGCAAAGCATTTCCCGAAAAGAAAGTGATAAAACATTATTTACACTTCCATTCAAAAGTTTGGGCTCAGTAAGATTTAGTAAATGTTTTTGAAAGAAGTCTCTTAATGCTCAGCAAGGTTGTATTTATTTGATTAAAATAGATTTTATGAATATTTTTTTAAAATACAATTTATTTCTGTGTCACATGATCCTTCAGAAATCATTCTAATGTGATGATTTGCTGCTCAAGAAACATTTATTATTATTACAAATGTTGGCGAAGTATTATTATCAATGTAGACAAGGTTCAGGATTCCTTCATCAATAGAAAGTTCAAAATAACAGGATTTATTTGAAATAGAAATCTTTTATAACATTATAAAAGTCTTTACTGTCACTTTTGATCAGTTTAATGCACCCTTATTGAATAAAAGTATTCATTTCTTTAAAAAAAAAAAAATCTTACTGACCCCAAACTTTTGAATGGTAGTAAAATCAGTTCAAATTGAAGACAGATTTCAAGAAATTTTTAAAGATGATACATACTGTATGTCCACATAATTTTAGGTTCACTGTATATATGTTTTACACATTTTAAAAGGGGTTTTCTATCTAGAGCATCTGCCATTTATATGCAGTATAGTAGTTTAACCACATCTTTACTCTTGGACTTCTCAGTCTTGTAATTGCATCACAAAGCTGCGTTTTAATTGATGAACTGGGTTTATTTCCTTCCTGTTGTTATTTTTCTTTCATTTCATCTTTTTTATTACCCTGTTATATGGATCCTTTGCGGCTTTGTGAATCTACAGAGACGCATCTGCCAATATTTTGCTTCACCCTTAGAAATGACACCACCCCAACCCATTGGTTGATGAAATGATGATGTAACTTCCTGTAATGCAGCATTTACTGCATATTTTGTGTCACAGAGTATATTGCTATTTCAATCCAATTCTAGGAATGAAGACATGGAGTGAAGACACTCAGATGGTGAAGGGAGACCCAGGGTTCTTACTCCCAAAAGGGCATACAAATATAAATCATCGTCTCTTCCTTCCTTGGCGTGTATTAGTGCAATACCTTTATGGAATGATCATCATAATCATAACTGATCATAACAGGATGTGTTTGTAATCATATGTGTGCAGTATTGTTAATGTACTTGTCATTTTTAAGCACTGCCGTCCGAGGAAACAAGTTTGATATGGACAAAGTGTCATAAATTGTGCTTAAAGCTGAAAAGAAATTGCTTTATGAATTGCTAATGTTTAAAGAACTTATTCAGAACGAAAAATCACTGTTTTCTGAAGCTCTTACAAGGATCATTCATCCATTAATAGAAGTTCTGTGGTTATTTATTCATCCCTCATGTCGTTGCGAACCTGTATACTGTCGTTGACTTTTCAATGGAACACAAAAGGAGATTTTTTTCTTTCACACACAAGCTCCAAAAAGGACAAAAACACCATAAAAGCACCAAGTAACCATCAACTTTTGTGTTCAACTGAAAAAAAGACAGTCATACGGGTTTAGGAACGAGATGAGGGTGTGTAAATGATGATGAAATGTTCATTCATTAGGGTGATTTGATCCTTTAATGAGTGTAAAAACTGCATAGCTGCAATAATAAAGCATGTAGACAAGCCTTTATTTGGCTTCTTCTGCTTATTTGTCTTGAAACAGAAAAGGTGCAGGGGATTTTTCTTCCAAATAACCGTAGCAAAACATCTTGAAAATACACAGAATCGCTTCCTGATCGACCTGCACATGTTCTCCGCTGCACTTCTCTCTTCACTGTGTTCTGTAACACACTGTGTGATGAAAGTGTCTTACTCATCAAAATAGATCATATTTCAGATGTTCATGTTTTCCATATCTCTATGTGCTATCACGAGAACAGCGATCACATGTGTCAACCGCTCCTCATCACATTTGGATTTCAGTTGTTCAGGTTTCAGTGTTTAGAATCATTCATTTTGAAATATGCAATAAAAAGCAGATATTTCCAAGCTTCAGAAAGAGGCTTGTGTTTGCTTCATAGCCTCATATATGATTCCTAATATTCAAACTCATGACTTAATTCTCACAAAACCTGTTCCAGGTCATGTTTCAGTCTATAACCAATAGAAAATTGTGTTTGTATATCATTGCACTGCCTTAAATTTATGCTGCTTTTAATTTTATTATTTTTTTTAATCATAATGCAAAATACAAAACAAGTTTAATTCTCTTTATGCAAATTATTAACTTTTTTTTTATGGGGAAATTTGACCTGGATTTGTTTTCACCCTCATAGACAAATATTAACATAGTTTGGTGAGTGTGCTTTGGTATCATGTTCAATGTAAAATAGCAAGACGATACAGTATAACATATTAAACATGAGGTAAGTGAGTTGTCATGCTTATGAATATCTTATTTTGTGTGGTGCTGTTTGTGAAATAAACATAGAGATATTAATTATAGATCAGGAAACATAAACAGTTAGTTAATTTAGGACTGAAATGAATTTTTAGAAAATCTCTTTTTGTAATGTGATGTTGATATAAATAATAATTTTGAATAATATGGAATGTTTGCACTGAAATAAGCCTTTTTAGCCTTTTTTGTTTTCCATTGTTAGACTTTCATATATTAAATTGATGTATAAAAATGAGTGTATTAATTTAATACTGTTAGAAAAGAATAATAACAGACATTGCTTCCCTATAAATTCTTTTAAAAGCAGAAATATAGAGCATAGAATCATATATATTCTGTATACGAGATGATATATATTTAACTCTTGTAGCCAAAATGTGTGCAATAAATATACCTTGATAAATGTAGCGATGAAAAATAGCACAATGAAGGTTTATTAATGATTCCCTCTCGTGACCCTTCTGTGAAATGTGTCTGACCCCATGACCTTTTGTCTGATCTTTGTTAATAAACAAGCACATTGTTGAATATAAAACAGGCCTGAGCATATCTTTAATAAATTGGATGCTTCTGTTTGTTTAAGAAATCTTGAAGCACAAAAAAAAAAAAATGTTTTTGTTTTTACTTTTGCATTTGAATTTTGTACAAGCAATATCATATATGTACATTTATAAATGGAATAAAATATATAATCATATTGTTTTAAACCTAAACTGTGGAATTCATTATTTATTAGAATAAATGCTTAAGATTAGAATAAGTTAAGGCTCGCTCACACCAAGACAGATAACTCTAACAATAACTATATTACCGTCCACACCAATGCACGATATCATTCTGTTTATTTTAAGCATGTGCTGCAGTTTTGTCGTCTGTCGCTTTAAATGCTCGAGCTCTTTTAGCAGGATGGATTCTGATTGGTTGTCAATGTCTTTATCGTTCATCAAAAAAAAAAAAAAAAATCTTTCTGAAAGTGATTCCAACGATATTGTTTCTCTGTGCCGTTATCGTTATAGGCTAGTTGTGATGCAGACTCTGCTATCCTTTTATATTTAGAATGATTTTTAAAATTATCTTTATAGTTATCATCCTTGGTGTGAACAGGCCTTTGAATTAATGTATCTTTCATGACTATTTCATATCAGTCCACATCAAAACAATGTCAAATCTGTCCCCTAAACTGGCTCAATGATCCCGATCCAATGAAACTTTTCATATTTGACCCAGATGCACACATTTAATATCACACGTACTGTCATGTGCTCGTGTCGTCTTGTCAACATAAATCAAACCAAACATCATTCCTTAGAAAGCCGTCATTCACTTGATAATCACACCACTATCCTGTCCATTAAAGTGCTTCGTTTGGCTGCCGCTTGTGCCTAAAAACAGCATCTGATGTGATATCCCGAGAGGAAATGTTCACGTGGAGATATGAGAACATCCCTGTTTTTGTGTATGAAACCGAACGTGGCTTTGATGTGCGCTGGCGGCCACTTCAATGGCGTGTAATTTCTGAAATAAGCTGCCAGTAAGAGCGGCAGCCGTCGTAAGAAGCCATACAACGTGGCCCATTTTCATTTATCAGCTCACTTATTCCCATGGGATGATGGAAATATATCATCATGATATAATATGGTTGATTTTTTTTTTTCTACAGTACGCTTTCCAGATTGGACCAAAAGCCATTTCAAAGCAAACTAATTCTATTTATCCCACAATCAAAGCATGTCGATCTGATATTTGTGGCAGATGAACACTTATTGTTGATTGTCTGATCTCAGTAATGTCTCTGTGCTTTGGAACTAATGATGTCTCCCTCTTTCACTCTTTCTTTCTCCCTCGCTTTCTTGTTTTCCATGAAGACTCATGGCTGTGGAAGACGAGCTGAGGGTAGGGGTGGTGCCTGAGCAAAAACCCAGGATATTCGCAGACCAGGTCGGTCTTCTTATTCTTTTTCTCTGTGAATATCTCCTGGACCGTTCTGTCCGTTGTTTGCGTGTCTGTCCTTCTACGTCCACGCTGGAATGTGTCTTTGCTTGTTTGCTCTGCCTGTCTGAACGCTTTACAGGACTGCCGTATTATATTCAGTACAGATTTGATCCACTTGAGGAAGAGCAGCACTGAAGGAAACATCCCGATGCTAAACGCTGGACTATAGGAAGGAATGCTTTACTGATCAGATGTTGATCTTTTTCTAAGCTCAGGACACTTAGCCCCGCTTTCATAGACAGGGCTTGGATTAAGCCAGGGTTAGGCCTTAGTTCATTTAAGATAGCTTAGAAAAAAAAAACACATTACTGGTGTGTATCTTGAGACAAAACAATGGCACTGACATATTTAGTGCAAGTTGCTTTCAGTTAAAACATGGGACGAGACGTAAGCCTTGTCTGTGAAACTGGGGCAAAAGTATCAACTTTTCTTGATCTTTTGATATGATTTTTATTTTTTTATTTTTTTTCTATGGAAACATACTGTAGCTTTGTGGAAAATAATAATAATAATGTCATAAACCCCAAATTTTAAACATTTAACCACCCGTGATTGTCTTATATAACTACACTACCGTTCAAAAGTCTCTTCTGCTCACCAAGGCTGCATTTATTTGATCAAAAACACAGTAAAAACAGAAATATTGTGAAATATTATTACAATTTTAAATAACTATTTTCTATTTAAATATATTTTATAAATGTAATTTATTCCTGTGATGCAAAGCTAATTTTTTTTTGCATCATTACTCCAGTCTTCAGTGTCACATGATCCTTCAGAAATAATTCTAATATGAATATTTCTTATTATCATCAATGTTGAAAACAGTTTGCTTAACAGCTGCTTAATATTTTTGTTGAAATTGTGATTTTTTTTTTTTTTTTTTTTTCAGAATTCTTTCATGAATAGAAAGTTCAAAAGAACAGCATTTATTTTAAATGGAAATCTTTTTGTAGCATTATAAATGTATTTTACTGTCACTTTTGATCAGTTTAATGCATATTTGCAGAATAAAAGTATTCATTTCTTTAAGAAATATCAATTTATTTTGATATCTTGACAAATCTGAGCACAGTTTGAGACAAGGCTGAGATCTCTTCTAAAACTCTCTTTTGATCATTGGGGTCTTATGAGAAACATTTTGCTCTCCATTTAAGCATATTGCTGTCTACTTTTAAGGTATTATAGAAATGTTTCCACTGAGATAGATCCAAAAGTACGTTTTGCATAATTATAGAATTTTTGTAGCATTATTTGCTCAGTGTTGCCTTACCTCGAGTGGAGAAATGTTTAGTTAAGCATTAGCTCCTCCAGTAGGGATGTCAAATGCTTCATGTTTCTTTCCATGTGTCATCCCTCGCTTCTTTTTTATGCTTTGATTTCTCATAAATGGTGCATCGCTGTACTCTATGTTACAACAAACACCAAATTCTCAGCAGTTCCAGTCTGTGCACACACGTCACTCGACTTCTCTGATCCAAAGCTCCGGCTGTCTTTAAATCAACTTCCAATGTGACTTTGAAAAGAAGAAAATCAATAATCCTGTTTCTGATGAGATGAGATAAGATGAGATAAAACGAGGGAGTTGAGTATGAGCTGCACGTATAACTCAGGGATCAGGGAAACTGCTGAATGGACAGAACCTCAGACGAAAGTTCAGCACAGTCAGCATAGATTCTCCTGAAGAATACGATTAGTGTGTGAAAGAAAGCATCTATTAGATGAAGCTCAGGTGGACGTCTGCAAGAGATGCAACTGCAGGGTTCCTGAAGGAAACATCCTTTTAACATGTTTTAACGTTTAAATCACCCAAATGTGGTTGGTTAAAAAAAAAAAAAATCTGCAGATTAGCTACATCTGGGCCTTATAACAGATGATTAGGAAGTCTGCATGAAACGTAAGTTGCAATAGTCTTTTCTTCCCTATGATGATGTATATCCAAGTGAAGCTGCGTCTCAAACACTGGGAATTGATTGGTTGTGGTTTGCTATTGGTCGATCTCATGTGAGTGACAGGTTGTCCCGCCCTCGCGCCAGTAAACACATCATCAGAGAAGAGAAGAGATTTGGCTGAGAGAGGGAGGGCCAGTTATTTTGATTAAAGAGGTGATTTCCAGGTCATATGAATTAAAAAAAAATTTTTTATAATAATTTCACGGATAAATATGCAATATTCCATAAAGCAAGAGTTGCGGATTTTGATTTATCAAATAATGTTATTTAAATGTGAATTTAATTATTTATTTCTATTCACTTAATAATAAACAATTGTAATAAAATAGTTTACTGTTTTTAATTATTATAAAAACTCTTCCAAAGCCACTCTGATTTCAGCAAGAGAGAAGTTTGTGTTTGTAAAGTGCCCTGGTTTTGTCCCGTAGTTTTTAATGATGCGTCTCTGTCAGTTCTGTGTTTGCTCATGTGCTTGGCAGACGTTCACACACGCTGTTGTTTGTTTCTGTTCTGCTGTTTTCCCCCCCCGCCACTTTTATTATGTCAGGTGCATTGAGCCAGTAGCATGTCTCTGTTCGCAAATGATCAGGATTTTAAGAGCTGAGAAATAATTCTGTGGAATTTTGTAGAGAAGAGTTTTATTTTGTTTATCTTGTAGCTGCATGTTGGCTGCAAAATAATAAAGATGACCAACATGGCATT